>NC_141991.1:142426110-142783741 GCF_049901715.1 Pseudonaja textilis | reverse complement strand
TACTGCTGTTAATTGTAGAGGGGATGAATTGTGTGCATGTATGCATCCTGTAGCTGGCTCTGCCATGGGGAGAATGAAGAGATCACCTCAGATGTGGTGCCACTTGAAAAGGCAGACAACTATCCGTTTGATTTATCTTTGGTCATCAAATATATGGAGAGACATTTGCCAATATGGTGTGTGTGTGGCTTTTGCTGCTTTGCTTGAAATGATGATGTGTTTGCCTTTTGTCCATGTTTTAGCAGCTGGGATTTGGGTTGGACTTGTGTTTAATGGGGGAGGTGGGGGAGAACTCAGGAGGAGGTGGGAGCAAAGAGCCTGATTGCTGGGGAAGAGGACTGCTCTTACTGTTACCCAGTGCTTACTCTGTAATTTACTATACTATCTGGGGCAGGCACCATGTTTACAAGAAGACTGACCATCGGAATGTGGAGCTCTCTGAGGTTGGGCCAAGGTTTGAAATGAAATGTAAGTACCACCATCAAACTGTGAACTGTGAAATCAGAAACTTTGCCTTTCGCTGACTTGCCAGAGCAGTTTTAACTGAGTCAATGTTCTCTTAGCATATGCTACTTTATTCATTTATGGAGTTTTAAATATATATATATATAAGTAACTCAAGGCAGTGAACGTATCCAATACACTTTCCTCCTGCTATTTTCCCCACAACAACTCTGTGAGATGAGCTGGGCTGAGAAAGAATGATTGCCTAAGGTCACCCAGCTGGCTTTTATGCCTAAGCGACACTCATGGTCTCACCTTAGGTCGATTCATGGTCTCCTGCTCTCTAGCTTGGTGCCTTAATCACTAGACCAAACTGGATTTGTGTGTATGTGAGTGAGTGAGTGATATATGTATATATGTACAGTATTTCACATGGGTATTGGGAATCCAGTTAAGTGGTTGGAAGAGATAGAAGTCTGAACATGGCAGCTGGTTGGCAAGTGGACTGAATAAATATGTGAAAAACAAATCTGCAATGAACAGAGGGGCAACTTCAACTTTGTAGCAATAGCACTTAGACTTATGTACCACTTCACAGTGCTTTACAGCCCTCTAAGCGGTTTACAGAGTCAGCATATTGCCCTCAGCAGTCTGGGTCCCCATTTTGTTGACCTTGGAAGGATGGAAGGCTGAGTCAACCTTTTGATACTGTAGTAGTTGATACTTGATACTGTATGTATCAAAAGCAGTGAAGAAGAAAAAGGAGGAGAAGGATGAGGAGGAAATTTTGGAATAATCTATCTGTTGGAGCAAGTCCTATTGGGAATTCTAGATATTGTTCAGCATCCCTCGGATGGGCAAAACTAATATATTGATAATGTCACTACATTATCAAATGGAATAGCTTTTTTCAGGTAAAACCTCCAAATCAATATTAGAAATACCAGGCTTTGAGTAAACAAGTGTGGAAAGGAAATCCATGTTTTTCTCCAGCTTGCTTTCACTCCATCTTTTTTTTAAAATATGGCTGACTCCTCAGTGAAGAAACACCCACCTCCAGCCCTACTATTTGCAACAAATGGCAATTAAAGCAATAAGACACAGTGTACGATATGCAAATTGCAGTATTTTTTACTGGAGTCCTCAGTTATTTTTCTCACAATTAGAGTCAAAGGCTACAATCTGATTTCACCTGAGGCTGACGACAGTGTTTTTCAAAGGGATCTCTAGTTCTAGCATGGGTCAATCTACTTATTTCCTTCCTAACAAAAAGTGGCAACATTTTGCTTTGTTGTGCTACAGATGACATAATGGAACAGTTTTCTGCTGGTGTTGACTGTAAGGCTGCTTCTTAAAAGAAAGTGGCTTCCTTGGTCAAGAGCAGTGCCCTCTAGTTATGTTTGCTTAAGTCTTGTAATTCATAGGCTATGGCCACATTGGCTGGAAATTATGAGTATTATAGTTTACCACATTTGACTGAGCACCACATTTGAGAATGCTGTGCAAAAAAAAATCTTTTGCTGCTGTGCTTCTTGTCCTTTCATACATAACTCATATTACATGGATTTTCACTATGCACTTTAGAAACTGGACCAGTGTATAGATTTGTCTATGACTCTTGCCCTTCTGGAGGAAAAAAATCCCTCCAGGGAAGAGAAAATAGTTATTCAATATTTATGGGTCACAAGATGTTTCAAATGACTGCTATGTCTGTGGAACACTAGACTGGATTGGATCACCCTTCTCAGAGTTCAGTATGATTCTCTTCCTGTTCCCATTCTGATCTAAAGACTAATGTGGTTAGGAACATGTATAATAAACAAGAAGTTGCTGATTCAAACCTCAGCTGACACATGAAGAAGAGGCTTCTTGTAAATCAGAATCTTGGCTTTTGTCCGTCAGAATCATTGCACTATGCAATGGGGGATAACTACCATTCAACAATGGCTTCTGGTGACTGGGTTCACCTATTGCAGTAACTCTAGTGTGGTTTCCTCAACTTTAGAATATGTTATGGCTTACTTCATGATTCATCCTTAAACGTACTCTTGCTTTATGTAATCTGTGAGGCTCAAATGCTGGGAATGATTACTGTGGTTTCAGGGTTTGCTTCAGAAGTATCTGGCTGGCTGTTCGGAGGTTGTTGTCCTAGAACAAGATTGGATGTGTCCCAGCTAGGTCACTTAACTGTGATTTAGAGAATAATGGTAGCTTGAGTTCACATGTATTGCAATTGCCTAACCTCTGGTTGTGTTACACTGGCTAGGGTCTCAACATACTAAGCCAAAATTTAACAAACCCCATTAACGTTTAACTGCAGCTGTGAACTCCACCTCAGCATAAAATGCTGTGAGTTTTAAGGATTCTTTCCATTGTTTGGGTAGGATTTATCTTTCCTTGTCCTCTGTCCTAAAGAATCATTTTCTGTGGACATTCAGAGACTGCAGCTGAACTAGACTGAAAACAGAATTGTGGGGTTTATTCCCTGAAGTAGAGCATGACAGCCAGCTCAAACTTTTCTTCTCTTATATTGCAGTATATATGATCAAACTAGGAACCTTGGAGCAAGAGAACACCGCTGACGTGGAGTGGCGCTGGCACCCCTACACCCACACAGCCAAGAAGAGAAAATTCCTCAGTGTTGAGTAGCAGTGCCTCAAAACTGCCACTTTCTCATCAAAGAAGCGGACTGTATATTGGACCTTAAATGAACTGGATTCTTCAAGCTTGCTCCCATAAATACATTCTTTTTTCTTTCTGCCTGTTCTAGGAGTGATCGTCTTTTTGGTTCATGTCATGTTCTCACCCATTCCAGGAGTTCCCCATTCTGACATGGAACTCATGATGTTTGTCCAGCACAAAGGGGGATTTTGCATTTCCTTGTTCTGACTGGTTGGCCTTCCTGGCTAACATATATAAAGCAGAAGCATACTGGGTAACATTGGAGCTGGCTGTCCAGTACTAAAGATGTCTATGGGGAATTGATTTTGAAAGCTACATTAGCAGCAAAGAAGACAGTCAAATAGCAGTTGTTAAAGACTCAAAATGATGGAGGACATATTCATTGTAATTTACCATAGCGCTGCGTGACTCTAGTGCTTTCTCAGCCCTCCCAATTGATCTTTATTATTTCATGCTTGCAATTTTTCTACAACTTCCTCTTTTGATGTCTATGGTAGTAATGCTACCTAAACATATAAATAGGACTAATAAAGAGATAACAAAATGGGGCAGGAGACATTCCTCACCTGCTCTGTTATTTTTGCTTTGCTACATGTGTCTGTTTGAGCCCACTCCAAATGTCTAGGTTGTAATTCACTAAGCTGTAGTTAACTAACTAATCCACACTGTCTAGGTTTACAACAGATGTAGCTAAAATGCAGCACGATCACTTAACATTATCAGGTTGTCAGAGTTACATTGGAAGTTATGTTGAAGAGGAACATGTGGGAGAATGAATTAGAGATTCCTTTCCAAATAGTGTAGTTATCTATCCATATAGGTCATGCAAAATACGTTTCTTCTGAAGATTGAATTAGCCAAACCCATTCTGATGCAATTATTTGGAAGTGCATAATTGTACGAGAGGTACCCTTTCTTCAGCATTGAACTTTCATAATTTTCGTACAAGCATTTTCTCTTAGCTCTGGTTTCTTTTTTCTATGCTTTTCATTAGAAAGTGAGACCAACGGCAATGAAGGAAAATAATTATAATAAGCTATTACAACAAACAAAAAAAGACTTAGAATTATGGACGAAAATGCAACTATCGTTACTAGGAAGAATAGCAGCCATAAAAATGTCTATATTACCAAAATTTCTTTATCTATTCCAAACCATTGCAGTTAAATTAGAAAAGACTTTTTTTGATAATCTTAATAAAATGACAGCAAAATTTATTTGACAGGGTAAAAAAACCCAGAATAAAAATAAAACTACTACAAGATATGAAGAGCACAGGAGGCTTTGGATTGCCAAATTGGGAATTATATTATAGTGCAGTAACATTAGTCTGGCTAAAAGATTGGATTAATTTAAAGAATAAAAGAATATTAGCTATAGAAGGTCATGTTCTTCAGAGAGGATGGCGTGCCTTTCTTTGGGACACAGGACCCACCAACCAAAATATTTCCACATACATCTGATTAGAGATTCGCTGATATACAACTGGATCAAAGTTAAAAAGAAACACTATAAAAATCCCAATCTGGCTATCTACAATGGAAGCAACGATCCACCCAAATAATTTAGACTTGAACAAAATGTTAAAGTATAAAGACTTATTGGATACACACGGAAACTTAAAAACAATACAGGAGCTGCAAGAACAAGGGCTATGAGTAGACTGGTGGGCTTATCTTCAAATACAAATACAAAGAAAGTGAGACCATCTAAGTGTTGGCCCTGGGTTAGGCTCATATCCTATATAAGTCAAAATCTTCAAACAACATGAATGCTCAAACACAATAAGTAGTATCTGATAAGGATTACCCTTACTTCAGTGGCTGCAACTTAAGGAGAATATATTAATATCCATATATTTTGTTTAATTGGCTAACTCTTCTGAATTTCCCTTGCATGATTATACCCAGTATTGGGTCTAAACGATTATTGCTGAAAATCTCCAAGCTAGCCACACTCTTGGCTCCCACCAAAAAAGACCTGGTAAAGAAAAGTTCACGTCAAAATAAGTTCTAACGAGGATTTAGTCTTGGGATGTCCTGAGCTTTAGGTGCTGATAGTAGTTGTCCTCTTTGTGATCAGAAAAACATGCTGTTTTTGCGTAGTTGCTCCTTATGAAGGAGGTCAGCATCTAGTATTCCGTGCTTCTGTTTGGCAGAAGCAGCAGCCTTCTTTCCTCCCTGCTGTTAATGAGTGTCCTTTTTCAGAAGTGCAGCCTATACTCTGCTCCACTCAGCAGGAGGATCTCTTGGTCCTTTTGGCTTACCGATCCGGATGTTAAATCCTATGGGAGAATAGGAAAGGTGTTAGACACCATACTGAGAGCTTTGGTTGTTTTTTTTCCAAGGATTTTGCCCACCTGACCTTTTCCTTACATAGCTCAGTACACAGTGCATTTTATTTTAATTGTCATTTTATCAGTATGTTGCGGAAAATACAAGACATAAGTCCTGTGCAGTACATGGAGGGACATTCGTATAGCACTTGTCAGCGTCTCATTAAAGCAGCTGTCTCTTTCCTAGAATTGTAAGGCAGCAATGCAGGGAAAGATGCAACTTTTTAAAAGGGTAACTGAAAGTGCTATGTGAGTGTATGTCCCTCTTTAAGGACTGAACAGCCCAAGTAGATACTGACAGAAATCTTTGCCCTCTTTCAAATTTTCTGAATAGTTGCATCTCTTCGTTATTGAGAGCTTCACCTTAGTACTATTGACATATAGGGGGACTCTGAGTGAACAAGTAACACTATTTAAAGTTTTATTTCTCCATAAATGAAGTCATTCAACATGCAATGTGCCAACTGTGAAAAACTGACAAATACAGTAACTAGCACCACTTTTACCTAAAGTGACAGCAGCAAAATGCTTCCTTTAACTGGTAACTGTTCTCTGACATCACTGTACTGGAATTTTGGGGCATTCTTCTACGGTGAACTATTTCAGCTAAATAATGGGTTTTTAGCATAAACTACTTGATTCAGGCCATGCCACATTTCCATGGGGATTAAATCCTGTAGAATTCTTTAATATAGTGAAGAAATGATGGAAGTGTTAAGATCCTGAGAAAAAAAGATATTCCCAAACTGATACTGCCAGCTCCTTGCTGGACAATTTGTATATTTTTATTGTGCATTGGGGTGTTTTGTTTCTATCAGATGTAATGAGGACCATACAGCCTGAAAAGTTGTACTGTTGGCTCATCTTGCCTAGAATATTCCTCCAAACAATATTTTCTTCTTTAGCATTAAAAACATAAATGATATAAATAGTTCACTGTTGATGCAGAAAATTGCTGTTTAATTGAGTCAAGATTTAGTTACAATGAAAGGTTATGTGTATTCAGTTTCAAATACTGAAAAATGCTCCCCATCCTAAAGTGTCATCCTAAAATGTCACAATGACTTAAAGATCTCCTTACTCACCCATGACAGAAGACCCTGCAGTATTTGGGCAAGTCCTGAGTGAGGTGTCGGCCACATCTTCATACGTTTGCACAGGGACAGTCCGAGACAATGATGATACTGTTCAGGGACAAAGTGATTTTCTGACACTTGCCAATTGAGTGCAAGAAACAAGCAAACATTCTGCTAGAGCCAGAAAGCTAAGAGAGCCTCACTTCTGAACCTGATTCAAGTGTCATAAAAGGGGTATTTAAAAAAAGGGAAAACAGTTTCCATGTAAAGTCTTTTGGTATGGTGATGCCTTGGCTAAATGTAAAATAGTTAAAAATTAAGCAGTGCAACTGGCTATGGGTTATATTAGCTGCATTACATTTGTACTCCAAATGTTTCAAAACAAAATATTTTGCACACTTCTAATTATTTTAAGGTCATCCTGAAGACTGTCATTGGGAGATTTAAAGCTGTCCAGTTTTGAAGTGAAACACAAATGTGATAATACAGGTAGTCTTCAACTTACAACAGTTCATTTAGTGACTTTTCAAAGTTACAACAGCACTGAAAAAAGTAACTTTTCACACTTAGGGCTGTTGCAGCATTCCCATGGTCATGTGATTTGCATTCAGATGCTTAACAACTGGCTCACATTTATGACAGTTGCAGTACCCTGCAGTCACATGATCGCCTTTTGCAATTTTCTGACAAGCAAAGTCAATGGAGAAGCCAGATTCACTTAACAACCTTGTTGCTAATGAAACAACTGCAGTGATTCCCTTAACAAATCTGGTAAGAAAAGTCATAAAATCGGGCAAAACTCATTTAACAAATTTCTCACTTAACAACATACATTTTGGGCTCAATTGTGATCGTAAGTTGAGGACTACCTGTACAAGGACAGCCTAGTTCTACTGAACTATCCTGAGGAGTAAGAACTTTGATGCCTCAGTAGAGATCATTCTTGTAGATGGGTACTATTTATCAAAAGGGTTTGACATGTTGACATGTTGTTGATTTACTACTCGCAATATGGCAAAGGAATGCAAGAGTTGGCTCAGCAATACCTAAAAGATCACATCTTTGAATCTTCCCCATCTTTGAATCACAGCAAAGGCCATCTCTGTTACTGAAGTGAGTTACCAGCAAAGGAGAATAGTTGTAGCTCTGGATTGAAAGGAGTTTCATTACCCAAACTAGGTAACATCATCAATGCACGAATGGATAATGAAACATCTACAAAGACACACAACCAAGCCCAGAGAACACCAAGGATGACTGAAGTGAGTTAGCTGGAAAAGATATAGATACACTATAGAGAGCCTGTTTGGTGTGGCAGTTAAGGGATCAGGAGAGAAACTAGAAGAGTGTGAGTTCTAGTCCTGCCTTAGGCAAAAGCCAGCTGGGTGACTTTGGGCTAGTCACTCTCTCTTAGACCAAACCACCTCACAGAGTTGTTGTGAGGAAAACAGGAGGAAGAAGTAGTATTAGGTATTTCCACAGCTTTGAGTTATTTATCAAGTAATAAAGGGCAGCATAAAATTCTAATAAATATAAGATAATTATCTTTTAACATAAAGTTAGGCAGAATGAAACTTTATATTCAATAGACTGTGAGCTTCTCTTATATAAATTTGATAAATCAATATACTTTTTTGAGTTTGACTCAATGGTTCCCTCTTCGTAATTTTCTTGGCAACAGCCCTAAGTTGGCTTGTTGTTGCTCACTTCCAGATAGAAGGTGAATCCTATATAAGCCCATTTGTTCTTACCTTTTTTTCCAGATGAGGAGATAAAAGCCTAAGAAGAAGAAGGTGAAAAAATAAAATTGAATAAAAAGAACTTTTCATTTTGTCCCAAGAAAAAGTGAGTCCTACAATATCTGTGAATTACAAAATTGAAGCTCATTTAGCTGGATGTTGCATCCATTATTCTGGATGTTCTTCAAACACCCCTGCTACCTACATAGCAGTTGTGCTTACACTGCTTGCTTGTCTGGTCATTAACTTCACTCACAAAACATGCTAAATCATCATTAGGGGCTTGTACAAATTAAGATTCTTTTGTTGAGTTTATGGTTCAGTGCATCGTGCAAACCTAGGAAGTGGATTAATTTAGTAACCAAGTTATGCATGATGTGTGTGCCAACAACAAGTAATTCAATACTCAAGCGGAAAGAGAAATTTACTTTCATTTCTTTGGCTCAATGTGAATTAAGCCAAAGCTGAGCATGAATTTGCCTTGGTCATTTCTTACCTGTTTCAAAAGGTTGGTTAGGAGTCATGAAACATGATTACTGCCTAGCTATATCAACATCCTAGATTTCTGGTTTAGTTTTTATGGGGCAAAAATCATTACTCGTAAGAGAATGATGAAAAAGTTCCCTTTTTCATAAGAAAAGAACTACTGTATCTTTTCCAGGCAGTGTATAAATAAATATTCACTGAAAAGCAGAAATAGGCCATCCTTACAAAATAGGCAGAATAATGGCTACTCAACTTCTAGAAGGGCTAAAGATGTCTTCTTTTAAAAACTAATAAATGGGATTTGTATATTATGGCATCTATAGGTAGGGCTTGGGAAACAAAGAAAAAAATCAGTCTACATACTGGGGGCATCAGATTCCGGAGAAGAGTTTTCCCAAGTCCATTTGTATGAGATGGAGAGGAAGCGACTCCAGAACTGGACTCTCCTGAAAGAAGAGATGTTGGGGGGGGGAGGAAACTATTTTTATTCAGATTATACGAATAAAGAACCCAGAAAACCCCAATCTAACCATCCTAAGGTTTTCTCTATGTAATTCCAGTTTGTCAAAAAAAAACCTTTGCAGTTACACTACTGAGGTCTTAGTAAACAATGAGATCTAAGCCATTTCATATTTTATTATTGATATTTTCATTGTCTTTACTAAAAGTAAAATCTATACCCAATAATGCTAGACTCCCGTAGGTGTTTTCTTAAATTCTGCTAAATATTGCAAATGGTCAGAAAAGTCAAAATCTGACATTCCATTCATTTTTAGAGTTACAAAGAGATTTTTCCCTAAACTTTCATTTTGTAATCCTCAGTGGGCTTAGAACTAATTTAGCACAGTCAAGAAAACGTAATACAGTTTAGGACCTTTTTACGATTAAGTTCACATATCCATTGTGGCTTGGTTAATTGTAGGAGGCCTTATGTACTTGTTCAGACCATGATATCCCATAAGCCATATATTGCGACCTATAGTGTCTGGGTTCCCACATCAGATTAAGCCAAAATCAAGCACAATCTCATTATGGCTAAATACAAAAGCAAACCCAGTTCAAAAAGCTATTCAGCTATTAATCGACAAACAGTTCACATAAGCTTACTTAAAGGTAAATGCCAAGAGTTTAAGATAGGCATTTTCAGGATTCCAGTTATAATGGCTTTGGATCAGATAGCAATCTTTTAGCACATCTATATTTTGTACCTTCAGTAAAATATGATACGATAGCTTTCACAAGGTTGATATAAGGATAAAGTTTATGAGTTTTGATAGCTACATAAATACTAAAATTAACTTCACACAAAAAGTTAACCTATGGCCTGTTTAGCTGTGGTATATTGTGCAATCCAAATTATTTGGGTTAAAACCATATGGCAAACCATAAAGAATAGTTTCCTTATCACAAGAGCTGGGTTCACATAACACATAGCCTTAAATGGCTATATTCATTTGGAACATTAACTCATATGACTTGGACTTGTTTTTGTTTCATTACTGCCATAACTGAGCCTTAAAGGATTGTCAGTATGACTTTAAGTTATTATTACTTGTCAAAATTACATATTCTTTTTAACTATACACAGCTAAAAAGCGGCACACAGTATTTAAAATTGATCAAGCCATCAACAATTGTGGATTCTTCTTTCAGGTGAAGGAGGATTATGTGGACCCAAAGTCATTAATGGATAATATTGGAACACACCTGAATTACCTCAATGGACTGAGGAGATGCACCTTTTGGTCCACATTTGTATTAATTGGTTTAGGGGGAGAGCTTTGATTAATCAGATCAAATTTTCTGGAACTATTTTGCAAACCTTATGGTTTCCAAGCATCTATAATTCTTTTCTCTTTGAATTGTACTTTTAAATTATGCCTATTCTTATTACATGTGATTTGGTTGCTATTGCTTAAGACAATGTGTGTGCAGGCATGCACACAGACATGCATGCACACAAAATCCTTAGCCAAAGTCACAGACTTTATATTGGCTAAGTTAAAGTACTGCTACAAGTCAAAATAATTTAGCTCCTAGCATGCTATATGAACCTCAGCATCATGATTTATCAACAGTGGTTTACAGCTGAATTTGTAATATGGATTCTGCTTTAGTTTAAAAAAATCCCTTTGTTTAAACAATCTACATCTAAACATACAGTATGTAAAAGTACGAATTCTTTAGCTTAACAAAATGAATAAACCCAATCTAAAATGTACATTTCTGCATTTATATATCCAGTTAATCTCACACATCACCTGTCAGGGATGAACTAAGATGGGCATTTTCACAAGCTGTATTCGAAGATGCCTTGTGTACAGGACTTCCAGGCAGAGAGTGACTGGCCTGAACTCCCACAAAGGCACTGGGGTCTATTGATGGAAAGTCAGCCACAGTGCTGTTGCAGGGCTTCACCGCAGCATAAAGCTGTGCCTCTCCAATGGACTTGTTCTCACTGGCGGGAGGAACAGAAGAAGCTCCTGCTGCATTTCGCCGGAGTTTGTTCACAACGGCGTAAGTGTCACCCATATTCTTGACAAGTTTTCTTGGCTGTTCAGGAAGTGGTGCTGGTGTTGGATCAGCAGGCACTGAGATGCTCCTAGATCAGAAAAACAAACAAACAAACAAAAATGCCAAAATGAAATTCCAGGCATTGACCAGAGTGGTCAATGCCTGGAATGCACTACCTGACTCTGTTGTTACATCCTCAAACCCCTCCACTCCTTTAACGTCAAACTATCCACTATTGACCTCACCCCATTCCTAGGAGGTCTGTAAGGGCATGCATAAGTGCATCATTGTGCTTCCCGTCCCTGTCCTATTGTCCCCATTTATTTGTACCTATTTCCTGTATTCTTACTCATGTTTATACTTATATCTATTATCTTGTAAGCGATTGACAAATCAAATCAATCAATAAATAAATATCACCTATCAGGATTTCAGCATAGAGAAATTTTTCACAACTGAAGAATTAGAAGGAGATATGCTTTGTGATGTACAATGGTACATGATCCAATTCTTTTCCTGCCCAGCTTAACATTTTCCACATATGTCTTTCTGAGATGTCCAGCCTCATGCTGATAATTGGGAGATGATGCCAGAAAGAACTTCATTGCTCTTCAATCATGTTCAGTTTCTTTCCTGACTACAATGGCAGTTGTTACTTTCTGTATTTATTTACTCTATTTACTCACACCAGTAAAAGACACTATCTTCTTCCATGCGTCCAAGATGATTTAAAACTCAACACAAACATTTACAAGGCAAAACAACAAAACAATACAAGCACAATTATTAAATCAACCCCTACAAAATATAACATACACAAGTATGCATCAGTCTTATTAGAAGGGTTTTCACTCCTTCCTTAACATTGGACCCGGCGTCCACACACCCCTGGCTTTTCCCACAAGGGGTCATTACAGAAAAGGCTCTGCTCTTCTAGGGCTGACCATGTCCCACTGCCAAGGCCCTGACTCTCGGCCGTCCTTACCGGAGGATAGAGCTTCGCTTCAGCAAGGGAGCAGCCGATTGCCGGAGGGAGAGGGCGTCGTCATAAAGGGGAAGACGATTCTGTGCAAAACCAAAGAGAAGGGAAGTGAAAAATGTTTTAGGTGAGGACAGCTGTTTGAGCTTCCTGTAGCAGGAAATTTACCATAAGCCAGATTAACCCTGAAGTAGCCCTCTCCATGCCAAAGAGAGAAAAGAGCAACTAGAATTCTTCCTTGAATTACTGTCCTTTATTAAAATCTATCCTGTGTTTCATTGCTTTTTGAAAAGTTTCCTTTTCCTGAGCTTAGCTTTTTGTATTTTGTC
Source organism: Pseudonaja textilis (assembly GCF_049901715.1). NCBI lineage: Eukaryota > Metazoa > Chordata > Lepidosauria > Squamata > Elapidae > Pseudonaja > Pseudonaja textilis. Next base: position 142,771,157 of record NC_141991.1, on the reverse strand, counting down.
TACCATATAGTAGCTTGTATTTAATTTTTGCAATAAAAATTAAAATAATTAACATTAAAATAATAAATAATATTTTTTTTCAATAAAACAGTCAAAAGGAAAACTTCAAATAAAGATCCAGTTTGGTCTAACCCAGGGGTGTCAAATCTGGCTGGTGGGGTGCTTAGAGCTGGCCAACGGGGCTGCCCTGGAAAAAGCAAAAGACCGGCCCGCGGTGCCTCTGCCACTGAAAACGGAGCTTGGGAGGGCTGTGTGCGGTCCTCCTGTGCTCTATTTTCACTCACAGTGGTTGCAGGGGGCCGTTGCAGCCTAAAACAGAGCTTGGGAGCCCATTTTTGCTGGCAGAGCACTCAGGCCACTATTGGTGTCCCCAACAGGAGTGACGTCGAGCTGGCCATGCGCACCCCAGCCCCCGGGGTCAAACACAACCCTAATGTGGCCCTCAATGAAATTGAGTTTGACACCCCTGGTCTAGCAGTTAAGGCACCAGATTAAAAGCAGAAGAGTAGTGTGGGATTCAATTTTTTTTACTACCGGTTCTGTGGGGGTGGCTTAGTGGGAAGGGGAAAGGATACTGTAAAATCTCCAGTCAGAGGTGGTATTTGCCGGTTCTCTGAACTACTCAAAATTTCCACTACCAGTTCTCCAGAACTAGTCAGAACCTGCTAAATACCACCTCTACAGAAGACCCTGAGTTCATGTCCTGCCTTAGGCATGAAAGCCAGCTCAGTGACCTTGGGCTCTTAGCCCAACCCACCATGCAGGTGGTTGTGTGAACAACAGGAAGAGAAAGGTGCATTAGATATGTTAAGTGCCTTGAATTATTTGTAAAAATAATAAAGGCAGGATAAAAATAAATAAATAATTGGTCCTTAAAATATCTCTGGAACTCAGGATTCTATTCTGATAGGCGCATGAATAAGAACATCAAAGCCAATATGTATACAGTTTTAAGAGACTGGTCTAGCTATATCCTGCTCCAAAGTGGATTTCCATATAAGTGGATGCTTAAATTTGGGTTTCTGTGGAAAGCAGGGTATAGGATCTGATGGCATATGAGAAAAGTGGAAGAAAGAAAATATTACCCCTACCAAATTGCCATGATTCATTTCAGAGATACACACAGAGAAAAATAATTGAATTATTCGGAAACGGCCCAAGCTCTTGTAATAACAAATAACTTTTGCATGAAAGTGCACTATTGGATTTGCAATTCTTCTAGGACAGAGACCTGTGTCCTGTAAAAGGACCAACCATTGTGAGAATGTCTCTAGATTCCAAGCCAACAAGATAGAATAGTTGGAAGAAAGTTTTCTTTGAGTAAAAGAAGACTGGTAGAAAAGATTCAAAAAGCTGATCAGGTATCTCTTTCCTTCCTGCCCAGCTGCAAGATACCATCCTAAGAAAGGAAACAAATGGGGTGTGTGCATTGGGCTCTCAAACTGCCATATCTGCACAAGCGTGTCCTCCCATCCCTTTCTGCACTCGAAGCCCACAGGAGGAAATGTTCAGGGGCAGAGATAACCAGCTTCATGTCAAGTTTGGCATCTGGGCTACAGAGGAAACGCTTCCGACCATGAAGCCATGTATCAGGGTTCCGGCAGTTACTCCAATTAAATCATGAGCCTTGAGCATTTTGTATACAGGTTTTATAGTTGACACCATGTCAATGATAATAATTTAAACTTTCTTTGGCAAACCTCTGGAGAGAGGAGTCATCTCAAAATCCATAGTAGAAGGCATTTGTGGGTGTGAAAGGGGAATTTATGATGAGAGTGAAATGAAAGCAAAAATGAGGATCACTGATAGCCTGTTCAAGTTATTTCCCATGCAATGGTGGACTGTGACCAGAGAGGCCGAGGTTCACCTCCATTCTCAACCATGGAAGCTTACTAGGGCTATGACACATCATGGTATTTTGGGTGGTATGCCAGGCCTCCAGATTTTTGTTGTGTGAGAGGGCCCTACCCTCTTGCGGCCTCTGGAGCCTCCCAAAAGCACACAAGAATGAGGTGTGCTTTCCTGCTGTTTTTTGGAGGCCGCAAGTTCACGCAAGAGCATTTTCCAAAGTTTCCAGCTTTGTGTGCCTGGGAGCTGCCTTGCAGAGACATTTAGAAAAATACATACTATTATGTAAGGGTTTATTCATTTATTAAATAATCAATTTAAATATTTTAAGTTATTTAATGCATTATTCTGTTATGAATTGTTCCTTTTTGCTCCAGGGTGTGTGTGAGATATGTGAGGGGGTATGAGTGGTGTGTATGTGTGGGGGTGGGGGGAGAGTAACAAAGAGAGATAGACAGAAAGGGAAAGAGAGAGAGAGAGAGAGAGAGAGAAAGGGAAAGAGAGAGAGACAGAAGGATAGACAGAAAGAGAAAGAGACATAGAGACAGGAAAAAAAAAGAGAAAGAGACAGAAAGAGAAAGAGACAGAAAGAGAAGGAGAGTCAGAGAGAGAGAGAGAGAGAGAGAGAGAAGAGAGAGAGAGGGAGGGAGGGAGGGAAGTAGTGCAGGATATTTAACAAATAAAGAATAACTTACACAGAAATCTACTTTTGGCTGAAGTGAGACCATAGTCCCCTCAAAGGACTGTAGCAACTGCCAAGCCATCTTTTTTTTTTCTTTTTAAACATCTCACAGTAGAACCCACAGGCTCCCTGCTGAGCACTGGTTCAGCCAGCCATGCCCACCACCTTCATGATGTTTAACTTTCTGGGAAGTTAAAATGGAAACAGCGCTTTTTCTGTCAGTGATGAATATTTTTATTTCTTTTCAGGGGGGAAAGAGGAACCAATTGGGGCAGGGCAGGGAAAGACGATAGGTTTTAGATTCTCCAATACGGAAATAACTCACAGCTTTTTTCATCCTGCCAGGGTGAATACTTATACAGTGGCATTTTCCCCCTATTTGCAGAAATAACAGTAGCATTGGGTAGAGAAAATACAACTAAAAAAAAAAGTTAAATCTTCCTTTCTCAGCATCACCGCAGTGATAAAATGGGAGTTTCTACCTTAAATCACAAGATAGGAGGATTTTTTTTCATCTTTGCATGCTGAGCACAGAATTAACCTCACTAAATACAAAGGACCTAGCCTTAGAAGCCACAGTAAACATTTGGGAAATGAAAGACAATTATGGGGATTAATACGTTCATATGAATGAGAGGGAAATCTAAATCTAATTCCTGAGCCTCATGGGAATAAATCGTCATGTCTTACACTAAACACATAAAATACAATGAACAATACAGTAACTGGATTTAATTTTTGCCTGCATTAAACCAAGTATTTCAAAGTAGTTCTTATAAGGTTGCTTCAAGAAAGCAAAATTGCCTTATAACTGTCAAGCCTAAGGAGAAAAAAAACCCTCCATTTTTCATAGAACAGGGAAGCTATCATGCCCCCTGTGGAAAAAGCTTGTTTGGTTCCATCTCTTACCTCTTTGAGATTTTCATAATTTGGGCAGGAAATATCCAGGGCATCCCGGAACATTTCAGTGACTGCACGATACACAAATTCATACTGTTCCTGACAAGAAAAGATGTGACACAGATGTGTGAGAAACCTATAGTTTGTAAACTATAAGCTTATATACTGTAGTTTGTTCATGCAGGTAGGCCTATTGTATCTAGGCTGCAAACTGTAGGCAATCATTAAATGACAGCAAGAAAACACCAAAAAGGCTAGCTCTTTGCTGCCCTCTAGGAAGGAGGTAGATTTGTGTACAGATAGTCCTCCACTTAACAACCACAATGGAGCCCAACATTTTCATTGCAAAGCAAGACAGTTGTTAAGTGATTTTTTTTGCCCCATGATCTTTTTTGTCACAGTTGTAAAGTGAATTATGAAGTTGTTAAGTGAATATGGCTTCCTCCATTGACTTCGTTTGTCAGAAGCCAGCTGGGAAGGTCACAAAATGTGATCACATGACCCCAGTACAACTATCACAAGTCATGAATGCATGCCAGTTGTCCAGCTCCCGAATTTTGATCATGTGACCATTGGGATGCTGCAGTGGTCATAAGTGTGAAAAACAATCATAAGTCACTTTTTTCAGTGCTATTGTAACATTGAACAGTCATTAAATAAATGGTTGTTAGTCAAGGACTACCTGTAGTTGTAGACCTACATGCAAACAAGTACTGTATTTGGTAGCAATTCTCAGTGGCTCCCTTTGAGTTTTGTCAGGCATAGTAAAACAGGCATAGGTTGAAAGCAGGAAAAAAACTGAACCCGAAGGCTGTATTAGCTTTCATCTGCTGGTGTTTCTAAGAATACCCTTATAATTTCTCTTATTATTTTAATAAATATATACAGTATGTTACCATGCAATTCCCCTTAGAAGGGACATTCTTCAAGTTTCTCACTCCATAAGCTACAGCTTCCTATTGGGAAATGTGGACTATTTTATACTATCTTATACCTTCAAGCCTATCACCGGGCATTTATTTTAGCTCTTTATTATAATTATTGGTTGCAATAAAGGATTTTCAGAATTCAACTTTTCTTTAGACTCAGGTAAAATGTAATTATTTCATTCCACTGAGATCTTAATGTATTGGGAAGTGTGTTTTTTCAGAGATTAGTTTAATACCTGCATGGTATTCCCTAAACTAATCTGTTCTTCACAGACATACCCTTTGTCTCCTGAATCACAGAATAACAGAGTTGGAAGGGACCTTGTAGGCCATCTAGTCAAGTCAGCTTCTATATAGGTAAGAAAAGAGCACTCCTGGTATTTTGCCTCACTCAAATATCTTGAGTTGACTATGGGAACTCACCTGGGTCTGGACAATAGCTGGCCTCTGCTTCCTCATTTCTAGGACTATATCAAAAATGCTGAAGTATGGAGAAATCCTCTGAAAAAGAATGAAAAACTGACAAATGAAGATACATTCTTTTTTTCTCACAGAAGAACATATTCTTTTATATATAGATTTATGCATATTTTTTTAAAAAATGCCTAACACTTAATAACTGGATGTTGTAAATTATAAAAGGCTAGTACATTAAAAGTATAAGAACAAGAGGAATCTGTTCAGCAGAAGAAAATCCATGCCAAACAAAACTAAATCTTGCATGGATTAACTACCACTCTACCTCAAGATTTAGGAGAATAATTACATTTTCAAAGACTACCTGGAACATCACCAGAAAGGGATCTGGATCTCAACCGTGCCTTATCAGACAGAAGTTATCTGCATATATGTATGCATACACTAATCTCTTTTACTATTCCCTTTAGTTATAATTCTCTTTGAGCTGTGAGGGCACCTTAATAAGAAGTCGTCTGCATTAAAAAAAAAAAAAGAAGTAAGCAACTCTGGAAGTTTTCCCGAGAAGAAGTACTTTGGTGATGAATGGTGAGCAAAAAATTAGGCCACCACTCACCATAATCTTCTAATTTGGTCTGAGACCTCCAGGTAGATTTGAAGGGTATTTAATTCTACACACTGTGTTTGCACCTGTTAGTTGCATGGGGGAAAGAAAGTTCCCTTTGAAATAAAAGTATGGGGATCACCATAATCCAGTCAAAGGTTAAGCTTTGGTCCAGTTCACTTAGTCAATGCTTCAAGAAAAATAATTGGGACTATAGATCTATCCCTATTTGCATCTAATGGATAAAACATGCCCTGCCCACCCCCCATCTTCCTTCTGCTATGTTTGTACAACATGCCTTTAGCTTGCCACAGTCATGAATGAGGTTCTGACTTAATTCATGCTTATCTTTTTCAATATTTAAAAATGTTTTTTTTTTCCTGAAACAGGCAGTAACCTACAGCAGTTCCAAGATGTGTAAAATCTAATGTGCTTTGCTGGTTATTCTGACAGCATCACAATCAGGGAATCTTTGGGGAAGGAGAAATGTGATACTGTTGACCATTTCAGACAGAGACCCATTCCTCCCACCTCTGAGTTATTCTGCTATTCTTGTCAGGTTTTTTTTTTCTCCATCTGGTAGGCTGCATGGAGTTCCCAGGTTTTGAACAGGGGTTTAGAGAACTTTCCATCAGATCTTCCTGCTACTGCCAGATTTTGAGTAGGTATTTAATTTTGATGGCTTCCCTCTCCTACATGGCTAAGCGCCCTATGCAGAAATATGACTTATGTGACTAATTGCCATCAATGCCCATGATCTCTTCTGAGGGAAAATGTACACTGAATAAATTGTGGCAACCTGGAATGTCTCATTGCTTGGAAGTGTATGCACATAGCAATATTAAAGGGCTATATGTGCAGATGCTTTAGACATACAGTATGCATTGCTGAATATCTTTTCTTCCTCATCATGTGTGATACCTTAATATTTTTGCAACTGTCTCAGGTTTTTCCAAGCCGATGTTCTCCCAATAAATTATATACTATAATTCCATAGTAGTAGATAGCAGGAATCTCATTGCCCAAGGTAACTGGGAGGCTCTATGTTAGATTAGTATAGACACAGGCCAGAAATAAATATAAAAAGCCACATGCACAAAGTCAGTTTCAGTTCACCAAGAAACCAATTTCTTTATTTTTGGGGAGGGTGAGTTTGCTTAGTGGGGTTCAAGTACCTCTTTAAGCAGCAGCTGTCGTACATATTCCAATGTACAGATCACACCTGTCCGACCACAGCCAGCACTATAAAGAAAGAAAGAGGAGAAGGAAATAGTGAGAAAGGATCTAAAACAACTTCCCATGGAATCTTGCAAATACGATTGGACAGATTCTACAATGCAACAATGAATGTTTATTAGATATTTATCCAATATTTCTGGAATTCTTTGCAGTCTGCCTGGATCTTCTCCCTAAATGAGGGCATAGGATTCTTTTGCAACTTAAGGTGGAATTTTTATCTGCAATTAATTTAGAGTTACTGTGTTGAGATGTTGATACCATTGAAGGGAGTGTGTTGGAATTTTTGACAATTTTTGCCTCATTTGTTTTAGATTTGATTGTTTTAGATTTAAAGTCAATCTGCTTTGCTGCTTGCTGTCAGTTGGCTCCCCTTGGCCACCTCACTATTTACCCATATCTTCTCATAATTTAAGGTTGACATAATTCCCCACTACTGACTGTATAGTACTATCTTTTAGAAAATCCAACCATTATAATGACAAACAAATATTAATGCCAATTATATCTCTTGAATGGCTAAAGAAGAGCTGAGTGATGTTATGAGAACGTTGTAAGACTTGACTACTGAAAAAAAACCATTCAAGGCATCCTAATATATAATTCAGGGAATAGAACAATTCGCCATGGGGCAAATCACCGCAGGGCCATTTCAATCATTCAATTTAATTATTTAAAATAATTGAAAAATATTTTAACTTTTATCATTCACATTTCACTTTGTCCCTCCTTTGCCATCTTTCTTTAATTACTCTGTTCCACTATTTTAATGATATTAGTGTAACTCCTGTCCTGCAATGAGTTGTCCTGCAGTGAGTAGCCCATGGTGAGTTGTCCTGTGGCGATTTGGCCACAGCAAGTTGTCCTAGGCTAGGAGATGTTGACATATATCCTTCTATCATGGTATGTGGGGATGACCTTGACAAACAGGAGAAGAGTTACATGGAACAATTGTCATATAAATGATATCTCACGGAAGGAGGGGGGGAGGTCTTGGAAAGTGTTTCAGAAGGGATTCTCCCAATCAATCAATCAATCAATCAATTTTTTTACTATGATCCCAGAACAGCAATGGTATTCCCACACCCCCGCCCCAGTTTTCTGGAAAGTAAAAAGAGGGGGAAATGAACGGAGAGAAATAGTAAAAGGAGAGGAGAAATTCTTTTAGTCCTGCAAGATTCTGTAAATGCATGATTCTCCAAAGTGGTCAAGATCAATTCTCAAGGGTTGATGGGACAATCAAATATTATTATGTAAACAAAAATGTGAAATCACAACTGCCAGTGTTTTTTAGCTGCTGTACTGCTGGCCTTCCTACTCAATGTCCTACTCCCAAAAGCTTAGGATGTTGTAATGTATTAGCATAGTCTATGTGCAGATCCAAGCAATACGGTCATTTGTGTTTGGCAGATGGAAATTCTGTCAATACGCAGATTTTCTAACTGACATTCAAGAGTTTTTGGTATGGCATGCCGTATGCCGATAACCACAGGGATTATTCATATTTTAATTATTGATAGTGTTATTAAAGTAATATAATTAGTATAGTATAATAAATGTTTGGGAGTTGATGAACAATCTGAAACTTCATGAAGGGGTTAATGAGACTTTGGGAACCCCCATGTTAATATAAGTAGGAACTCATAATTGTGCTTCTTGTCTAGATTACCTTGAAGGGCTCACATCTTCAGTGCAAAAATTATTCATTCATTCATTCATTCATTCTACAAAAACTTGTTTCCTCATATTCAATTGTTACGTTTACTAGTAAATCAGCAATGTGGTCTTTCTACAGGGTCTTGCCACCAAATCCTCCCCTACCTGCAGTGCACACAGATGGGTACGGTGTCCTCACCCTGCTTAAATCTCACTTGCTCAATCATGTTGAGGAAGTAACCATAAGTATCAGGGATGCCTCTGTCTGGCCAAGCCACATACTGGAAATGGGAAATCACCCGTTCTTCCTGAGATAAGAAAAGTAATCCCTTATATTATAAATCAATGAGGAAACACCACATTTAACATTTTAATGTAATAAAATATTACAGAAGCACATATATGAATCAGGTTCACAAACATATCAAATCTCACAAATACAGTACAACCACTAAACTATTGAATTGGAATTCTAGAAAGAGCTCTTTACAACTGGGGTTTGCAACCCATAAGCTCTAACCTTCCCTCAAATAGCAGCCTTGCCTCCCACAAAGCTCCCCCTTTTAAAAAAAGTATTAAAAATATTAAATGCAACAACTGTATAGTATAATGCCATCTTGCGAGGTCAAAGGAGCCAGTGGAAGTGCAAATGACATTTGTCAGTGTTTTCTTTATCTGTGCATTTGTTTGAACAAATTAGCAGGTTTGTCTTTCTTGACAAGAGTGTATGTTTGGCTAGGATTTGTATGAATGACTACAAGTAAAAGTGTGTGTGTGTGTTTCTCTCAACATCACATTTTTCTTTTGTGCAGTGCAAACAACTAATCTCAAACTCTGGAGAGATTCAAGAAATGAATTGGATCTGAATCTATATAATACAAAGCTCACCTGCTGAAATGCCAGGGTAAATACCCGCAAAATGACATCTGGGTTGAGTTCCTGCTCTTTGACCTAAGGCAGAGAAAAGAAAACAGGATCAAAATCCTAATGATGTTTGAATTTTGAGATTCTCCCATGAGCCATGGTGGCGTAGTAGTTAGAGTGCAGTACTGCAGGCTACTTCTCCTGACTGCTGGCTGCCTGCAATTTGGCAGTTCAACTCTCACCAAGCTCCAGGTTGACTCAGCCTTCCATCTTCCGAGGTGGGTAAAATGAGGACCCAGATTGTTGGGGGGCAATAGGCTGACTCTAAACCGCTTAGACAGGGTTGTAAGGCACTGTAAAGCAGTATATAAGTCTTAGTGATATTTCTATTCCCTCATTTGTAAGGGTTGCAAACATCCAAATGAACCCTAGAGAGGAAATAGTTGAGAGTTAAAAAAAACATCCTTTTGCTGCCATTTAATGGGAGTAGATTTCTGACAGCATTTGAGATTTCTGCAGCCCAGATTGAATAACTCTAGTCAATTATGCCTAAGCATAGATATAACAGTGAAAGATCTGTAAGGAAGTTATGTAACAAGACAGTTGATCCTCTGCTCAACAGTAGCACGTATGTCATTCAGTTCACCAAGAAATGGATGGTCATAAATTAACTTAGGTCTGGAAAGTATTGTGTCACTTACTCTACAATGGCAATTGGTAGTTCAATGCATTTAAAGAGCAGTAGGGAAGGGAAACCTGAATCAGGGGTGGGTTTAATAACAGCTTTTATCTAAATAGGCCTGGCTTTAAATTTAAAAGCAGGCTTGTCAAAGTCCCATGTAATGGATCTCCTTTCTGCTGTGGGTAATAGCAACAGGCTGCTATGGACTGAACTTCTATTTTACAGTTTAAGTTTCCCACAATGCCCTGGGAGTGAGAGTAATTAAATAGTTAGTAGTAGTTTGAATAGTTAGTGGTAGTTTGGTGATTCAGCCCTCAACCATGACTGGACTCAACACAGATATCAGTAAGCCCTGCCAAGCATGCATCTCCTGTTTTGGAGGTTGTTCAAGGTATTCTCAATACCCAATTTTGGGTATTATTAGACTTCTTGTAAATGCTCTAAATTCAGCCTTGAAACTCCAATGAGCAAACTAGGAATGACCATCTTTTTTCATGACCTACCTGAGAACTTCTATCTGGCTGTCTAAATGCTGGACTGGCTTGATCTAATTTCTTTCACTCTTAATTACATTTCCAGAATTTCTGAACGAGAAACCTCAATCCTTAATCAAGCTGTGGTGAGCGGTGCAGATGTCTCTGCTAGACTTAGAAGCAACAGAGCTTGCTATGGCTTGAATTCCTCCTCCTCGCATTGCTTGCTGCCTGCCCAGATACAATCATCTCACCTGTGCCACAGAGAAGGGTCCAAAATGCAAGGCTTCCTCTGCAGAAGGCCAGTAACGTTCACACTTTTTCTGATTTTTTTAAAAGAAAGAAAGGAGGTTAGCTAAAATTCTGACATTATTTTCCCCATCAAGCCACAAGCCTGAAGGGAAGCAGAAGGAAGCTTCCCTGCTTCCCGATACTGTTCCTCTGTTACTAGCTCTTACCTTGCCCATTTCTACTTCCCGGCAAGCCATGACAATCACCTGCAAAGAGAGACATTGTCAAAAACCGCCTTTCTAATCTATGATAACCAGCATGCAGAGCAAGGTCGGATGCTACAGGTCCAGTCCTATAGAACCAGTAACTCTGAAGAGCAGCAGACACAGAACCGGCTTGCTGCAATGACCTTTTGCTTGTTTGTTTGGCCCGCTCACCCACCTGAGCTCTTGGCTGTCCTTTATATCCTGCTTTTTCAACCTCAGCTGCTTTGCACGGTACAGCTGAGGTTGAAAAAGCAGGAAAGAAGAGGATTTTTAAATGCTGCGTACCTGCATGCAGTGTTTTCTGGGCAGCATTTTGCAAATGTTTTACACACACACACAGCACGCGTCTGGTGTGCGCGCGTACAAACCACACTCTCACCGAACTGGTAGTAACACCAGTTGAATCCCACCCCTGATATAAAGGAAGGCAGGAAAACTCTCAGAGTGGAAGGATCCTTTCTGGAGCAATTCTCAAAGTTGATCAGATATTGGAAACAACACGCGTTTTTATCTTATCTTACCATTCTCTCAGTGAAATAAATTTTTAAAAAATCTTTTTCATCAGAAACACCGGCACCGAGCCAGTTCTCTCTTTGGCAATTCTATACATTATAAGGGTTGTGGGCTTCTCAGAATACCTCAATCCCTTTTCCCTTTTTCCTATTTAAAATCCTGTGCTATTGGGTATGCAAACTTTTTCCTTGTGATTGGACACACAAGTAATTTGTGTGGCCAATAAAGAATTCTATTCTATTCTGTTCTGTTCTGTTCTGTTCTGTTCTGTTCTGTTCTGTTCTGTTCTATTCTATTCTACTCTCTTCTATTTTGGATGACTATATTGTTTCTCAATGGGTATTGAGAAATATATATTGTTTCTCAATGGGTATTTATATCAGCAGTAATCCCCTCCTCACCCCCCACACCCTGGACACGTCTGCCATTTTTACCAGGACCCTGAGGAAAAAGTTAGAACTTAGGGAATCCCGTTGTCCTTTCAGATTCTGCCTTGAGTTCAGTCACTGCCTCTGCAATCCCGTGTTACAACGTACCTTCACTTTGTATTGCCAAATCATACGCCAGAAATCAAGCACTGTATGGGCAAGAGGCCCCTGAGTAGCAATGTAACATCTCTTGTTGTCCACACCCTGTGAGGAGGACAAAATGGAAGGCGTCAGCTGCCCATTAGATTTATTTATTTATTTTCAAAAACTCACTTTTGTCCTTTATTTGGGTCATTTAATTATTACCGTGCAAATAGAGCCAATTAATGTATATTCATGTGAAAAATATGGAAATTGAATTGATTTCTTAAAAGGGCTTTACTTCTGTAGAAGTAGAATCCTTGTATAGATACTGCTGTAGCAATTCACAGGGGATTTATTTATTTATTATTTATTTATTTGTCAATCGCTTACAAGATAATAGGAATAAGTATAAATACAGGAAATAAGTACGAATAAATGGGGACAATAGGACAGCGACGGTAGCAAGGGTAGGATTCTACCAGTTCGCACCTATTTGCTAGAACTGGTTGTTAACATTCTAAGCAGTTCGGAGAACCGGTTGTTAGAAGAAATTACTGGTCTAATCCTGTAAGGAAGGCAGGAAGGAAACATTCTGGTGTTGCTTTTACAGAAATTGCCTCTCTGTTAACCTTTATTACATTCTTGGCAGGACTAGACTTCCTGTCTCAGGAATGTCTCTGGTGGTACTTTGCTTGTGTGGAGTGACCATTTAAAGTTACAATGGCACTGAAAAAAGTGACCTATGACCATTTTTCACACTTACGACTGTTGCAGCATCCCCACAGTCATGAGAGGCCAGGTAAGGAGTTGTGTGCCTCGATGTGAATGATATTGAGCTGGCCACACCCAGCCAATAACATGACCACCAAGCCATGTTCACTCAGTCACATGACTACCAAGCCACACACCCCACCTAAGCCATACCCACAGAACCAGTTGTTAAAAATTTTGAACCCCCCCCTGGACAGTAGGCACGATTGTGCATTTATGCATGGCCTTAAATGCAAATGTGTAACCATGTTTTCAAAGTGACATTTTTCTGGACTGTATGAAGAGTCACTGACATTTTCTGATACAGTAGTTCTCATATTGAGTGGTAGTAGTGTGTATTAGCATATCACAAGAGAGCTGCCATGTATCTTGAAAAATAAAAGCATAGAAGCAAGACTAACACATCATTAGAAGATGCTGCATGTTGTATCTCTTCCTGATATTGTGCTCTTCTTGCCTCTTGTTTGCCTCAAATGGAGGCATTCAGGAAGTAGGTATGAAAACCTTCCATAGTAAAGCCACAGCAAAGCAATCATTATTAGAATGATTATTGGTTAGCTTCTCTGACTGACCGCCTGTTCTAGGCTCTTTCGTTCAGGTCACAGACTACACCCTAATCTTTGGTTCTTGCAGACACACTGCTGAAGATGCTCTCCGCAAATAAATTTTATAGGCTAAAATAAGATCAACCAACTTGTGCTTTCAGTTTTAATCTTGAATGATGAGATACCAGTTGCCCAGCTCTTAGAAATCTGATAAATTTTGCTTTAGGGATCTGCTATTTAATGTCTGTAGAGTATCTGTTACCTGAATGAAGCTGGCATTGATGTAATCTGCTTGGCATTCTTCTGCTAGTAGATTCACAACAACTCTGGTTTGGTCATCTGTAAGAGAAGCACAATTAGAACTTAGTGTCATGGTGAACAGTCACGGACCAGGACAGCAGTGGAGAAAAGGGGTCTGGGAACAGATGAGAAAGATGGCTTCCTTCCTCAGGTTTAAAACACTGGATTAGTTATGTTAATCTTCCATGAACTAGGCAATGTGTAAATATCAACTGCCAGAACACCCAAGCCACATGGTTAATGCTGAGAGTTTGGGGAGTTGGTCCATGCATGCAGAAAGCACTCAGGTTGGAGGAGGCTACATTAATTGACACCATGTATTTTCAGCATAATTAAATGCACAACTGTAAGCATCTGAGAGTATGTGCACAGAAGTCATGAAACATGCACCAAGACATTATGACATAAACTCCACCCTTATATACTTTATTCCTAACAGTGGACATAAGAATGAAAGTTGCAGAGTTTGTCTTATGCATCTATCATTTTTCGTCTAATATGGAAAACTATATCGTGGAAGTCTCCCTCCCCCCGCCCCCAAAAAGTTGATATGATGGCCACTGCTGAGTCATTTAAGCCATTCCTTTTTTAAAAGAAACAATATATCAAAATGGCTAGGGATTCTAACACACAGTTATGTCATCAAGGATACTCCTGTGACAGTTGCTTCTCAGGCCATTGTGATATAGTAGTTCAGAGGTAGCACTTGACTAGAGAGCCATGGACATTCACTAGTAACTTTCAACCAGCCCTCTCTCTCATTCCTATTTATGTCATAGAGTTGTTACTGTGGGTGAAAACATGATAGGAAATATTATGTACATCACCTTGAATGGCTAGAGCAGGGTTGTCAAATTAGTGGCGTCACATTGTCGTAACATAATATATCGCAACTTTCTTCCCCTTCACTAAACCAGGGGCCAGCATGTGACACATCTGGCCTGAGGGCCATGAGTTTGACACTCCCTGGTTTAGAGTAGTGTTTTTCAACCTTGGCAACTTTAAGATGGGTGGACTTCAACTCCCAGAATTCCCTAGCCAGCTTGCTCCCAAGAGTCTGGGAGTTGAAGTCCACCCATCTTAAAGTTGTCAATTTGCCACTGCTGTAGATGAAAGCCAGCTTATATAAATTATCAAATAACTAATTAAATAAATAACATTTCTGATTAATTCCATGCTTGATTCCTTGATGGGCTAATATATGTATATTTGTCTTCCTTCTTTAGGTATAACTTTTTTTTAAAAGAGATACCAGGTCCCCAGTATTCCAAGTAAAATAGCAAAGTTGTGATAAATGTAAAAATATTAGCGAGGGACAATATTTATTGCACTCATAACCACTGTGTCAGGATTCCAGCAATCTCTCTAATTAAATCATGATTCTCGAGCCAAACTTCAAAAAAAATTAAAGGATATATTAGAGGCGACATACTGGCACTGCCCTATATGAAGCCAACTCTGGCATACGTAGTTTACAGTCACCTATGACTCTATTTCCCCCCTCCCACCTGGGTGTCTCATAAATCAGATTCTCCAATTGAGCATGTTCATGGGCTGGGTGTCATCATTCATGTTCTCCAATTAAATATATTCGCGGGCAAAACTCTGGTATTTTAGTTACAATCTTTTAAAGGTAAGAGTTGGAATGTACTTTCGCTTTGCTGCACTACTCTTCCAAATTTCCTTCCCCCTCCCCCAGCTTTTTTGGCAACTACTAAAACAGGCATAGGAATGTTTTATGAGTTGACACATTGCAACTCATAAAAAAAAAGTGGCAAACCTTCTTTTGTGTTTTTCCTCCCAAGTTATCAGTAGATTTTTAGATAACCATGCTACTACACCTGATTATAGAGCTACAAAGCTCCTGATTGGTGGACCTAGGAATTCTTTTACTATCCTGAAATGGACCCCAAAACTGCAGCTGCAAAATCAGAGAAGAGAGCACTAGGCCATTCTTTTGCTGGAAAAAGCAGCAGCTGTGTGTCAGTCAAATTGTCCCTGGGGTGGAGTGCTCCAAGCTGAAGAATAAGATAGACCAGGTAGAGCGATTGATGAAAAGGCCAGATTAGTCCTCCAGGCTAGGGATGGAAACTGGCCTTGGGAAGGGAGCCCTCCATTCTTGTTAAACTCACAGGGTAGGATGTCTTTGTAACGGTTCTTCTTGATATTCTCCTTGTTGCACCCAGCCTCGGTTGAAATGGCCTGCTGTTGCCGAAATGCTAAAGTTCGGGCCTTGATTTCCTGGCAAGAGAGATTAATTTTCATTTTATTTCAGGTCATTCTGTTCTGCTTTTTAAACTTAATATCTAGCCTCCAAGGTGGAAAAAAAATAGAACAATATTGAAAGACCACACACACATACACACACACACACGGATAGTATGATGGTTAGAATGCCATCTTTGATGCAGGAGACCAGGGTTCTGGCTGGTACCTACCTTACCATTAGGCATCCATGGGCAAAGGCCCCTGAACTTCTCCGGCCTACCTCAGAATATGAAACTGACACAAACTAGGAGCGTCATGCCAACTTGGACATTGTCCAGATTCAACAAGGCGCTCAACAGATATTGGAGAACAAAGATAGTCTGAGGATATAATGTGGGCTACTAGAACAAATCATGAATGGACAAGATAGGAACTGGAATTGATGGAATCCTATTCAACAGTAGAAGTAGCAACCAATGAGAGAGGCTAAATGTAACATATGAGGGACCTATGGATGGCAGAAGACCTGTGTTGAGGTAATTCCCCGTTAGGAGAATGAGCGCACACAGGGAGATGTAGTGAGAGTAGTGAAGAATAACACACACACAGCATACAGCCACACTGTATAGTAAAATGTAGGTTTTTACTTCCAGTAAAACTGTTAAGCAAAGTCCAAACACAGTCCAAGTCATTCACGGTTAAAGCAGTCAGTTTTCAGTCCAGGAATAATCCAATAACAAAGTCCAGTATCAAAAACAGTTCAGTAACAGACTTACATCAAATCCAACTATGATCAGCAACAGTCAATAGGAACGGCAACACTCTCAGCATCAAGAGAACAGGACAACCCAGGTTTCTAGCTCCATCTTATGGCCATTTGAGGAACCACACCCAATTACAATTTTAGTATTCCCTTAAAGAGACAGTATTAAAATGTCTATCCTGGTTTATATATTTTCCAACCCAACTAACTGTTAGGTGACTTACATTCCTAACAACCTGTATCCACACTAACTGAGAAACAGCTAGTTACTTAACGCTTCAACTTAGTGAAGAGCAAGCTGCTACCACAACTGGAGATATGTCATTGCCATCTTCTCCATTGCAGGTGCTCCTCAACATTTATTTAGGGACCATTCAAAGTTACAACGGCACTGAAAAAAATGACCTGTGATAGTTTTTTTTACACTTACAACCACTGCAGCTTCCACATGGTCACATGATCAGAATTCAGGCACTTGGCATGTATTTATGACCATTGCACTGTCCTGGGTCATGTGATCATGAAACATGTAACCTTCCCATTGGCTTCCAACAAGCAAAATCAATGGGGGAATTCAGATTTGCTTAATAACTACACGATTCATTTAACAAGTACAGTGATTCACTTAACAACTGTGACAAAAAGGGTCATAAAATGGGACAAAATTCACTTAACAACTGCCTGGCTTAGCAATGGAAATTTTGGGCTCAGTTGTGGTCATATGCCAAAGACTATCTCTACAGAGCACAGCAATTGACATGAGGCATAAGATCATTTATAAATTAGCTACAATTGACTCTCGAGGCTGATTACCAAGGCTCAGCAGAGACGGTCCATCAGATAGTATGCTAGAAGATGCCAATAGGGTCCTCACAACAATCCCTACTATGACCGTAACACAAACCAATCATCTGACATATGCTACAGCCACTGTAATCCTGGAGATGCTTGGCTACACAATTTTTTTTTAAATTTAGCATATAGTTTTTTGTTTTGTTTTGTTTTTGCTGGGGGGTTTTGAGAGCCAGGAAAGTCTACACAATAGTCTGACTGCCATCTGTTGCTACGGTAGTTCATTTAGTTCACGTTGTTGCACTATCTAGGGTGCACCACAAGAGGCAAACTAGCTACACATCCCAGCTACACAACCAAGAAGCAGTACAACCCTACCCTCCCACCCCACTTCCAGAAAATGAGGTTAGAGGCTAAAATCAAGGCAACATGGAGAGAGGTTAGCCAGTTGGTGGAATTACAGAAAAATGTAAAGATTAGGAAAAAGACTAAGAAACTGAAAAATACATTATCCTGACTCTATTTGGAGGCCTTAAGACTGCTAAATAAAGGCTCATGGCACTGGCTACCAGGGTATGAAGATACACTAGAGAAGCACAGGAGAAGAAGATCAATGCTGTGCTTTCCAAAGAATCATCCAATATGTACTCACAATTGCAATGCAATAACATAGTACCAGCAGAGCCACCAACAACAGAAACTGAATCACATTGAAAGAACCTATGGAAAAAGAGAAGATATATAACACCAGTGGAAAGTGGCTGCAGGACCTGACAGCAGATCACAGCAATCTCCCAGAATAGGAACCAGCTATCAACACAGAAGGAGACATCCAACACAAAGAGATGGACAGCCACGATCGCCACCTACTGGCAAAAGAAACCAATAGCAGTGCATAAATGCCTAGCAGCACAGATGAACCAGCTGCTAGCAGTAGACACTCACCACTCTGGCTAAGCCAGGGAAGAGCAGTGCTAACCACGAAAGACCCCCCCACAAAGGAATAGCACCAGCCATCAATTTACCTCCCAACAACATGGAAAGTCCTATCAAGCATTATAGTGAATGAGCTACAGACCATGTGGGCCAGTATATGAGCATCTCTCAAATAGGCATTGGAAACAACACCAGAAACTCAAAACATCAGTTGCTTACAGTCTACAGAGACTAATCTGAGCACAGCCTGGAGTGGCTACAGGAAAGCCTATGACTCAATGCCACACACATGGAACTGTGAATGTCTGGTGCTATACAACAGGATACTAAGAACCTTTCTCTAGAATTCAATGGGACTGTGGAAGAAAACCTTAGAAGTTAACACAAGACACCCCACACAAGTGATTGTCAAGGTGATGCACTGTCTCTGCTGCTGCTCTGCATAGGCTTGAACCCCGTCAGCCAGATAATCCCTGGATATGGATACAAGTTCAAGGGTTGAATTACCATCAGCATCTCCTCTACATGGATGGCATCAAGTTGTATGCAAAGAACAAATAAGAAATCAACTCGCTGGTCCACCTGACATGGATCTACAGTGAGGCCATCGAGATACCATTTGGACTAGAGAAGTATAGCCGGACTGTAGTCAAGAAAGGGAAAGTAGTTAAGACTGATGGGATGGAACTACCAGAAGGTCACATAGCAGACATACAGACAAGTTACAAATATCTTGGTATCCTATTATCACATGGGAACCATGATGAGGAGGCAAGGAAGAGAGCAACATCCACCAAAGGATCAGACAAGTCCTGTGGAGGATACTTAAGAGTAGAACAAGTTCCATGCCATCACTATGCATCAGATACTCTGCCGGTACAGTGAGCTGGCCAAAGGAGGACTTGGAAACTTCTGATGTGAAGATCTGGAAGCTTCTCACAATGTATGGAGGTTTTCACCCCAAGTCCAACACCCAGAGACCGTACTCCAGATGGAAAGAAGGTGGTCAGAGTGGTGGTGAGTGTCAAAGCCGCCATCATGGGTGAAACCCAGAGCATCCACGAGTACATCAGTAAGATGGTATCAGAATATGAGTTTCTGAGAGAATGCCTGAGGCAGCAGTAGATGTGGGACGAAGATCAAGGAGAGGAAGTGCCATTGCAAGACAAAACCCTGCATGGGATGTATCCTTGACACATAACTGAGATGGAAGACACTAGGAAATCTTACCAATGGCTGAAAAGGGCTGGACTAGAAGACATCCCTGAGGCACTGATTATAGCAACATAAGAACAGGCACTAAGCATCAGATCCATAGAAGCAGGAGTCTACCACACTAATCAGGATGCAGACTATGCAGAGGCCTCAGATGCAGACTATGCAGAGGCCTCAGAGATAGTCCAACACAGACTGGCAGAATGTAACATGCAGTCAGGAACAGCATACACTAAATGGCACAACCAACTAGCTGGTATTGTGTACAGGAACTTCTGTACAGAATATGGGTTAGACCCTCCTAAGGCCAGATGGGAGATCCACAAAAGGCTATAGCGAATAAGAAAGCTAAGATCCTGTGAGACTTCCAGATACAGATGGACAGGCAGGTACTGGCCAGTCAACCGGACATTGTGGTACTAGACAACAAGCAGAATATAGTGATGGTGAGTGATGTAGCAGTACCAAGGGACAGCAACATCTGGAAGAAAGAATGTGAGTAGCTGGAGAAGTACCAAAGCATGCAGGGGGAGGAGATATTGAAGAGGACTCTGGATGTAAAAGTCTAAGTGGTTCCAGTGGTGGGAAGGTCACTCAGGAACGATGTCACAGTTTTCTGTCCAGAATAGTGCAGTGCTAGGAACATCTCAGGTACTGCACAGAATCCCCAGCCATTTTCCTTGAGTCAGAGTTGTCTGCTGGAAGCCATGTGTCCTTGATGGTAATCTGTTATAGTTACAGTAATTCCAACCACTGCTAATTTCTACCACAGGCTTTAGTTTTATGCCAGTGGTAGAAATCAGCAGTGATTGAAATTAAGGTCATGTGTAAATAAAGCTCTTTTCTTCCTGGCACTGTTTTCTCACTTTCCATCACACTTTTTTCCCTTTGTTTTTAAGTTATTTTTTTTAAATGAAAATGAAATCAACGTCCATCAAATTAACTTCCATCAAAATAAAGAATATTTTTGTGTATGTACTTAAGGTAAAAGGAAAATTCTCTTGAAAATAAAATATTTCCGCGTCAAAATTTAACATCTACTTTGGGTTTGACTTAGTATATACGGCATGGATCCTAGGCTACCAGATAATTGATATTCCTGTAGAGCAACTTATTGTAGACTGTGCAATAGATAAATAGGTACAAGGAATACTACCCCCAAATTACTCATTTTCTTTACCATGACACAAGAACAATGTCCTGAAGACACAGCACAAAAAAAGATGCTGCTAGGACATATTTGGGCCATGATAAGATGAAAGAAAGTTCTTTGATGTTTCACGAAAATGTTCCCCCTTTAACACAGAAAAGATATGTTAAATAAAGTGAGATGCCATTGCCATTTGAAGTGAGTATGTCTGCCTTACTTATAGAAACAAAGAAACATTTAAAAAAACTATATGGCAGAAAAACACCTACTGGTCCATCAAGTCTGCCATTTGAGGTTTTTTTATTTGTTTTGTTTTTAATTTATGTACTTATTATTTTTAATTATTTTTATTTTATTATTTTTAAATTTTTGACAGATGATAGACATGTGTTTATCCCAAGCATGTTTAAACTTATCACTTTATGATGCAATGCAGTTGTTTGGTTTATGGAAACCTTTTGAAAAAAATAAGTGCTTGTCTTCTATCAATATAGCTGTCTCAGCCCATCCTGCCTCATGGTTTTGTTATTATGAAAAAAAACAGGAGGAATGAGTACTGTTTATCTCACTTTGAGCTCCTAAATGAAAGTCATGCTATTAATACAAATGAAAGTATTTTAATGATGTCAGATATAAATTGAATTGTTATAGATCTAAATTACAATCTAAATCATTTAATTAGTAATTAAAATCCGACTTTGAAACCCAAATTCGGATTTTAATTACTAATTAAATGATTTAGATTGTAATTTAGATCTATAACAATTCAATTTATATCTGACATCATTAAAATACTTTAAGGGCTGGCTCAAAGCATCTGATTTCTTGTCTTTAAGAATAGTGATATAGAGCAAACATTTACTTTTAAAATTCACTGGAAAGCCTCAATTTAGAAAAACTGTAAAAACAAAACAAAAACATAAAAAATCCTAATTTATGCATTTGTGTGTAGATACCTAGCATAGTTGGAATCCTGAGATTATACGCCAGCCATTTATATAACTTCTGTTACAAAAATTTTATTCTTCCTTCCTTCCTCCTTCCTTCCCTCCCTCCCTTCCTTCCTTCTGTCCTCTACTTTTCCTGCCGTTACAGAAACATAATAGCAATCTATAAGGATGAATAGCTTGTGATTCTCATCCTAATATAAAAAGGTCTCATATTCAGATTTGTGACAAATGTGATCTTCAGCCAGAAGGAAAAGGAGAGGGGGATGGATTGCAGTAATCAGAAAGAACTTATAAATTGCATTTGTGGGTCTACTACAGTATTATAACTGTGATAGAATACCTCAGGCAGTCACTAGAGTAGCAAAGCAATATGGAAAAGTTTGGTTCATTGCTGTCATCTAGTGGTCATTCAAGATATAAATTGCCTAGCACATGAAAAGCTTGTACATACTGTAAATACAGTATGTTTCCTCCACATAATGGGAAGGTCAGCAATGTGTACAGGAAAAACTTGTTTTGCTGCCTCTTTATGCTGTTAATGTTCCTGACAGATTATTATCATCAGCATCAGCATAATTAGCATTAGAGTTTAGCTGGTTTCCACTACGTGGTGTAAACTGAATGTCCAAAAACCATATCATCATTTATCATGTTATGTTAATGAAGCTATCGCTTTTACCAGTAACATGGTTTTTTATTTTAGAGTAGTATTTTACATAAACAAATCTATTGTGGTTTGTTAAGCTTTTTGTGTTGCTTGTGATATGTTGCTAAAGTTCAACTCCCAGCAGTCTTAGGAAATATGTGAGAGATTGGTATTCAGCTTTTTTCAGGTATTTTCCCACCTCATTATAGTTGTGCTGATGCACAGGGGACTTCACATATGCCCTTCATATTGACCTGGAAAACCATGGCATATATGAAGTCCCCTGTGCATCATGCCCTGCCATATATATTGGACAGACCAATAGAAGAATAAGTACCCGCCTAGATGAACACAAAAATGCAGTAAAAAAGTTGGAACACACTTCCTCATTAGTCCAACACATGAAAGCCGCAGGTCATAGCATCAACTTCAATGGCACCAAAACCCTAGCCACTATAGAAAACCCCAGCTACAGAATTATCAGAGAAGCCATAGAAATTGAAAAAAGACCTGAAGGCATGAATAGAAGAGATGACTCCACCAGACTGTCAATTATCTGGAAGCCTGCACTCTCAAACAAAAAAATCTCCATACCACAAGCCAGCCAAACTCCTGGGCACAAACAGACTCCCCCTGATACCTCCAGCTCAAACACACCCCAACCAGGCACCCAGATGAAACCTAGCTTCCTAATAAATGATAGCCGTCCATTTACTTGGAGCCAAGCTGCACTAAAAGCCTCCAATACAGGAAACACAATGTTGCCAGCCAATCAAGACCAAGAAAGCTACAAAACAGACAGAAGATATTAGAAACACCAATCAAGCAGAACACAGCAAACTCCAAGACCAAGACTCCCAACCAATCAGGACGAAGAAAAAACCATTCTGGCACAGCGTAGGCTAGCACCAAATTTAAAACAGAAACGGCTGTGAAAGTCTGACTCACAGACGAACATAATACAGAAGCCTGATGATGGCAGATGAGATTCTGTTGAAACGTTGCTACGATTTTAAAAGCACAACTATAATGGAGTGGAAAAATACCCGAACAAAGCTGAATACCATACACACACACACACACACACATTTTAGGTAAAGGGTAAGATAGTGCTTCCCATTACATATTTGGAAACTGACATGAGTAGCTTTTCTTTCAGGTCAGGGGTGTCAAACTCGATTTCATTGAAGGCCACATCAGGATTGTATTTTACCTCGGAGGGCCAGAGTGGGCGTGGCCAGAGTGGGTGTGGTCACTTCGACATCATTCATGTCAGGGGTGCCTGTGGTGGCCCGAGCCCTCTGCCAGAGAAAACAGGCTCCTGAGCTCCGTTTTTGGCTGCAACGGCCTCCTGTAAGTAACCCTCTGCCAATGAAAACAGAGCTCAAGAGGGCTGTGTGCAGCCCACCCGAGTACTGTTTTTGCTTGCAGAGGCACTGTAGGCCAGTCTTTCGCCATTTCCAGGGTGGCCCTGCGGGCCAGATCTAATCACCCCGTGGGCCAGATCTGGCCCCCGGGCCTTGAGTTTGATACCCCTGCTTCAAGTGATGCACATCTATGGGCAAAATGCTAGTTTTGAAGGTGAAATCCTGATGGTGGGCCCATACAACTCTATCCTCCAATATTTTACTGCAGATTTCCATACCTGCTGTCTGAGGTGGGTGCCCTGCTTTTGTCAAAGTGTCCTGGCTGCTCCCTGTTTATTACGTGTTTCTCAGAATAGGGTATTTGGTTTCGTGAATTGTTTACCTCAGTGCTGAGCCAAAATTGTTGAGCAAGCAAAACAAAATAGAAATAATGACCACAAAAAACAAAACAAAACAGGTATCCTTCAAGCCCAGCTAGCCTCCTTGTAGGTCTCCAGAAGTATGGGGTGAAGTGAGGGCAGGGGCAAAATGAACATTGCAATGCAAATATTGCTATTTATATAACTTCTCTGTGATGTTGTGACTTAAGCATGAAATAGTGGAGCTTGCAACATGGATATTGCATCATTTTGGCATCATTGTGGCTCAGTAGGCCTATAAATAGTTCCAGGTACATTTCTTTGCACAACATGAAAGTGGTTTGTATTTGTGACTTCCTTCTTCTGAGATGGGTGGGGGTTTTTGTTTTTGTTTACTTCTAGATAATTGGTAGAAGAATAAAAGAGGCAAGGAGGAAGATGGGGAAAGAAGAAGTTATTTTTTACTTCTAGATAACTAGCAGAAGAATAGAATGATGAAATGGTTCACAGTGATGGTTATGAGAATGTAGTTGAAGCAAAAGCTCTATATTAATTTCTATATAAATGAAGACTATACATCAAACATCATTGATATTAATTAAAGTCTTTCCTAGTCTCTGCCATTTAAGTGATCAGAACAGATTATCCTTTAGTTTGGTCATTGAGCAATTAAAGTTTCCCCAGAAAGGCTACTTGCAACTTCCCATTATTATTGTTCGTTTCTCTTGCCATTTGAAACTTTACCCCTTTACCCTTTTGCAGAACTGTAGACTCTAGTATAGAACAGTGTTTCTCAACCTTGATAACTTTAAGAAGTGTGGACTTGTTGGGTGTGAAAGATCAAGTCTGTATGTGAAGGTCCAATTAAACCGATTGTATTGCTGAACAGTCCATGCACAGGAGTTTTCTCAACTAAAGGTTAGCATCTGCTTGGAATTAGATAAGGGTACATGGAACGCAAGAGGGATTGGACTTAATCTGCTTGTAGGGATTCTAGGCTGATCCCTCTTTTAATTCTGCTGCCAGGTTCTGCCATTCCTTCTCCTACAGCCTTCAACTCTCAGAATTCTCCTGCCAGCCATTTTAAGGTTGCTGTGGTTGAGAAATATTGCTATAGAATCAGTGACATACAGAGCTCCACGAAGACCTACAGTGGCTTTCCAGGCCACCTCTCCAGCTGATTGTAATTGTGCAGTCAGTAGCTAAATCCCTGTCCCTAGTTATGAAATACCTTGGTCTCCTATAATACTGACTATATGTTTAGACCAGAAAAGCTTCATTCAGCCCTTCTGGGGAATCATGTTCTTACTTTGATATTTCCTTCTCCAGAACTGGTTGGGCCACTTAATAGTTTCTCACATCCCCACCCAAGGTTGCTCCAGGTAGGGTTTTTTATTTTAAAGATAACGCAGATATTCCCTTGAGTCAAGCTGAGACTACATATCAGATTTAGTAGAGAGTCTGAAAATGACATTTATGATCAAAGTGTAACATTCAGAAATAAATCTCACATGTGGAATTATGGATTCTCTGAGAAAGCAATGGGTCACAGAACCCTCCAAGATTGTAAAGTTTGTGTATTTTGGGATCATGGAGCTTAAAAAATTCCAAAGCCTATCTGATTTACCTTACTGCCATTGAAAAATGTCATCATTAGCATATTTTAGAGTCTATCAGAACAGCTTGTATCCTTGGAAGGGCTCCCTAATGTTTTATCAAAATCTTTTTCAGTGTAATGGGAAGCAACTCAAGAACTAACAAAAGGATACAAATCTACTTTCTCATCTACATGAGATTCTTTTAAATATTTTGAACTGGCTGTTTTATCTTTCCAAACGAAATAATACTGCTGATTAATTGCCTCAGTCACCATTGTGGCAATGCTTCTCTTTGTCATTTTGATCAAAGTCTCTAATCTTGCAGAGAGCTTTGGGGCACCACCATCACGTTACCAATCTTCATTCTAAGGTCTTTCCTTTCCGGCATCTGATTTGGTTTCATCTGCAGTTCTCAGATTCCTTGCTCAAATCATTATTTTATCCAAATCAATACTGAGCTTGGGTCAACACTTGGTGGTACCCCATTTGTCACTTCCCTGTGGATGGTAGAAGAGCAGACCAGGACTTAATATGGGTCATCTCACCCTCCAATTATGGAAATGAGCAAAGTTGAGTTCTCACTGAGAACCAAAAATCTTTCCTATGATTTTAGTGCAGTCTTCCTCCTTGTATAGCACTGTTGAAAGGAATCTTAGTGGGTTAAGGAGGAGGTAGCAGGGAATAGGGTTTTAGCAGTTTTCACCCAGTGATTTTTATTTATTTTGTTTTGTCTACCTACCTCTCTGTATTGAAATCAGCAAAAGAGAAAATGCATAAGCCAACCTCAGGACAGAATGGGGTTGTGGGTTTAAAATGGAGTTTTAGAGAAACAGTGTAGCTTTCTATACAATGGGTACAATGTCCTCCAGCTAGCAGAACTGGAAGTTAGGATTGTACTCTTGAATAGGAGTTTTCAAATAACCTCAATTTGCAGAACCTGTTAGTTAAAAACAAAGTTCCCCAAAGCCTTGATCAAGTAGGAAAGTTCTGATTGTGTTTGAGGTTCCACAAAAATCAGTTTGAAATGCCTTCTAAAAAATGCAGGCTGCCCACTTAAAGCATGAGGAAAGGAATTAGGCGATGAACATTTAATTCATGGGCCTGCATTGTTTGCAGAATGTGCTATGAAAATGAAAATTCAAGTATAAACCAGTGAAATGTTTATATATTTTTTTTCTTTGCTTTTGTGCTTCCTTCCCTAAATACACACATTGTTTGCACCTGAGAGCTTTCTCCAGAGGTGGTATTCAGCAGGTTCTGACCAGTTCTGGAGAACCAATAGCAGAAATTTTGAGTAGTTCAGAGAACCGGCAAATCCCACCTCTGACTGGCCCCACCCCCATCTATTCTCTGCCTCCCAGGTCCCAGCTGATCGGCTGGCTCTTCTTTTGTTGCCCTGCACAGGAGAACAGAACTGGAAAGCAGGTTAGTGGGGTGGGGAGGAAATGGAGATTTTAGAGTATCCTTCCCCTGCCATGCCCATCAAGCCACACCACACCCACCAAGCACGCCCACAGAACTGGTAGTAAAATTTTTTGAATCCTACTACTGCCTTTTTCTATTACATTTTGAATTTGACTCCAGTTCCCAGGTGCTGATTATTGTTTTAGCTTAATCAACAGATGATATTGTAGTGGAACCTTGTGCTGACTAGCCTGGATGTGCCTCTAAGACACTTTTTACTGATTTGTCCATTCCCTTTCATATTTTATTCCTATGAACTTTCTTTAGCTTTAAAGCCATGCCCAATTTTCTTTTCTGCCCTTAGTCATTAGATTTGTATCCTTTTTTTTAGGGGGGTGGGTTACAATTCAAGGCAATGTACAGTACTCTTTGTACTTTCCCCACAACAATAGCCCTGAAAAGTGGGCTGAGCTAAATTACAAGAACTGGCCCAAAGTCATCCAGCTGTTTTTTGTGTCTCTGGTATGATTAGAATTTACAATCTCTTGTTTTCTAGTCCAACACTTTCACCACTGGGCCAGTCTGGCTCTAGTTGCTGATGAAAGCTTATTTGATATGAAAATATACTTTTCAAGCAAAGGTTTTAGATTTCACAATGAAACCTTTCCCCGTGTTAGGTTGATCCTCAACTGTTCTTGAATCTGGAGAAAACTACCTGCATACCATTTCTTGCCTTTATTCCCAGCCAACGGGATTTCCTCCAAGATGACAAAGCTGAACAGATTCGATAGACATCAAGGTCCCTTTGGACAGATTAAGTGGAAAAATCTTACTTTCTATGCTGGAACAAAGATGACAAATAATGTGTGGGGTTGAGATAAAGCAACATTTTTGGGGCAGAAAAAGGTGTTGCCCTGATCTATTGTGACATGGCAAGAGCAGAATTTTTCTAAGACAAAGGCCTCTTTTTCGTGGATTAAATCCTGCAAAAGGCAGGGACCTGGATAACTGGAAGGTTTGGTATATTTCTTCCAGGAGGGACTTTATTTTTTAAAAAAGAGAGAAACAGGAATGATAGTAAATACTGCTCTTATCTCGTTTCTATTCAGTTGGTCTGCCTTTGTAATAATAAAATAGTAAGTACTGTCTGTATATTGAAAGGGTTTTTTTTTCCCCGTTGGTTTTGAATAAAAATAAATAGCTCAGATATACCTAGAACTCAGTGTGTTAAAATCTGGTAGTAAATTAGTCTCTGATCTGGAACAAAAATATTTACCCTGGAAGTATATCTATACCAAAGTGCCATATTTCTTCAAGGTAAATAAGCATATTTTTCTTAGGCAACTTAGAACCCCATTTTGCAAATCAACCATTCCATATTTATAACCTCTATGGGAGCCCACTGTGCATCCCTTTGGTGCCAAGAGATGGTTCATGGCTTTTATTCTTTTATTACTTTTTAGTGGTCTAAGCTATCCAGAGTTTTATGGAAATGGGTAAGCTTTAAACTTAATAAAAACAAAAAACAAAAGGGGACATGGCAGACATTATTTGAACTAATTTTCCATGTTCTGTGCCTTCCAGACATCTTAGACTAATACTCCTTTCATCCTCAAGCTGAAAGTTGGTGAAAGCCGGATTTAAACACTTGATGAACCCTTGTAGAAATTGGCTCCAGTTCTCTCATTTTCTGGGCTTTTACTGGTCATTCACAGGGCAACATACCAGTGTTTGAAAAGCTCAGATGTATTCCAAAGGCTCTTTGGAAAGTATTCAGGAAGAGAATTGAGTTATATAACAATGAGGAGGAGCGAATGTCTGGGAGATCAGTCACTGTGAGTAGCCTCCTGTGGCTAGGCAGTGGAGGCTCAAACATGCTGTAGCTTGTAGAGATCTCAGTAGCTAGCATGGAAATTAGGTTGCCTTAATGTCACTTTCAGTCTCTCAGTGGAGTAGGAAGCCTAATCGACCATATGCAGGGTGGAGGAACCTGTACTTAAAAAGGATCTGTATATATCAAAGCATTTATTTGTTCATTTGTTAAAGCTGTATATTTCTGTGTTTGAAGATAACCCAAACATATAACTCAAGCATATAACAACATATAATCCAAATATTCATTATATTCTCTGTGGAATATTAGTTCAAAGACAAGGACTTTTCTGCCCTATTATGCCAATTTGATGTAGTGGTTAAGGAAAGTGCTGGTTTAGAAACCAGGACACTGTGAGTTCTAATCTTGCCTTAGGCACGAAAGCCAGCTAGATGACTTTGGGCCAGTCATTCTCTCTCAGCCCAACTCATCTCACAGAACGGTGGTTGTGGAGAAAATAAGAGGAAAAATATTAAATATGTTTGCTGCCTTGAGTTATTTACAAAGTAATCATTAAAGTGGGATAAAAATCTAATCAATCAATAAAAATAATTTCTCAATACTTATGGTCTCTGCTTCCTCTGCCTCTAAGCTAAAAGTGAAATAGAAATGTGCACACAGACATATTTCTATTTCACTATCTAGTTTGTGTATGAGTGCATGTGTGTGTGTATATGAAAGCCAGTAGGGAAATATTTCCATTTCCTTTTTCTGTTTAAATCAGCAGGTTATTTGATTAGGTCTCTTAGCCTTGAAGTCAAGATTTCTAGTATGTGAACCAGGTTTGCACATCTATCCTTCCCCAACATGGTACCATAAGGATGCATTTGACTACAACTCCCAAAATTCTGAGCCAGCAAAGAAAGAAGTATGTCCCGAATTTTCCATTGCTTGTTATTATTAAGCGGGGATGGACTTCTTTCAATAATGACTACTGAAATGCTTTACAGTGATCAGTATGTTTATAGGAGGAAGTTAGGAGGAGCTGAGCATTCCTAAATGATATATACAGTACAGGTTCAAAATAAGCCCATTGAATCTGAAGCACCTTTGCTCCATCTCCTTCCTAGCAGGATGTGATTACATTATGCAAAGCAACCCTTTCCCAAATGATTTAATCCAGGATCATGTAGACATTTGCAAATGAACTCATTTTTTAAATCCGGTATTCGCTGTGTGGCTGCTGACCAAACAGGTTGAATGGAATCTTAAATCTGAATTTAAATGAAATGTATCCATGTTATCAGTTAGGGCTTTCTTTGTGAACCCTTTAAAATAGCATTTTTTAAAACTCAGTTCAAGACCAACAAGTCTTTGAAGTATGCAGAAATATAATATTATTGTCATAGGGTTGGCAATTAGAATGACTATGAAATACTTTATAAAGGGTATTTTGAATTTGCCAGATGGATCAGTAAGGACTTCTTACACAGAATGGAAAACTATCGCTACTTCTTAAAATGTAGTTGGAATTGCAAGGACCAAAATATGACTCATAAAATATAGAGGGCTCTTGCATGTGGCCCTTTATGGTCAAATATAGCTGGCTGTATTTTCCCATCTCTCTAAGTGAGCCAAGCAATCTAATGAGTCTTTCTAGTCAGTTCACCCATAAAGTGACCAATATCTTGGCACATGATGTGCAGTAGCCAATTGGGATGCTGGAGGGCTTAGAAGGATTCATAATTTCAGTTGTCTAGCTGAGCATGGAAAAGTCTTGCTGGCTTTGTGTGCTAGAAACTTTCAGTCTCAAAGAAAAAAATCTGTATTCAGATTTATAGAGTCTAATCTACTCTTCGTTTTACACAGCTATTGATTTCTAACAAATTGTCCCTCACAATCCTAAAGAAAGCATTCTATTTTTTGAGGAGTGGGGGAAATCACAGAAAGAGGAGATACAATCCAGTGCATACCTTTTAAAACCTGTCTCCAGGAAACATGAAGAAATTCTGTATATATAATTCTAATGGGAGAGAATATTTGTAGCTCAGGGTTGAATTGTGGAGTCCTTGATACCCACTGATCTCGGTTATTTTCTTGCAGACATTTCATTACCAGACTAGATAGCATCCAGTGGTGGGATTCTTTTCTTTTTTTACTACTGGTTCTTTGGGTGTGGCTTGGTGGGTGTGTCAGGGGAAGGATACTGTAAAATCTCCAGTCAGAGGTGGTATTTGCCAGTTCTCCAAACTGCTCAAAATTTCCACTACCAGTTCCCCAGAACTGGTCAGAACCTGCTGAATACAACTTCTGGTAGCATCGGTTAGGTAGCACTGATGATGTTACCTAGTTTGGTAATGAAATGTCTGTGGGAAACAACCAAGCTCAGAGAGCACCAAGGATCCCACACAAATATGTTTCCACAGCCCCTCCCTCTGACTCATTCCTTTCCCATTTTTTGAAATTGGGAATTATTGGCACTCTGGATAGGCATTTGAAGCAGAAATGCAAAGTCCTGCTCAACAGTGCAGCATGGCACCATTACTACATTTTAAAGTAAGTGGTTACATATACAGCATCGATAGAGAAAGAGTTTCAACCATAATGTCTAAAGTGGCTGAGAACAAATCTAAAATTGCTGGTTTCTAGCATCCCCTTCTTAGTGCCCATGCCTGCAGTATGGAGTTAAAATGACAGAACTTTGGATCAGACACCTCATTAATTTGTTCTTCTACAAACTGGCTGTCAACTTTTATTAGTATTAACATTAGTACTTTTGCCAGGCTTTAAGATTATTTGCAGAAGGTTTAAGAGTAAAATGGGCTTCAGTTTGCATATGTAAAGTCGTTGACAAAGCAATACATTATAATTCAGTATTATCTTGCAAAGGGCAAGGAGGAACAGAAAGATGGTTTGCGTTCTACAGAATTTATGGCAGAAATAATTGAACTAAAATAAATGAATGAATAAATAAATAAATGAATAAATAAATATCCTGGATCACAGTTTCTTATGCGCTCATATAAATTTAACTCTAAGTAGTATTCCTTAAAGTGGGTCCAAAACCTACCGGGGATTCCCCGAGATCCTTTCAGGAGTTCACAAAATCAAAAATTATTTGCCTTATATACAAAAGATTTGCAAATATTTAAAACAATGCCACTCCTGTGATTATTTTTTTTATTTAAAAGAGTATAGGGATTTTCATGAAATGTATTTACTGGCATTTATTTATGTTAGTATCCAGTGGTCTCAATATGGTTATTTTTACATAGTTCAATAAATATTCTACCAATGCATTGACTTCCATTTTTAATACAGTAAATATCAATAAATGTAACCCATACAAACAAATTCGGGTTCTGGAGCAAAATGTTTAAGAAACACTGTCTGCCCAACCCTTCCTCATAAAACTGAACACATTGTAATTTAAGGGAAATCCCTGCCACATCTGATTGTTGGTTTACTTTGAGGGCAAATGAGACATTGCTTTCTACTAATGCCATTTAAAAAAAAAAAACCCTTTTAGCAACCGCTCTCCTTGATACAATACCAGGGGTGGGATTCTACTGGTTCGGACTGGTTCTATAGAATCGGTTGTTACAATTCTGCACAGTTTGGAGAACCGGCAAATCGTGCCCCTGGCTGGCCCCTCCCCTCTCCGCCCTCCCCTCCCCTCCCAGTCAGTCCTTATTGTGCATGCGCGACATCATGTGCATGCCCGTCATTGCTGCATTCTCCCGCGCCCAGTCACTCCTTAAGGTATTTTTCCCCTCCCGACGATCAGCTGTTCCAATAATCAGCTGTGCCAGGATCCCCCTCACTGTCTTATTACTTCACCCAGGAGGCTTCCCTGAGGCCCAGGAGGCAAAAAGGGGCATGGGTGGTGGTGGTGGTGGCTGCGCAACACACACACACACACACACACACACACACACACACACACACCATTTTTTGCCTTCCTGGGCCCCAGGGAAGCTTCCTGGGAGCAAACATGCCACCCCAGGAGGCTTCCCTGATGCCCCAAAAATGGGGAGGGGGTGCTGCGAAGAAGAAGAAGAAGAAGAAGAAGAAGAAGAAGAAGAAGAAGAAGAAGAAGAAGAAGCAGCAGCAGCCACGCTCACCCAGTCACATGGCCACACCCACTTGGCCATGCCCACAGAACTGGTTGTTAAAAATTTTGAATCCCACCCCTGTACAGTACCCTTTCCTCACCTGCTTTCTTTACATTGCTTAAAAGAGAGATAGACTAGCCTTCTCTCTTTGCATTCATCACCTAGCCACTTAACCTCAAGAATACTCATTGGCCAGCTATAGAGGAATCATCTTCGCGTTTCCCCTAGCTTTGGCAAAGGTCTTTGCAAGATAGACATCAGGCTAGGGTTCATACAAGAGCACACATCAGCCCTTCAATACGATAAAGCATTGCACTGATTCTGATACATGAGTGAAAAGACATTTTTCAGCAGGCCAATTGCACAGAAGCATTTACCAGGTCAGTTGCGCACCCACCACCATCCCATTTTCTTTCCTAGAAAAAAAAGGGGGAATGGAAAATAAGGCACGGATACATGTTGTAGTTCAGACAAAAATCCAACATGTGCATCTTTCTTGGAACAGAAACACAGAGCCAGGAACAGCTGTTGAATTTCTGTTTGCTGGTTACCTAATCAAAGCACTAGAAAACTGGGAGAAAGAGAGACAAAACCCAACAAATAGCTTCGCTGCAGCTTCTCTGCTAGCAAAGACAAATCTTTGGCTGTATTAAAAAAAAAAGAGGAAAATAGGTACTGACAGGGACAGTACAGGGTAGAGTGAAGTTACTTCACAGCTACCCCTGAGGCCCGCTCTTCATTTCCAGAGAAAT
This sequence comes from Pseudonaja textilis, assembly GCF_049901715.1. Lineage (NCBI taxonomy): Eukaryota > Metazoa > Chordata > Lepidosauria > Squamata > Elapidae > Pseudonaja > Pseudonaja textilis. The sequence goes on along the minus strand of NC_141991.1, from coordinate 142,737,660 downwards.
AGATCTCACTCACCTGGAATTCCTCAGCCAGCTGCCCTTTCTCCTGCCCGGCCTTAGCTTCCACCTGGGCTAGAAAGCCCTTTAGGTATTCTTTACAGCGACTCATCCCTCTGTTTGAGAAGAGGAATCGATGGCAACGTTAGAGCTGAAGGTTCTGAAATGCTAAGAGGAAGTTGACATCCTTGCACCACGCCTCCAGATTGTGGCTAGTGGGATGGGCCCAGCAGACCTGCCTGGCTCTCTGCCTGCTCTCAGGAAAGGGATGGTACTATTCTGCACCCTGGAAACAGGGTGTGAACACTGAGCACCTGAGAAGTACAGGTCAACCAGCACCGTTCTTTGCATGATCTCAAACAGCACAGATAGTAGCATCCTTAATTGTCGGTTCTCTGTGTAGTATCTGGGGGAGGCCGTGCCTCCCTAACAAGTTCCTTACTGTACACATAAGTACCTTGCCCTACCTAATTTATTTATTTTTAAATAAAACTTAATGGGAAACCAGCGTGCTTCAAAGAAAAGCATCAGCCTGAACAGACTTCCTTGTATTTCCAACGATGCCTCTTGACTCTTCCAGCATTCTTAGAAAATAAAATGCTTTGTGGATGAAATCCTCCTTAGTTGTCATTTAATGTGCATATCTACCACATGCTCTGAAAATCACACAAGAACATATATATCCCATTTTATCCTCTATTTGGTATTTCAGGTTTTCCTAGCCATCTTGAGGTCTTGATTGAATAGAAAAGCAGGACCTCGATCAATTAAATAAATGTAATTGTCCAAGAAACTGCTTAACCTGTTAGAACTGCTCTCAGCTGCAACAATAGTGGAAATCTACACCATAATTTGTGTCACATGGTATTTATTTTTTTCCATATTATGTTCGCATCATTAGTTCTAACTTATGTGTGTTTCTTGTAAATACTGTAGAAAGTTTATCTTCACAATAGAGGGACACTATTGCATAATGCTGATGTCATTTTATTATATTCTTCTCCTGTCTATAATCTCTCTTATGCTAAAAAGGCATAGGATCTGGCTATTGTTCTATTGCTGCAGTAACAACATAAACTATGTAGTGTGAGTATTTCAGTGGACTTATTCAGCAGATGGATAAAATAACGAAATCCAGGAAGTAAAAAATAATCGTGGCAATGCAAATAATAACCTTTTGCATAATTTACATTATTTGCATAGTAACATTGTTCGCAGGAATTTTGCTAGAATTTGGTCTACTGAACCATGCAAAGTCTGTTCCGCTGAAATCAAGAAAACTGAGGACTCAGTGTATATGAAATTACTAAGCTTATTTTTTTCTATTTTGCTTTCATTTCTTGTTTCTAATCCTCACGGGCTTCTAATACACATAGTTTCCCATAATAGAAGATTGAAATTCTTTATTTTAAGCAGTTCCATTGAGTTTTCATATTGATTTTCCTCATTCGCAAGTTCCCATTACAAGACCACATGGTGCTAAAATTGCCTGGTTGGGTGGGAGTCTTGAGAAAGAAGTATAAAGTTATGTGGTTTTGGAATCTGAAGTGAAATTGAATTAGCTTTAGTTGAAAATATAACTGAGTGAAAAAATAAGTAGCTCAAGAAATACCATGATAGTCAGTCTTTATAGGAAGAGAGGGTATAATGAGTTTAGCTTATGATATTCACAACAGAAAGCTCCTGACACTAAAAAGAAAAGGCCAGGAAGAGGGATGATATGAACTATTCCCCCAGGCCAGAGGTGGTATTCAGCAGGTTCTGATAAGTTCTGGAAGACCAGTAGTGGAAATTTTGAGTAGTTCAGAGAACTGGCAAATACCACCTCTGACTGGCCCTGTTCTCTGCCTCACGAGTCCCAGCTGATCATCTGGGTCTTCTTTTGTTGCCCTGCACAGGAAAACAGAGCTGGAAAGCTGGTTAGTGAGGTGGGAATGGAGATTTTACAGTATCCTTCCTCTGCCATGCCCACCAAGCCATGCCCACCAAGCCACGCCCACAGAACCGGTAGTAAAAAATTTAAATCCCACCACTGCTCCAGGCCCATGACAGCAAGTTCTTAATTCTTCAAAGAGGATAGAACCAAGAATGAGAATAGATTAGCCTACAAGGATGCGCATGTGTGTGTGTGTGTTTTCTTAAGTTTTCGCGTGTATTTATATCTATGGCATTCAGCTTTGTTCGGGTATTTTGCCACGTCATTATAATTGTGCTTTTAAAGTTGTAGCGACGTTTCGGCAGAATCTCATTTGCCATCATCGGGCTTGTGATGATGATGAGCCTGATGATGGCAGATGAGATTCTGCCGAAACGTCGCTACAACTTTAAAAACACAACTATAATGACGTGGGAAAATACCCGAACAAAGCATATATACACAGCCAACCTTCCCACCAGTATTTATAGAGAGACGGCAGCTCCGATCATGCTTTGCTCGCACAAGCATGAAGCTGAAAGCACCAGCCTGAAGATGACAAATGGGACCTGCAATTTATAGATTATAAGAGTAATCCTGTGTAATATGCATGGTCAAAACAGCAGGCTTTGGACATACTTTTATTTATCAAATTTATATGCCACTCATCTCATAGTGTGAAGCAACGTAAGTTTCCCTAAACAACACTGCATGTTTGAAAAGCAGCTAAAGTCCTGAAAATGCATGCTTTCTCGCTTAACCACATTGATTTTCCCAAGACAAGAAGAGAATGGCCATTGTCATGCCCTTGGTAGAGTCGGACTCTGAGGGAGAGGAGGAACAGCTGACAGGGAGTGGAGGTGTGGCTCCAGAGGTTGTGGAAATAGGCTGGGGAAAGGCAGATGCTGGCTGGGCAGTCAGAGGAACAACCAGGTCCATTCCCTCTGCATCCTAGGACACGCAGGGAGGAATGGAGAAGGCAACAACTTGGCTTACGAGAGAGGAAGCGGCCATGATCCTCCTCATTGGTTGACTAGTATATAAGAGAGACAATTACAACACAGCATTGCCAGAAGCAAAACATGCGGTATTTTGGGCTGAAGTTATCTTGGTTGGTATCCTTCCAACAGACTGTGCCTTATTTCCTTGAATTTGATAATTACTTATCCTGGTCCATTTTGGAAATTTCATCATTGTACTTTGTTTGTTTGTTTATTTCATCTCTATCTGCTCATTAAGTTCTGACTGTATTGCTTTCTTTTGAAGACTATTTTCGAGTACATTTTATCTCCAACTGAGAATTATTGAACAGTGGGGCCAAGTTGGAGGCATTAAAGGACATTTATTTACGTTTTGGATTTTGTTACATTTGTGTTACACTCTGGGCCATCACAGCGACATACAAACATCTTCAAACCTCACCTTTTTAATAGGAAATTATTTCTATAAAAAGGTTAGGTTTTGAAGATGTTTGTATGTGGCCATTCTCTTCGGAAAGTCAATGTGGTTAAGCGAGAAAGTATTCATTCACAGGACTTCAGTTGCTTTTCAAATGTGCAGCAATGTTTAGAGAACCTTATGTTGCCTCACGCTATGAGACGAGTGGCATATAAATTTGATAAATAAAAGTATATCCAAAGTCTGCTGTTTTGATCATTACAATGCATATTACACAGGGTTACTCCTAGAAGTTGCAACGGGATGCAAAATGGGCCTCACGTGGTCTCAGTTTCACCCTCTTGATTGAGCTCAGTGCAGATGAGAGGGGTGTTCAAGCAAAGAAGCTCAGTAATAAAACTATTAATAACAATTGTGGTTTCTATTTTTAAAATATAAGTTCAGGCCTATGTCTTAAACGATGCCATTAAAACAATCCATCCTGAATTTTGGTTGGTACAGAGATCTTGAAACTTCTCCAACTCAGTAGACGTTCTACTAAAGCTATCTCACCCCTAATCTTAGAGGTTTCCAGTGTAAGCAAATAGGAAACAAGACATGGCAAGTTTCTAAAAGAAGGTTAAAAGAAGGTATGTACTTTAACAACTCGTATCTATTATACAACTGCCAGAAAAAGGTCAAACAAGTCTATGGGTTATGAATGGAATAATAGTGATAACATTGCAAATGTGACAGATAAAAGTAAATATGTGTAATGAATACAGAAATGAAATAAGAATCTTAGATAATATTGTAAAACAAGATATGAGAATATTCAAAGAAGAATGAAATAAGTTATAATATGAGTTGGAATTGGATAAAATAAGTGTAATGAATATAAGAATACTTGAGAATATTTAAAGCAAAGTGGGATAAGTAACAATATGATATGAAATTGAATACAAAAGATGAATATGTAATTATGGTCATGTTTGTATTGAAATGTAAAAACCTGGAACCACATTGTTCACCAAAAGAGATGTTTTTTAAAATATAAAAATACAAAAAAATATTGAAAAAAAGTCTATGGGTTATAAATATTCATATAAATTATTTTTCTTCTCTTCTGTTTTGTAAATAATAAAATAATGTATTATATAAAATAATTCATTGTATTACAGCTACATGAGTGACTGTATGCTCTAATTACTCCTAAGGTGGAGATGCAATGGTATTACCAGTCTTTAGCAAGATTGGAAAGAGGTATCACAATGTCATTGAAGTGCAAGAGTAATCATTACCCATGCTGTAAAGTTGGGCCCACAGAAGAATTGCGTGCCTCTGTATCACTAAGATCCACTGAATTCTGAAACTCAATAATTTAATGTCATATTATTCATGGCATTTTATTTTCTTCTTTGTTAGATCGCGGGAAAGGAGACTCGAGACCAGTGTGACTTTTTCAGCTCTTTATTTAATGTATAGCTCTGTGCAAGATCTTGGAGCCACGGCAGTCCTTCATATAGGGCTTGCTCGCGGCTCACAGCCAATGACGGCTCTTTGAATCTCCCGCGATCGGCCTGGTCAATCGCGGTTGATTCGTACTGAGCCAATCCCTGTAGTTTACTCAACCAATCGGCTTGCCGGATGTGTGGACCAATCAGATAAGGGTATTACGAGTATGCTAATACAGAACATTCTTCCTCCAAACAAACCCATGTTGCTTTCTTTCTTTACAATAGTCCTATGAGGAAAATTGGGCTGAGAGAAACTTGAGAAACTGTCAGAATTCCTGCAGTTACCCCCATTTAAATCATGAGTCTTGAGCCAAACTTCCAAAACTTAAAAAGGATTTATTGAGAGTTAGCATGCCGGCACTGTCTGGGTGTAGCTGACTCTGAGACACATAATTCATTATCACCCTTGACCCTGGTTTTTCCCCACCTCCTGGGTGTATCGTAATTCATATTCTCCAATGGGACACATCCATAGCCAAGAGTCATCAATTATGCTCTCCAGTTAGACTTTTGCATGGCAGAAACTTTGGTCACCTAATTACTGTCTTTGAAAACATTTATGGAATGCACTTTTGGTTTTGCAAGCTGCTGCATTGCTCCCCCCTCCCTTTCTATTGGCAACTCTAAAAAGACCAGAGAAATGTTTTATGAATTGACAGAAACTATCCTAAGATAATTTAGTGAATTTAATAGATCTAGTTAAAATCTTAGTCATATAGAACATTGATCCAGAATGTCATTTGTTTTGTTTGGTCATTTTTCAAAATGTTCCCATGAAGATGGTTCCCATCTTTAAAAAAAAAAAAAACAGACCCAGGAAACTATAGACCAATCAGACTAACATCAATACCCGGGAAGATACTGGAAAAGATAATTAAAGAACAGATCTGTCAACATCTAGAAACAAGTAAAGTAATAACTAGCAGTGAGCACGGGTTTGTTAAGAACAGGTCATGCCAAACCAATCTTTTTTCATTCTTCGACAAAGTAACTAAATTAGTAGACCAGCAAAATACTGTGGACATAATATATTTAGATTTCAGCAAGGCATTCGATTAAGTAGACCACAACCTACTTTTTAGTAAGCTAGAAAAAAGTGGAATAGATAGCAGCACCACTAGATGGACTTGCAGCTGGCTGGCAAACCGTACCCAATGAGTAGTCCTTAATGGGTCTAAGTCTACATGGAGGGAAGTAAGCAGTGGGGTGCCACAAGGTTCTGTCTTAGGCCCAGTACTCTTCAATATCTTCATTAACGACTTAGATGAGGGAATAGAAAGGGAACTTACCAAATTTGCAGATGATACTAACCTGGCAGAAATAGCTAAAACCCAAGAAGTTAGGCTCAGGATCTAGTGGGATCTTGACAGACTAGAACACTGGGCCATATCTAACAAAATGAAATTCAATGTAGAGAAAAGTAAAGTCCTACACTTAGGCAAGAAAAACCAAAAGTACACATATAGACTGGGTGAAACCAGACTCAATAGCAGTGACTGTGAGAGGGATCTTGGAGTCTTAGTGGATAGCCAGCTAAATATGAGCCAGCAGTGTGCAGCAGCAGCCAAAAAAGCTAATGCAATCCTAAGTTGTATTAACAGAGGGATACAATCAAGATCAAGGGAAGTACTAATACCACTCTATAAAGCCTTAGTAAGACCACACCTAGAGTACTGCATCCAGTTTTGTTCACCACATTATAAAGAAGATGTTGAGACTCTAGAAAAAGTACAGAGAAGAGCAACCAGGATGATTAGGGGACTGGAGACTAAAACATATGAAGAGCGGTTACAGGAACTGGGTATGGCTAGTCTAGGACCAGGGGCTAGGACCGGGGGAGACATGATAGTGGTCTTTCAATATTTGAGGGGCTGCCACAGAGAGGAAGGGGTCAAGCTATTTTCTAAAGCGCCTGTAGGCCAGACAAGGAATAATGGATAGAAACTGAACAAGGAGATATTTAACCTGGAAATAAGGAGAAACTTCCTGACAGTGAGAACAATCAACCCATGGAACAGAAGTTGCCTTTGGAAGTTGTGGGAGTGCCATCACTTGAGACTTTCAAAAAGAGATTGGACTGCCATTTGTCAGAAATGGTGTAGAGTCTCCCGCTTGGACTGAAGGTTGGACTAAATGACCTACAAGGTCCCTTCCAACTCTGATTATTTGTTATCTGTTATCTATTATTTTGCTGGACTGCATAAACATACTGAATTATGGTTTGATAAACCATAGTTAAACAAACTTGTCTTAACATAATAAATTAAACCAGTCTAACACTTTAACCCCACTTTCCACATGCTGGGGTCTTCTAGATAGTTTGGACCATACCTATCATAATAAACTATATTAACTGCATATGGTGGGAGCTGTAGTTCAAGACATTAAGAGAACACAATTGCAGAAAGCTCACCTGTGCACTTTATTACATGAATACAGAATAATCAGAAAATCAGATTCTATAGAGACAAAAGTCACAAATATGTCTTTAGCTCTTTCCTCACACTCACCAAAAGCTATGATAGACAATATGAATTGCTTTATTTTAAATTTTATATATTAAAAAAACATCTCTCAGAGTTGTAATGGAGCTGGGCAACTTTTAAATGTTATTAAAGTAATAAATAGAACAGAATCTTTCAAATAGAGACTTTATTCCTTTTAATTTTAGAATATTGCAATCTACTGAATTTTGCAAGAAATCCTCATACTTCTACTGTAGCCTTTAATTTTTGTTTGCCAGCTAGTAATTGTATGAATCTGTCTGACTTCTGATTCAGCTACCTGTAGGAGGAATATATTTATTTACTAAATTTTGCTAACTTGGGGGGGTTGGGAAATATGATCCATTTTTCCTACTATTTAATCATGGGTCAGTGACTGTATATGGAAAGTCCCTCCAAAGATGTTGTCTGTAAATGGAAGAATGCAAAGCCAATGAGGCAGACTTGAAGTAGTTCTAACTTTTTGCACGTACTTTTCAAACTCAGAATTATAGAGACTTAAGCTAAGGTTACCAGATCTGGACAGCAAATATCTGGGTGGCCATAGGATGGCATCAAAGATTAAGATTTTTCTGTCTCTCTTTGCTACAGACTGAATTTTTGCAGCCCAGATCTACATAAGTTCAAGTCATATACTCCCTTTTTCTACAAGTCTTAATTCTCCTTAGTTTTAGGTTTGTGAGAACTATGATGAATCAGTGGCTGCAGTTTGTTGATGCTATTATGTGCTTTCTTGGTTGTTGTTACTTCTTACCTAAAGAAAATGTAGAGAAAGAAGACAAAGATTGGCTTCTGGAATTCTTGCTAGTCCATTGACCAGCAGGGGCCATATAGCTTTGTGCTTGTATGCATTGAGAAAGAAGGGGCAATATGCATATGCTCTGCTGTGGGTCATGTGACTGGAAGAGGAGGAATGGAACTGTGACCAATGTTCCAAGTCATGCAGCCTAATTGGGCCTATATTCTTTCTCCGCACCAAATTTGGCTCCATTCCGTTGAGTTTTTGGAGAGCTAATGCTGATGAACAATTCCAACCTCCTTTACATCATTTTTTTCAACATTCCAGTTGGATTGGAAATAACAATGAATATGTCCTATGTATATATTTTGGGAGCCTAAAAGAGGAAATGAAGAGAAGAGAAACTTTATATCTTGTCGGAAAAAATCTGGATGGCTAAAGCAATTCTTGTTTGAGAAGGATGTGTAAAAACAGAATTACTAGGATCTGCAGGAACAGAAACTAAGAAAATGTAGTTCTCTTGTGGAAATTTTGTCACTGGGTTCACACAATACAATGAGGGCTAACCCAGTCAACCGTATTTTAGCCTAATGTATTGTGTGAACCCAGAAAATGAGGTTGAAGAAAGGTTGGCTCAGTTAAACACAGAGAAAACACACAGCCTGTGTGGTATTAGAAGTGTATGTTGTGGTGATCTGTTAAAACCAGGGGTGGGATTCTACCAGTTCATACCTATTCGCTAGAACCAGTTGTTAACATTCTAAGCAGTTCGGAGAACCAGTTGTTAGAAGAAATTACTGGCCTAATCCTGAAAGGAAGGCAGGAAGGAAACGTTCTGGTGTTGCTTACAGAAACTGCCTCTCCGTTAACCCTTATTACATTCTTGGCAGGACTAGACTTCCTGTCTCAGGAACTTCCCTGGAGTTTTTTTTTCCTCCTTTGCTGCTACTTTGCTTGTGTGGAGTGACCATTCAAAGTTACAATGGCACTGAAAAAAGTGACTTATGACCATTTTTCACACTTACGACTGTTGCAGCATCCCCACAGACATGAGTCAGGTGAAGAGATGAGTGCCTCGATGTGAGTGATGAGTTGGCCATGCCCAGCCAATAACATGACCACCAAGCCACGCCTACCAGCTTAGCCATGCCCATAGAACAGGTTGTTAAAAATTTGAATCCCACCCGATTAGAACTATAAGAGAATAATGTATTTGCAGGCTGGGTCTCCTCTGTCCACCCAGGATAGCCACTGCCTCCCCACCCCACAAAAAGAGAGGAACTATGTAAAAAGCTTCCTATATGGATTGTGGCTCTAAATAAACAAGGGTTCCAGTCTATGGAAAGTACTTCTGTTGTGGCTTCCTTAATGACGGTGTGCCTTACTTTTCAAAAGTATTCATTTACATATAAATTAATAATTGTCAACCTTAGGTAGTCCAAACAAGGCACATGCCCTGATATACTACTGTAGCATCAACTTTATTGTAAAGTTACAATAAGGAGAATCTATTAAATCTGAAAATGTATCTCTCTCCCCACTCACCTTTACAGTCTAACATATTAGACTCGAAAAGTCCCTTCTGAGATATTTGCCATCGTTTTGTGGACTAAGCTGCCACTAGTCTGATTGCTGTCTCGTTTGTGGTTCTTTCTCTTCCCTTCTCCCAAGATCATTTCCATATACCATTACAATAGAAAACTGAACATATGAGTTCCAAATACCTATTCTTTGTTTTTCCTAAACCTGAGATGTTTCTAAACAAACATTTTATTTCCAACAGAATAAATGTAGTTCAGAGTTGAATTTGGAGTCATTGATACTCTCGGAGTTTAACTGTTTGCTTGTGGACATTTCATTACCAAACTAGATAACATAATGTGTTTACTTCCTGTACAGTAGCTTTCCCTGCAGTGTTGGTGTGGGTGGGATTTTCTCCTTGATACCTTCTTGATTAGGGTACAGTATTGTTTTCTGTTTGATTGTTTGCTTGAGACATTTTCAATAGTGGGTTAAGTAGTCAGGTACTTTTTGATAAAGTGTGGGTATCCATTTTATTGGGAGACATTACATAAGTGATTTCTTTCCTTTTTCTGATGTTGTAGATTGCTACATGCATCTATATAGTAGTTGTCTTTTTCAGACAATAGTCCTTTTTATTAGACCTTATAGTAGACAGACTAGGTTTGCCAAACTTGCTAAATCATGGTTAATTCAATCATAGTTCATTGACTTAACAATTCCTGGATTTGTACAACTCTGTGAACCATAAACTAATCACTCTAGCTGTATTTGCAAAATAAAGGGTGGCACTACGTAGCCAAAATTGTTTTGTGAAGTTGGCCAGTGTCCTAGGTTTTATCTAGCATTGCCACAGATAATAGAATCAGCCTTTTATTGTAATCTATAATTAACCTTCTTTCCCTACCTACCTATCTTAATGAAGTTAACTGGGGGGAAAGACCCAGAAAAAGAATCCAAATCTTTGAAGGTGTGGATATTTGATTGCCATAGGTTTGGGGAGGATCATTTTGTGAGATACATCACAGCACCCACTTCTTTATTTCCTCCACAAATATTCAGATTATGAACATACATATGGGTGTATTAGTCATCTATATATATATACCTTTAAACATCTGAGGGAGGGGACAGATGGTGAAATTCCAAAATTACAAAATGTTGGTTTGAAACAGGCGTTGTGTCCCACTTATTTTTCTCTGTTTACCTTTCAGTCTAAAACCAAAACATTTCATCCAATATATGTTTAGAAAGGAGGGGACTACTTACAAATGGTCATTTATAATAAATGCTTTCAGTACACCAATATGACATTCATTCCAAATGGAGGAAGTAGATGTAAGTGGCAATATAAGCTTTCTAAATAGTGTCACTGCTTTCCTGTCCTCAAGACAGTGACTGCAAAGAACTGGTTCCCTAATGTAATACAGAAATGCCAATATTTAACTGTAAGATTCAGCAAGGAACTTTGATGTCTAAAATGGTTTTGTGGGGGAAAAAAAACTTGTTCTGATTTAGAAGTGCTCTTATGCTCTTCAGAATATATAAACAACGAGGATTAGTTTTCCAAATGTAAAAATAGTGTTTTATAAGATTCCAATTATGCCATCTAGTGTCTATTATGCAAAATGCTACAGTAAGATATTAGAATATATGGAGAATTTTAAATTACTTTTCTAAAAATGTTCTTTAAAAAATCTAATAGTTATAGACAACATTTCTGATATTTATATAGGATATTTACTTCATTTCCACCACCTAATCCTCCTTTAACCCTCTTCTTGCAGTGATACTGCACCTCTTCTTCTACGTTTCCACATGACCAGCAAGGAAGAGGAAGAGATCTGGTTCCTTCATAAGGGGGTTCTCTTTTTTTCCAGTGTACAGGATCTACCATTGTCAGATAGCTGCTTTACAGGACTGCATTTTGGGTAGAGAGGGTCTGCCAGGCAACTCAGTCTCACTCAAGAAAGAAAAAAAGTTCCTCTGATTGGAAGAAGCACACAAGCCTTGTTCTGTTTATGGGGTACACTAAAAAGGTAGGGTGGAAATGCAAGTGTGCAAGAGCTGGAGAAGATACTAAAGGTCCAGTGGAGTTTCTGACTACTAGTTGCCCTTCCTTAATTTAATCTGTGAAGCTAAGTCACTGTAGACATTTGGCTGACTTTAGCAAATTAATGGATTCATGATATGTGATTTATTGATGTTTTGGAAATGTTTTTAAAATTGTTAAAATGAAACAACGTACTCTATTTATTTCACACCTTAAGGGATTGATTTTTTTTCTCTTCAGTTTTAGCTCACCTTAATAATTTTGTATGTTTTTTACCTGACTGGATAATCACTGTACAGCTATTTTATATTTTCATTGCATTTTCTCCCAAAAAATGAAGTAGAAAATGACATAAAAGCTAAGCAGGATCAGACCTGGATATTATTTGAAATGAAAATCAGAAAGCCCTTAGCCTAAACCTGGAATTTTAAAAAATATCCTAAAGCAAGCAACGACCAACCCATCTCCCTTTTATATATATACTTTATGTTCGGCTGCTGTCATTTTGTCTGAGAAAGAGCCTCCAGTTCGATAGGAATTTTCCCATTAAAAAAAAACATTTTCGGGAACAAAAAATACCGCCTTCCAATTTACAATTGTATAGTCAGGCTTTATTTTATTCATATATCCTTGTTTCACGTAGGCTCCGCAAACTGCGCAGCTCTTTTATGTAAGTGGCAAACACTAAATCGCAAAGCAGTGAGGAATATTCATTTGCACGGAGGTGAAATCAAAATAAGAATCAAAAGAAGGAAAACAGTATGAAATCCTAATTTCTACCGTTTTTCTTAAATGTTCGGCTTTGTGTTGTCTTTACAAGGAAGACCCGGAGAATCAATTGCCCGAATCTGAGTTTGTAATGGTTGTAAATATCGTACCGCAGTGCAAAATGCCATTCCGCAAAAGGACTTTACCTTCGCGCTCCATAGGACAACAATAACAGCAGCCACTGGCAAATAATCCCGCGCCAATAAATTCCTGCCAAATGAGCAAGAGGTGCCAAAGCATACAAGCTGACGTCATCCCCCAACCCTCCGCAAACAATGACCGTTTGCACCAACTTCGCCGCCCTGGCTTTTATATCGTTTTCCCGAAGAAATGCCTTCTCTCTGATTGGTAGGAGAAGAAAATAGCCTCATCGCAATTGGCTGAAGTTCTGAGTGAGCCCGCCCTCTCCTCTCACCCAGTTTATTATGATTGAATGACCGATTAAGCCTTTAGGCAGGATTGCTCCGCCTCACCTTTTATCTTCCCGTTTTGATTCGCCAACTTACCTGTCCCTCATCCCGGCTTCTCAAGTATTTTTTTTCCCCTCCGCCCACCTTTCCATTGACGCGCGTGTCGAGCGAGGATGCCATTGGCTTTTCGCGTTACGCTCCGACTGTGCGGGGCTACGATTGGCGTTTGGACTTCCGCAAGCCGCGCCTCCTTCCTTTCCATTCGTTAGGTGATTAGTGGAGGTGGCCGTCAATGTCTCTACTGTTCCCGCCTTCTGCCATTCCGAATCAGGAAGTGTGGTCGCAGAGTGCTTTGGGGATCGGTTCCTGCGATGGGCAGGCGAGCAGATCCCGGGTCTATGGTGAGAAATAAAGCCGTTGGTTTTGGAACTGAGTGGGAGGGCGGGATCCCGTTTCGGCTTTCCCTTCTCACGCAGGGTTAGGGGTGGGGCCTCGGGTATTGTCTTGGATTGAACCGAAGGCTCTCGAGGCGGGTTGAGCTCCAAGACTGACCTTGCAGGACCAGTTCTAGTAGCGTATCTGGTTCAGTATCCTGTTTTCAGAAACCTCCGGCCAGATGTGCCGGGAAAGATCCCGAGGAAGTTGGGGGAAAGGTATTGGCCTGCTCTTCGTGTCCCCAAGAGTGCTGCTTGGAGCTTCTGTTTCACTAATCACTGCTCAGAAGAGTTCATTTTTGTCTGCCCCCAAAGTGTTGGATGTATATTTTGTGTATATTCGTAGATATTGTATTTTCAAATTGCAAATGGAGACTTGGGTACTCTATCTTTCTTATCTTCATTTTTAAGTGCTTTTGTTTTATTGTATTGCGAACAGTTGCTGGGGTGCATCCACAGTTTTGTTGTACTTGTACAATGACAATAAAGTTCTTCTAATTCTAATTTAAGCTAATAGGTTTCTGCTTTTGTTGGATTTCTAAGGATTCACACTCTTAAGTAAGGAGTGTGGCAAAAAAACTCCATTGCCAGCGGCTTAGCCCAAAAGCACTGCAAATGTGCCAATGGTATACATGTTAGGAGATCGTTTTTTATGGAAACATAAAAGGTTACCTCTGATTCCTCTGAATGAACAATCATTTAGAAGCAGCAACAACTATAGAATTATCCACTTGATCATAGACCATGTTAAGAAAAGAAAACAAGCTTCGTTTTAGCAATCTGGACACTTTCTGAAAATTCGTTTCCTTGGGTCACTCACTCATAGTCGAGGAGGACACTTGGGGGGTGGGTGGGGACAAAGGGGTTTGCCAATCCGTGAAAGAGAAAATTGTGGTACTGAGCTATTCTGAAATTATTGAACCTCCTGCTAACATGGGATTTCATTCTGGAAATGTATATGCTGTGCTTTCTGAACTTCTTAAATGGGCTTGACGTCTGTCTAATACTAGATGTTGATGTCCTTTCAAATAGATGTAGAATTGTGTACAGAGATGAAGAGATGCTCTGACACAGTCATAGATGGAATGTCTTATCTTTCGTGCTCTCAGGGTAGCATTGCCAGGAATTGCTTGAGAAATTGCTGAAAAAATAAGTTTCCATTCCTTTGATCTGAAGCGTGCCATCTTCTACTTGAAATTAGATTCATTTGTACAGAATAATAAAAAATGATTAACTCCTTGGCTTACAAAAGTATCTATCAAAGAGATTGTTCAATTCCTGTTTTATCCAGGGGTGAACTCAGATCCTTTGTGTCTTATTTATTTGAGACAAGCTGGTTTCATAAGCAATCCTGTATCAGGTTGTTTTCTCACTTGGCTGCTGCCAATAACTTCATTGCACCTGATACCATAAGTGTATTTGTGAAAGAGATTCTTACTTTCTGGAAAGTATAGTTTTCATGTTAATGTTTCAGATGGGCAGATGCTATTTGAAATGTATAAATATTCTTCTCATATTTGTTTAGCAATGTAGTACAGTAATGCTTTAGTCCATACTGCAGTACTTGTGTCATCAGTATGATAATTGAACTTAAAGCAGTATCACCGAACACCACAAAACTAGTTCTAACCAGACTATGAGGGTGAAGATAGTATATGCAACTTGAGAGCAAACCTCTTTTCCATTTTTCTGGAAGTCTCAAAGTTGCCAGGCTTGGAACAGGGATGGTGTTATGGCATCATTTGGATGGGATTTTTTGGAGGGTTAGCAGCATGGCACTTTCATGTTTCTGTGGAATCCAGCTCTTTTATTACCATTAAAATTTATTTAAGGGGTTTATTTCTTATTATTTTACCAGAAGTTTATTTTACAGTGTTCTTGCATGAGATCCTTCAAAAATTCTCCAAATTTTTGCTGATTTTATTAATTTTAATTTGTATATATGTGGGTTTGCCATGTTTTTGGAAAAGGTAAACAACGCCAGAACTATTTGGCTGGTGGAAATTACTATTCATGATTATATTGCTGCCCTCTCCCCTCTCCAGGACTCAGGGAGTTGAACAGAATTCCTTGAAGGAAACCTAGATTGTTTTGAAATGCATCCATTTCTAAATCGCCTATTTAGGTATTGTGTTGGCTCCACTATTTGCAATGCTCTGTCTCTACAAGCTGGAAATTCAGGCAGCAGCTTTTCAAATCAGTTAAGAAAAGTTATTGACAAATATTTTTTACTGATTGTCCATGTTTAACTATGGTAGTGACCTAATGACCTAAGAAGTAAAAAGAAATATTCAGGTATATAATTTTTTCTCCTCCCTTCATCTCTGTTTCCAGTTAGTAAAAAAAATTCTTGCAGTATGATTTGAAGGTATTTCTTCCTTGACTCAGCCTGAAGACTATTTACAAGCCTGCTGTAAATTATTTGAGAATGGTACTTTCAGAAACTTCTCAGTTAAACAGCAGCTGAAATGGCAAACGTGCACAATAGGAAACCAAATGCTATACTGATTTAGCTGGTGTTCTTTTCTCTCTTTAACTCTTCAATTGTATTCTTTTTGGGGGGAAACTTCAGGATTTCAGCTAAGAGATGGAGACATGTGCTTCCTCTTTCTTTTTGAAACTGATATTTGGAGGCACGATGTCCTCAGTTGAGAGGTTGAGTCTCAAGGCTAATAACTCTTGACATTCTTGTCCTTCATCTACTTATTCAGTACCTTCTTTAATGCCATCCAAGTTATTGGCCACCATCATGTCTTGTGATATGCGTTCTACAGATTATATGCTTGGTAAGAAGCTTTGCCTGTAAATCTCTTTTTAGGCCAGCTTTGCTGAATGGCCCCTGGCCTTAGTATTTTGAGACAAGGAGTTTTGTAGTTCCATAGGCTAGGTTCACATGCTGTATTAAGTCATAATGTAGTTTGCCTGATTTGGGCTTATGCTATGTTGATCCACCGCTATGATTTACAGTTAAAGGGTTCTGTAAGAATCAATTCCAGTGTAGCTTATTTAGTATGATTCTTAACTCATGGTTAACAAAATATCTTAATGCTATGTGTGATTTCAGCCATTGTGTTCAATCTTATTTCAGTCTATATCAATATTTGTCCCTCTTTCTCAACCAGGGATATAGGACATTTTTTTTACAAAAATGTCTATTCTCTTGACTAGAAAAACAAAAACTCTTAATAGCTGGCAGGTTCATTTTTAGTTGTTCTTTACATAAGTTTCACCTAACAATATGTCTTTTTTTCTACAACAATTTAAAGTAAAAACAGATGTATTCTCGTTTTGGTGTCTGTTTACTTCCAGATTATTTCTGTTCTCTGTAGACCCAAATGGAACAGCAAAAGCGTAGAAATTTCTTCAAGTGGTTCTCTTTCTGAAATATGAGTACAGGCAATTTTTGTTCAGTGTTCATTTGACATATTGGATTACAAATCAGCCAATTACAGTATAGTCCAACCTATTGTGTCAGTGGGTTTAATTTATGGCTTATGCTCTTAATCAGACTAATTGAGGACGCTACTTAATAATAAATAACTTGTGTGAACACAGTTTTGCCAGTAGAGGGCCAGAAGAGGAAGAACATATTTTTCCCCAAGAAAATCTGGACATATGTACATGTAAAAATTGTGTGAATTTATACGCTTGGATGAAAATTTAGAATTAAATGTATCTCCATTTGTAAACATTTTTTTTACAGAATAATGAATATTTAAGATTTCATTTCTCTTCTTTAAGATTACAAAATGTATTCATATGTAATCCCCTCCCCGCAAATAATATATTTGCTATTTATTTCTGTATTGGATTTGTTTTTTATTTGTTTTGGACTTTATTACACATTGGTTATATTCTCAGTGCTTATTGATGTCATGTTGTTTAGGGTTTTTTTCTTATTTATTGAGATAATTGTGTAAATAAAATGCCAATAATATGAGGGAAAGCTAAACAGTGACTGTCTTTGCGTCTAGCCCAGGGCTGTCAAACTCATGGGTCACGGGCCGGATGCATCACGTTCTGGCCCTACCCGGTTTAGCAAAGGGAAAAAAGTCCCGATATGTCATGTGATGCCTCTGTGACGCGGCGAGTTTGACACCCCTGATCTAGCCCCTTCAGCCTCCTGTCCTTTTTCTAATCATTAATGGCCAATTTCAAGGCCTTTGCTCTTTTTCAAGAGTTCTTTATCTCTGAACAGGGATCGAAGCAAATAGCTTTTCAAGCCGAGGGCTGTATTCTGTAAAGAAAGTTTACAGTTTGGTTGAATTTTATCAGTTATAGCCATGACAAAGAAAATCACTAAGGAGATGTAACCCCTCCCAGGAATGCAGCTCCAGAAACGTACTTGTAGTGATGATTAGTGGCCACCCGGCATTTCCTGCTGTCTCTTTGAGGCACCGCTGCTTGGGCATGTGATTGAGATTATAGCTGGGACAGCAGGCACAGATTGAATTTTGTAAAGAGCCTAGAAGTGGCTGTGTCCTTTCCCTCAATCTGGGTTGGTACATTCCAGCTTGAAGAGTTGCATTATGCACACTATTTGATGTTAGGGTGGAGGGTACAGGGCACTTGGGAGGTGATATGTGTAGCTCTGTTCCTAATTTGAGAAATGGGTTGGGCCTGTTGAGGAGGCACCATAGCACCTGCATCCTGTTTGCTACTCAGGGAATTTCCTCATGCTTGCCTTTTGTCTTTGCAGTTGTTGTTTGAGACGTAGAGATGGAGAACGAAGACCCTGGCTTACCTTGTAAAGGGGAGATGGAGCTCCCTGACCAGAAATGTGGGCTGGATCCTACAGACAGAAGTGAGTACTTTGAACTATCTGGTTTGGAGCTAGAGAGCGGGGCAGAAGTGTAGTGCCCGGATACACTTCCTTTGACAACTACTAGGTTCTGTTTGTCTGACTTAGGTTCATTTAGCAAAAAAATAAATAGGAAACCGTTTGCTGAAATCAACATCAGCTTCTCACAACATTTATTTTCAGTAACTGCCTTTTAGGTCTCTGGTTTAATGGAGAGCAACTTGTATAAAGTAGATTAATTCCTGGGAAGTGAATAATTTGTGGCAAGTATTTTGTGGACAGGTAGATTTTCCAGGGCAACTATTTTGTGGGGGCACCCACTTCATAAGGTTATAATCTCCCTGGCCTAACCTTAATAGGGTGTGTTTCTTCTACTGAAAACCTTCTGATGGCTATAGTGAGCTTTTTACTTTGACACTGGATTTTTTTCATTTTATAAGTCACTATTTGGATCAAGCTGACTAGTTTGATGTGATCATAGCTTGAACTGAGTTTGGTTTAACCCATTTATTTGATACTATTCCAAGGTCTGTAAGCAGAAAATGATACACCCTTGCTCTTAACATTTACAGTTTAAACCTTTGCACAATAAAGGGAAAAACAAAGATAAGAATTGTATGTGAATCCACACATTTGCAGATATGCAATCTTTGTTTTTAAAATCACTGGGATTAATGGGGAAAACAAGTGAGCTTGGAAGAACAATTCAGAAAAAAAAATAGCAAGCCCTGTATTCGCATGATATGTAAGTATGGTTTATTGAGTAAGCCACTATGGCCTTTTCACACAAAATAATGCATAAAATATTTTAAATTATTATACTACTTAAGTTCACACCTCTTACTAAATTACAGTGAGGGGGAATTGGGCTTTTGGCTTAGTGAACCCAGCCGTAGCTTAATGATACATATTAATAATAATATAATAAGAAATTCAAGAAATCTTGAAACAAATCTTGATTTAGTATATGAATCTTGCATTCATATAGAAAATGAATGGAAATGAAACATGGTTAGTACAGGCTTTGAAGGCTAGTTATCCTGACCATGATTGCTAAAAACTGATAATATAACTTTTGACCATTTTCAGGTGAGAAATATATGAAAATTATACTGTAACAAAAAAAACACTCCCCAAGCATTTTGTCTTATATAGGGATTAGTCCTTGCTCACTTGTAGCAATCAAATCCCACCTGCCCTAAGTATCCTATTTTCTGAGAATTAATTCAGGCATTATGAAAAAAAATAAGAGAGATTTGATTTATGACAATGGGAGGGATATGTGTGTTGTGAATTTACTGAATTTGATGTGAAGACTTTATTTGTTCCTTGATATAGTTATATAATCTGCCCAATAAATGGGAATCTCTAGTTACTGACCCAGCTTATAGAAAGCAGATGGGGGACAAAGATTACTTCTGGATTTTTTCCCCCTGTGATTTCTCAATATGCTTTTCCAGATGGGGATGAATCCTGTTCCGTCTCAGAGAAGCAGGAGGAGGTATCTGCTGCCCCAAATAATGGACCCATGAGTGTGGTAACTGACAAAGTGAACGGGCAGGAGGAGCTGAGAGAGGCTCCAGAAGAACTGAGTGACAAAGATGTGTCTGATTCAACCTCAACCGACAACACTTGGGAAGATTCGAGTGAGTTTCACCGACAAATGGTGATAGGAGATGGACCGTCAGGAGAAGAGGAGGCAGTGATACAGTCACGCCTGGCTACATACCGAGATGAAGATGTGACTGCAGAGAGTTGGCGGGCACACAGGAAACATGTCTTCATTTTAAGTGAGGCTGGGAAACCCATTTATTCACGTTACGGCAATGAAGAAGCCCTTAGTTCCACCATGGGTGTCATGATGGCATTGGTATCATTCATCCAAAGTGGGGATAACTCTATTCGCTCCATTTATTCTGGTATGGAAACAATTTTAAAAGGAGTAATGCTTAACAAATATTGTAATTTATGAGGCAGTTATATGGGCCGATGATTTAACTAAAATAAGAAAAGCTTGGGATTGCAGTACTTAAGAGTCCATTATGGGTCATTCACATAATTTAACCACTGGATTATGGATCAGTTCCCATGTCTGTGCCCATTTTGATAAGTATTGTTTATTAAAATGTCTGGGATCTTTTTCAAGGGGAGGCTGGCCTAACCATTACCCCATAACAATTGTATTTCCCTTCTACTTAATATCTTGAGGTTGTCATATGTATACTGTATGTAGGTGGTAAAATGTAGGCAACAGTATGCCAACTTGTAAAGTAATTTCTAAATTAAAAAATCTTAACCTTGCATGGAATATGGTGGGGTTCCTTGAAATAAAAATGATTTTTGCTTACATTTCTAGTATGCTGGCCAAAATTTTGCTCAAATCCTGACCAGTCTTTAAATGTTAGCAGGGAATGCTTTACATAATGCAGGTATAACTACAGCTGGTAACCTAGTTGATATTTTTTCTATCTTACTAAAAACGTTGTGTAAAAGCCTCAGTTGATTAAATTTACAGCTCGAAATGTAAGAGCAGTAAATCTTAAAGGGCATGAATCAACCACTGAAGGGAAGGGAAATACTGATGATGTGTATTTGGGGAATTATACAGGGGAAGGGTGCCATAGATTTGAATGAAGGTGATGTAACTTTTGTAGAGCAGAGTTGATGAATTCATGTATGGAACTGAAAGTGTAGAGTTAAATTATGAATAAAAGGGATAACAGTGTATCAGCTAATAGAACTTAGGTCAACCATGAATGAGTTTTAGGAACCATGAATGAGTTTAGGTGACAAGCAAGGAGATGGGAAAATAAAAGAGCATAGAAAAAGTACTTAGGCCATTTGAAGACTCAGGAGTAAATGAAAATGGTGATTGCTGGTAAATATTTGTTTTGAAAAAGGTGTGTTTGTTTAATATATGTAGTTTAAATAGGTCTGTGTGAATATATGCCAAAGAAAGGAATGTAAGTCTAATAGCATGACTGATTTGATAGTTTATGTTGAAAAGTTGAATGAATGAGGATCATATTGCAAAACAAATCTATAAAGGGAGAGTGAAGGGGTCAAGAGGAGAACCAAGGAAATCTCCGTTTTGCTTCACTGATGAATTTCTCAAGGATGAGAAACTCAAGGAACAAAAGGCAAAGTATGAATTGATATACAAGCAATCCTTGTTTACCAACCCTAATTGGGACCAGAATTTTTCTCACTAAGCAAAGTAGTCATTAAGTGAAGCATCATGTGACTACACCCCTTAGTGATGGCAGTTCTAGCACTGCTGGTTGGAGTCATTAGGCCAGGACTGTGCCGTTGTTAAGCAAGGACCTCATGCTTCTACTTTGTGTTACTCATATCCACTTCAGCTTCTCCCTCCTGCCTTAGTAACTCCCTATTCATCTTTACCGTTTTGGCTGCCCTATGCTTTGCTGCCCATGCACTCCTCCATCCCAGCTGACTTTCACCAGAGCCATGGTGGCGCACTGGTTAGAATGCAGTATTGCAGGCTAATTCTGCTGACTGCCAGCAGTTCGAGCCTGACCGGCTCAAGCTGACTCAGCCTTCCACTCTTCCGAGGTTGGTAAAATGAGGACCCAGCTTGTTGGGGGCAATATGCTGACTCTAAATGCTATAAAGAGAGGGCTGTAAAGGACTATGAAGCGGTATAAAGGACTAAGTGCTATTGCTATTCTTCCTCCCACTGCTGAGGATGTGTGCCCAACCTGGGCCTTCATGAGGTAGCTGCTGGCTATATCCAGCCTTCCTGAATATGGAAAGAATAATATGGAACACAGAACGTACTCTTTTTTGCTACAGGATTTTTAAGTAACCTTTTAAAATTGGCACGCCAGAAGAACATGCAATATCTTACTGTATTTTCTCCATTGCTGATTACAGGTAGTCCTTGAGTTACAACCTTTCATTTAGTGACCATTCAAAGTTACCACAGCATTTAAAAAATGACTTATGAACCTTTTTGTGGTCATGTGATCAAAATTCAGATGCTTGTCAGATGCCGTTCATATTTATGACAATTGCAGTGTCCCGAGATCATGTGATCACTTTGCAAACTTCTGACAAGAAAAGTCAATGCGGGAGCCCAATTCACTTAAATACCATGTTACCAACTTAACAACTGCAGTGATTCACTTAACAACTCTGGCAAGAAAGGTCGTAAAATGGGGCAAAATTCACTTAACAGCTATCTCACGTGGCAACAGAAAAGCTGGGCTCAATTGTGGCCGTACTTCAAGGACTACCTGTATTAAGACAAAATTATTATAACAAGTTCTAGGTGGGATGGATAGTTGAACTCAGAGAACAGATACATAAAGGTGTAGCTGGAAGAATAAAAGCATGCTTTGACTGTTTTAAAAAGAAACTGTTGTTCCAGCTTGTATTTGATTTTAGTTCTAAGTTTAATAGATAAAATTCTGGCTTTTGTCTTAGTAGAAACCACAGACTATGATGTAGTATTATGCTGAGCAAAGAGAAAGGTGATTTTATGAGCAACTCTTTATCCAGGAAAGAAAAAACCCCAAACTCTAAAGTAGTTTACGGTGAGCACATCTTAATTCTGGAACTTTTGCCATGCTATTAATATTTTGATATGTGCAGCTGAGTGTCTGCAAATGCATGCTTCCTTTTAAAGTTCCCAACCATATGTTCATGCTCCCAGCAGAAAGCTTAGAAGATTGCTGACATCACCAAATTCTAATTAAGGGAAAAGGGGCAAGATTCATGCACCAAACTTATCTGTGATTTGGTGCCAGAATTCTCAGCCAACTTAGCTTGAGATTTATGGACATTGACGTCTGGATGGATTTAATTTAAAATAGATTCATGCAAAGTTTTAGATAGGAAAATTCGTATTTAACTATAAATACATTTATATTTATTTAAATAGAAGTACATTCATATTTAAAATTCTAAATATGATTTAAATTATAGTTCACTACTCAGACTATAATTCTCATTTCTGATAAAAGTTATTTTTGTTGTTTGATATAACTTGAAGACATAGTGTTCAGTGAGACACGTGGACTTCATTTTTAGACGATACACGATCCATGTCACACATAGCCAATCTAGATAAATCTTGAAAAAGCTAGCGCTGTAGTATTTGGATGGGATTAAGTGACTATTTCCTGGGTATTCCGGGACTGTTGATTAGGAAGCCAAAAAGGAAGGAAAAGGCACTGACAAATATTGCCAAGGTGTTAAGCTTGATTCAAGGTGCCAGATTTTCATATTAATGTTTAAAATGGAACAATAGCCTTAGTATCAAGGAAGCAAATAATACTTGCAAAATCATTAGGAGCTGAACCAGTTTCAGTTCATTTCTAGAATAACAATCATCAGTTCTTAATATTATTTGGTGGTTGTACTGGTAAAAGTGGAGCAATTAGAGGAATATATCTCTTTTTCTTAACTGCATTAAACTATCTGGCTTCAAGCTATTGGCCATATATGATAAGATTAAAAAAAATAGGATATTAAAAATATTATTTGTAAGACCTGTTCCCTGCAGCATCTTCAATGCAGGAGCAGTTAGTCCTTGAATTTCTGTGACACACCATCATTCTTAGATATAGTCTCTTTTATGATTTGTTTCTAGTTTTACTCAGTAGAAGATACATTTCAGGACCAGAAACAGACTCGTCAAATCCTTATGATAACAAAAATGCACTCTGCTCACTTTTTATTTCATGGTCTATTTTCCCAGTTCCTGGCATTTATACTGAGATTCTTCTTCTTTGCCCAGAATTGCTCCATCAGTTCAAATCCTGTACAGTAAATCCTTGGTTTAACTTTTTTTTTAAAAAAAGAAAACAAATAGAGATGCTAAGAAAGCTGATGCTGCATTTGTTGAATGTCCAAAACTGGTTCTATTATAACAGTGCCACATTCCATCTACTGAAGCAATGACTGGGTTTTTTTTCCTTCCTTCTTTTACCGTAGATGATCACAAACTGGTTTTTGTGCAGCAGGGTCCCTTGGTACTGGTTTCAGTTTCGCATACCCTACAATCAGAGCAGCAACTACGCCAGGAGCTTTTGTATGTCTACGATCAGATCATCAGCATGCTTACTCAGGCCAGCATCACTCGCATCTTTGAACGGAAAAAGAACTATGACCTCCGGCGTTTGTTGACGGGGTCGGAGAAGATCCTTGACCGTTTGCTGAACCTGGTAGAATCAGATCCTTGTTTCCTCCTTGGAGCTGTACGCTGTTTACCCCTTGCTGCCTCCCTCCGGGATTCCCTGGGCACTTTGCTCCAAAAAGCCATCACCCCTAACCTAGTCTTCTCTATTTTGGTGGCTGGTAGTCAGTTGGTCACCACGGTGCAGGAGAAAACAGTCATTGAAGATTGCCGATTAGAACCTACTGACCTGCATCTATTACTCAATCTCATTGGGGCAACTTCTGCCTTTCAAACTGGGGAAATTTGGACACCTATATGTTTGCCACGTTTCAACCCTGATTGTTACTTTTATGCTTATATTTCTTATTTGGATTCAGAATGTACTATCTGCCTCATCCTTCTCTCTACGGACAAGGACTCTTTCTATTCTGTCTCAGACTGCAAGAAACGCATTGAGGAAGGCATGAGGACTCAAAACTATCTGCAGGCACTCTCAAGTGGCTTAAAGAGCCCATCCTACAGTGTAGGACTGGTGGGAGTGCCAGATCTTCGGCACTTTATGTATAAACCTCTGGATATACCAGATAATTACCGACAGCTTCCCCAGTTCACCAGGTAATATGCTTTGGAGGGTTGAAATTGATTGTGATCAAGACCATCTATGTTCTGAAGCAAGGAAGTATCTATGATGTCATCCTAGGGGCCAGTTTCATCTGTCTTTTGGTTCTTTTCCCCTTAAAATATTCACAAATTTCTTAATGTGACATATCATTCAGTTCATGATTGGAATAAAATCTAGAAATGTGGCTAGTTTTTTTTTTAATGGCCTGTACCTACTCAAGAAAAAATTCCTGAGATTTTTTGTTGTTGTAACTTTATCTCAAATTAATGTTCCTCTTGATTTTGGAGATGTTTTGACAATGTGCAGGGGAAAATGATGTTCTGATATCAAAAACAAAACTGAATTTGCCACTAGATTTTGTCATTCCTGGCAGTAAACATGTACTGCATGTTGAGTGTATCATCAGTGGTAAAGCTACCTTAGATCTTTTTTCTTTTAAAATTTGCTAAGTTTAAGCTGTCCTTTTCACTCCTTTTCTCTTCCCCTCTTTATAGCTGGCAGCCAGAAACT
Organism: Pseudonaja textilis; assembly: GCF_049901715.1. Lineage (NCBI taxonomy): Eukaryota > Metazoa > Chordata > Lepidosauria > Squamata > Elapidae > Pseudonaja > Pseudonaja textilis. The sequence goes on along the minus strand of NC_141991.1, from coordinate 142,712,353 downwards.
GTGGGAAATGCTAAGCTACATTTATTCAGTTTACTTTAAATAGAGCAGTCATGTGTCCTTTCTTTCTCCTGGTCCACAAAGATCTATGGTAGAAAGAGATTTTATCTTGCGGCTTCTGGGCTGCAAGTAGGGAATCAAAGGCTGAACATCATAAGATCCCAATTAGCTGGCAAAATTTATAAACAATTATCTAAAAGATGTTAAGTAAAATTGACTTTGATGTATTTTAGTGCCTTAAAGGGATGATGTTGTTTTAGAAATCCTTTCTTCCCTACATTTGCTTCAGGGAAAACTGCATGGATAGTATCCCTACCTTATTAGAATGGGTCATCTGATTTATTTTGAGAAGAACTTGTTCTGCAGCTGCTTCTGTTAGAGTCTTCCAATGTCCAGGAAGCCTCTTCTGACCTATATACTACAATATATTATATAACAGTAGGGCAAGCCACAAATCTATCCTGTTTCCGAATCAGATTTGTAGTTACTTCAGAAGATTCTGAAAAGTTTCCCAAAGCTGATGACATTAAACTTTAGTATTACCACTAGGCTGAGCATTGCTGCATCGGGCAATGCTCAGTTCTACATTTGTAGAACAACAGCTCATTGTATACAAATTCTGAAGTCTGTTCTGTGGTAAGACATTGTGTAGGCGAACACAAAGTTGTTTGTTTCCTCAATATCTTATTTCTCATCTACTACAGTCCAGAACTGGAGGGGCCATATTGCAGTGAGAATGAACGGCACCGACTCTTTGACCTCTACCACTACCTTCACGATCGCATCCACAGTACCTCACGTCCTTTACGTCTCATCTACCATGTAGCTGAAAAGGAGACTTTATTGGCTTGGGTGAGGCCTGGCAACTTTATTGGCTAAGAATGGAACTCTGTGGTAGACTTTCAGGTGGATGGGTTAGATCTATTTTAGATGAAGACATTAGAGAGTTCCTAAACCCATATTTTCTTATGACTTATTACGTAAGATAGTTATAAAGGGCAAACATCTTGCAGGAAAGTATTTGAAGAGATGGAGTTTTCAGTCTTTCACTGATTCCCTATTATGAATCTTTATTTGGGGGTGGGTTTTTTGGCCATAAATAATAATGAGCTACCAATAATACTTGATAGGTGGATAAAAATGGCAAATCTAGCCTAAACATTTGGCTCAGTATTATTTCCTTATTGGTTTTAATAACTGTTGGTTTTCTAAACCTGAAATAAATAATTTTTAGCAGTAGAAGGAAAAGAAGCAGAAGGGAAAGATTCTCACATTGCTTTTTTTTTTTAAAAAAATGCACTGTCCTGGGTTAAACTGGTTTCCATCTTTGTCTTTTGTGGTAAAGAAAAGAAAAAAATAACATCAGCTAGAGAGTCATTATTTTCAGGAAGGATATGAAACTACTTTACAAAGGCTTAGGGAGAAGTCCTTCAGAAAAGATGTAAACATCTTGGGTATTTTGAAGCAATGATAAAAAAAAAATTACATTGCCAATTTTTAAAATGGGATTTTTTAAATATCATGCACAATTATAGCACATACAATTATGTTACTTGCAATGTTTACAAAATTGCAAAACAGTCCTGTTCACGGTTTGCCATTGTGTGCTTCCTGTAGCTGAGAGAGAAGGACTGACCCAATGTCACCCAGCTGGCTTTGTGCCTAAGGCAGGACTAGACCCCAGCATCTGGTTTGGTGCCTTAGCCACTACACCAAGTACGCTTACCTGTACATAAATGCAGTAGGATGAAAGCTTTAAAATGATAAACTTCCATTTATTAATTTATTGGATATTGAGTAGTAGCAGTATGTTTAGACATCAAGTGAAACTTGTTTTACAGCAATATTTGAATGCTTTCAAAAAGCTCTGCAGTATGACTAAGAATTAGCATTTTAAACATTGGCCATATTTTTCATACTACACATCTTAAGGAAGTCCTTTGTCCTGTAAAACAAAAAGTATTTAGTGGAAATATTGGAGACCATTTGGTCATTCAAAAATTTAGGAACCACAACCATTGATATGTTTTATAATGAACTAAGGTTCCATCTAGGAATTGGGAAAGAGCTGGGGTATCTTAATCCTTTTGCTTATTTTCAAAAGTTCTCTCTTTCCTTGTTGGAATTGTTGGCTTCCCCTGCATTCACCAGTTAAAATTTTATGCATGTTCTTTGGTGGTAGTTATGCAGCCTGAATAGTCTATCTTCCCCCTTCCCTTTCTCAATAGGTTACAAGTAAATTTGAATTATATACATGTTTCAATCCTTTGGTGACGAAAGCTGGTGCCATCAATGTCTTGACCAAACTGTTACGTTGGATAAAGAAGGAAGAAGACCGGCTCTTCATCCGTTATCCACCCAAGTATTCCACTACACCTAATCCTGGGAAAGGAAGCAGGGGTCCCCGAACAGATGGTACCGAGAACGGCTTCTTTGGAGGAGGTCACTAGACCAAGGACTTCCAGTTGCTCTCAAATGCATTCTGAATGCGTGCCACCTTACAGATAGCCCTGGATGATGGAACCGTTCTGTGATCTTGGGGAGCTCTTAGTCTTGTTTTCTAAACCAGGACGGGATGGTGCATATGAGAAGGATTGGAGTTTACCAGGCTGAGCTGGGTCACTTTGTTGGAGATAAATCCAGAAAGCTTTAGCCTGATGTTTTTAAATATTTTTTCCACTTGTGGTCTTTATTTCTAGGGAGATACTGAGTCAGATGGAGATCCTGAAATTGACTGGAAATAGATAAGGAGGCTTTGGCTGATATATCTTTGGAAATGACATAACTGGAAGTTACAGAAATTCACAAGGATTGTGCTTAAATTACATTGATGCTTCTGCAGCGTAGTGGGTTTACATTTCTTACCAGTCCTGTTATCACTGGGTAATTGCTTTGTTTTCTCCATTCAGTTTCTCTTCTTAGCAATTTACTTGGGTGTTTTGCTTGTCTCAAAAAATAGTACAAATGGGGTAATAATGGAAAGAGAGCCACAGTGGGAGACAAAAAGTTAATCTTAGAAAAGTTTGAAAATACTTGCTGCTTTCTGATATAACTGCTTGATTGCCCACAGTTCTGGAATGGGTGTGCAAGGCCCATCACAGTGGTGGTGAATTATTGGAAGGCTGGCACTTTCAGACAGTGTGTAATTTAGTAAGATGATTTTCTATAAAGATACCTGATTTGAATCATTTTAACGCAACTTTGGGAGTAGGTCAAAATGCCCAGTTCCAAAGAGTCTTTTATCCTGGGACTATCTAGCAGTATTTTTGATGAACATACACAGTGCATCTTCATGTTGTACTATAATTACCCTGTGAATGAGAGAGGCTGCTTTAGCCCTTTGTTCTGATACCATGAGAAGGTATATAATGGGTGATATAATGTGGTATATAATATGTGAAGGGTATTTTGTAGCCCTTTGAGAAATTTGATGTCTGTATGTAATGGCTCAGTTTGGACAATGTAATTGATTATGATGGCATTTTGATTTACTTTTTAATGTCTTCAGTTTGAACCTAACTGGATTTAACTGATCCTTTGCCTTTCATAACTTTCTTCCTGTCTTAACTCTTCCTCTTGCTCTGTTTCTTCATGTTTTAAAATTCCTATGTGTAATTTGAATACACTGCTTCTTAAAAGGATTCTTGTATTTCTTTTCCCTATGTTGAGATGCCACTGTTCTCTTTCCCACCTCATAATTAGGAAGACACATAACTCCATCATAAATTTACTTTTAGATTCAGTACTGACAAATATTGCTCTTTCCATATCTGCCAAATCCAGATTTTGTCTGAATGTACTAGCAGATGGGAAAGTATTCCCGGAAAGTGACATCATTGACAAGCAGTTGTATTCTTTCCCTTCCTGAGCAGTTGCTGCTCTGCCATGCAAAATGTGTGCTGTATAAATTAGTTGCTCTTTTACTGGGTCTTTTTGTGTTTCTATTCATATTAGTTAAAATTAAGGATTAGGTGGGGGAGCATAATCCTATCCCTGTATCATATGTTATGATGAAGGAGGGGAGAGAGAGTATGTGTGTGCATAATGAGGGAAGACTTAATTTAACCTGTGATACCTGTGAATGTGTGTTAATAGTTTTGAACTGAGTATAAAATGGATTTGACTCTCTTTGCCAATGGTGAAGGAAGTGAAGGAATTATGCTGTTTTGAAGGGGTGAATCTGTTGCTATTCAATTCCTTTTGGTGATGTATGGTTGCTTCTGGCTGGCATTTTTTTCCCTACCCATAAAAGAACAGTGCTGCATGTATGCACTGGCTGGCTGATACTGAAGGTTTATATTTCTAGCTGAGCTGATACAGTGAGAACTGGAAACATCTGATGACATGCCAACAAAATTTGTTTTAAAATCAGTTCCACCTTGGCACGCGTCTGTTCCTTTTTCCATCTGCCAACCCGTTCTGCCAAAAGATTTCTTTAACTTGCAAGGATTAGCTGCATTATTTGTTTCAGGAATCCTTTGTAGCAGTGTTGCAAATAACAAGGCAGTTTCTTCACACTGTTAAAGTAAGTCTGCTTTAACTGTATGCAGTCTAGTCATCAGTTAATTTATTTGAACCTATATCAAATCTGGATATAAGAAAAAAAAGCAATTACTGTAAGAGAAGAACATTGTAAACATATATTTCTTACCAAGGCAAACTCTTAAAAATGGCATTCTTCTTACTTAGAAGGGGAAGAGTTTTAACAGTTGCTGCATTCTTTAAGTACTTGTAGGGAAAGTCCTCGTACATTTGTACAAGTACTTCTATATGTAGTTTAAAAAGGAACTCATTTAATTGGGAGCACTTATTTAATCTATGCAATTTTTAATCAATTTATTTAATGAACTATCACTGAAGATGTTCAAAAAGTTGACTAACAACACTTTTAATGAGGCTACCTGTTTTTAATGTAATTTGATTGGTAATTAGTTCCTTGAAAGAAACAGTTTTTTTATCTGGAAGAGATTTCTTCTTATTAGATGTAAGAAACATACAACTTTTTTTTTCTAAGTCCAGTGTTTTAAAATTTACCTGCAGATTGCACTCAACCAATAACCAATGGCATAAAAAGTATCAAAGAGTTCCTATAAGTAGAAATTTAAAATTACATCCCTTTACCTCCTTTAAAATTTAGAGAGAGGTAAACAGTAGTTTTTAAATAATACTTTTCTCTTCAACAATTGGGAAGAAAAAGAATACAAAAAGATAATGCTATTGTCAGGAGGCTTTCTGCATGATTTTTTTCTTTGTGAGTTTTTTTAAACTTTTTTTTCTTTGTTCCTCTATTTTGTATCTTTCCTGCAGTTGTTCCAGACTTTGTTTCTTGGTTCCTGCAGTTGATTTTGAACCTTTGGGGCTTAAAAAACTATTCTGTCCTATGCAGATTAGCTGGCATTAGTGAGTTATGTATAGTTTTACAACATATATTTCACTGAGATGTTAATTTATTTACTTTTAAATTATTATTTTATTTATAAAGCTTTTTTTTAGATAAATAAGTCTTCTTTGGAGAAGATGTCTTAGATGGTCTGTCAACACTAATTTGAGAATATTAGTTTTCAGAATGAATAGCAACAAAAGAAAGTTGGTCAAAATTGTACGGGACAAGGCTGAGGTATAATGCTGTTTATCTTTTCTCCTCTACTAAGTTAAAATGCTATCTGTTGGTCTGGAGTTGTCAGAAAAACACCTATACTAGCATGAATATTGTTGCTTTCTGTTGCAGATTCTTCCTTTACTGAGTGTATTTGGGGTCATTGCCAAATGATGCTGACAAAATTATACATATAGAGGTAAAGGTTTCCCTTGTCCAGTCATGTCTGACTCTAGGGGGCAGTGCTCATCTCCATTTCTTAGTTGAGGGAGCCAGTGTTGTCCGAAGACACTTCTGTGATCTTGTGGCCAGAATGACTATATACAGAGGTACATGGAATGCTATTACCTTCACACCAAAGTGATGCCTATTTATCTGCTCACATTTGCATGCTTTTGAACTGCTAGGATTGCAGGAATTGGGGCAAGTAATGGGAGCTCACCCATTGTGTGGCACTTGCGTCGCGAATCTAGGCAGTTATCATTTCTAAGTGATAAGCTCAGCAATTTTAACTGCTGAGCCATTGTACCCTCAAATTAAATATATATCATCATCTAAAACAGGGGTGTCAAACTGGCAGACCGTGGGCTGGTGCATCACATGCAGGCCACGCCCACCCCTGCTCCATGAAAAACATTGCAATATGTCACATGATGGCAACATGACACCATGAGTTTGACACCCGTGATCTAAAAGAATATACTGTATGGCACTGTGGGAGATAGGTCTGACTATGGGATCCTGTCCACCTTCTTTCGAGTCTTTTTCCTATACCGTATTCAGACATGACACTTTGAATAAACTTAAGAAGAACAACCGATTGGACTCACAAAGGTAGCTGTGTCATAAACAGTAGGACTTCTCTCCCTTCTCATGTTTTCTTTATGTAAAATAAATGCCAGTTTCCAGATTCCTTTGTGATCTGGTTGAGAGGCAACTGGGAAGGAGAAATTGATCTTGTCATTTTAGAGTTGCTCCATTTTAGTGATTTATATATTATTCAGCCTGGTTTTATTAATACCACATCATGCTTCTGCTTCTCCAGCCTTGCTTTGGAGCAGTTGAAATGTTTACAAGAGTTGATGGCAAAATAGTGACAGATGAAGATTACCAAGGATTGGAAAAGAGGGAGCATGCTGTATCTCCCAGAATTCACCAACAAATGCCACTCTGGTCCCACTCACACTGGTCACCTGGTGGATCTTTCCCTGTTGCACCTAAACATGAAACAAACATGCCATTTTTGTGGTGTCCCCATAGTATTGCCTTCATCCAGGGGTGGAATTCAAATTTTTAAATAACTGGTTCTGTGGGTATGGCTAAGTGGGCATGGCCATGTGACTGGGTAGGCGTGGCTTTTTTTGCAGCATCCCCCCTCCCATTTTTTTGCCTCCTGGGCCTCAGGGAAGCCTCCAGAGGGGGGCATTTTTGCTCCCAGAAGCCTTCCCTGGGGTCCAGGAAGGCCAAAAATGGAGCGCAGGAGGAGGGGTGCAGCTCCTCCCCCTGCCCCCCTGCCCCTTTTTGCCTCCTGGGCCTCAGGGAAGCCTCCTGGGTGAAGCAGTAAGACAGCGGGGGAATCCCTGGCACAACTGATCATTGGAACAGCTGATCGTCAGGAGGGAAAAAAAAGAAATACCTGAAGGAGTGACTGGGTGGGGGAGAACGCACTCAGCGATGTCGCACATGCGCGATAAGGCCTGACTGGGAGGGGAGGGGGAGAGGGGCAGGGCCAGCCAGCGGCACGATTTGCCGTTCTCCAAACTGCGCAGAATCATAACCGGTTCTACAGAACTGCTGCTGCAATGGGTATAAAATTGGTAATTTTTTGCCTCTCATTATATTGGAGATGAAGTAGGTTTTGAACTCCAGTTTGAACATTTATTTGTCACTTTTGCTGAATCTATTGTTTTGTCTGGAATAGGGAGAGCACAACTTAACATTGCTGAATGCTGCAATTTAGAACTACACCAAACCTGGAATAGATATATTGTATTGCAGGGGTGGAATGCACTTCAGTTGTTATTGGCCCATTGCAATTTACACATGTTTGGGCTGTTTCTGCATGTTTCCCTTTCTCTAGTGAGTGTGAATGTAACTTATTATTTTGGATCTCTTCCAAAAGAATTGACTCCATTCTGTGGTAAGATGTTGTATCTTTAAACTGCATGTTTTGAAAACATTTTCAAAAGATATTTTTTCCAGTCCAGACTACACAAAGATAGTCCTTATGTTTCTTTTCCCTTTGTCAGAAAACTTATCAGCAATAATCCTGCACCTGCAGAATAAATTACGTTTCACATTACCAGTGGAAGAATGTTGTATTATATTTATGTAAATTATGTGTAATTTTTCATTACTGTACATTGGAAACTGGAAGCAGACTTGGCAATTGTTTTTAAATCTAGATGAAATTAAAAAGTAATGCTTGGCAAGCTTTGTGGTATGAAAGACTTAAGTCCATAATTTAAAACAAATATGGACAAAGTTTTACTACCCAGAGCTTTACCTTTGCTTTTATCTTTTTCAGCCACTGAGGGCCACACCATGAGTAGTGGTTAATCTTCCGTGAGGGGATTGAGCCATTTGGTTTTTTTAAAGTGGCCTTGGTATTTCTTTTATGCAAAAATAATGTGTTGTTTTATGTGTCCCCTCTCCTGAAACTGCATTGTTATTAAATTGAGATAGCACTATGGAATTGAGAGTGGCTGGGGGCTAGCTGCAAAAATGGATCTGAGGACCACCTGTGCACCCTGACTTAATACATTTGGCCAATTCTCTTCATTTAGCCTGAGGTACTATTGGATTAATGACTGAATTTGCATATTTAGGGACCGGTAGTAATTTTTACTTTTAGAATAAGCTATGATTTTTTTCCATAAATAGAAATTATTCAGGTTTTAGGAATGCTAAGGTAGGCTACAATAATGTCTGTTTATATAGGATTTTGGACTCTATAGATGTTTTCAGTGGCCATCTGCTTGGTCAAGAAAAATCTTATAAAGATGTTCTTCAACTTATGATCATTCATTTAATGACAGTTCAAAATTATGATGGTTTCAGAAGAAGTGACTTGTGACCTGTCCTTGAAGTTATGACCATTGACTACCCCCACAGCCGTGTGATTGCAATTCAGGCACCTGGCAACTGCATTTACAATGCAATGTCACATGATTACAGTTTGTAACCTTCACAGCCGGATTCTGACAAGCAGAGTTAATTGAGGAAGCCAGATTTGCTTAGCCAACCATGTGATTCATTTAATGACTGTGTGATTTGCTTAAGGACCAATTGAAGAATATATATATATATATATATTTTCTTTGGTGCTCTCTGAGCGTGGTTGTTTCCTTGCAGACATTTCATTACCTGACTAGGTAACATCTTAAGTGCTAGAAGGGAGTGGGATTTGCTTATATACAGTAGCTTGTCCACAGGGGCAATGTCTGCAAGAATACAGCCAAGCTCAGAGAGTATCAAGAGCTCCACAGCTTAACAACCATGGTAAAAATTATTGTAAAATTGGATCTAGTCATGTGAATACTCACTTTATAAACACAGTGGCTTCTGACAGAAATTCTGGTCTCAACTCAGGTTGTAACTCAAGGATTACCTATATGCTTGTTGTCTCTTCTCTCACTCCATGTTATTTACCAAATGTGTTTCATGGAGCTGGCGTTGACCAATGAAGCTGTAAACCTTGTGCTGTGCCAGAAGCATTTCCATCCAAAAAACTTGTAAGCTTGTCAAGAATGTGAGATGAGTGGCTAAATTCAATTCAATTAAAATAGTGCATCATGTATTGTAAAATTCTGTATTCTGGAAGACTTGATAAAGCCTAGAATAATTTAAGAAGCAGGAATTCAAGTGGGCTTTGTTTACTCTGGATACAGCAGGTCCTACAAACCAGTTTCTTCTGAGCTGGGAGGGATTGACTTGATCATTTAAAAAATGTCATATTTCCTTTTTGGTGCTAAATGAAGAGTAATCCCTACTTTGTTATTAATTGAAACAGCTCTTTATTTTCTAGAAATATGTGTTTGACTTTTATTTTTTGAACTTGAAAAGTGTAACTTTCTGTCATATCATGTTTTCAGTGTTTTATTTGCTTTTCTTCCACTTTTTCCCTTCTCCACACTTTACCAGTATTGTGTTAAGACACAACATTTCTTTGGTCCTCTGCAGTTGTATAACCTGCCCTAGGATCTTGTGCTAGTTATGTAATATCTTAGGACTGTTATACTTGACCATTATTTTATTTCCCTTTTTTTGCTGCTTTTGTATATTACAGAAAACTTGATGGAGTGTTGTAAGCAAATTATCCTTAGCCCCATCAGAGTATTTCTCTTTGGCAGAATCTCTGAGGTCTTGAAGGAAGAACTGAGCTCTTATAAATAAATAATAAAGCTATGTCAACAGCTGCACTTGAAGGAGCCTAATAAAATATTGGAGACGTATATAGTGTGGTCGGTGTCTGAATATTTGCATTCCTGCGTGCTCTTAACAAAAGGTTGGAGTAGCAGTCAGCTTCTGTTGGTTGTATCATGTGCCCACATATGCTTCCTCACAGTATTGAAGTTACGTATGCCAGTTACGCCCTTTCCTGGACTTAAAATTCCTACTCACGGTCACTCATGCCTCAGTCACTTCCCATCTTGACAACATATTCTACATGGGACTGCCCTTGAAGAGCATCTGGAAGCTCCAGTTGGTGCAAAATGCAGTGGCCCACATGGTTTTGTGCAGACCTCAGTGTACACATGTATTGCCTCTCCTGCAGGAACTGTGTTGGTTGCTGATTTGCTTCCAGATATAATTCAAAGTGCTGGTTATCACCTTTAAAACCCTTCATGGCTTTGGACCAAGTTATCTGAGGGACTGTCTCTTGCCAGTCATGTCTACCTGACCCACTAGAGTGGGGAGGCAAGGAATGTTATGAGTCAGGTAGATGTGACTGGCAAGAGACAGTCCCTCAGATAACCTGGTCCCAAGCCACGAAAGGCTTTAAAGGTGATAACCAGCACCTTGAATTGTACCTGGAAGCAAATCAGCAACCAACACAGTTTCCTAGGGAGATACACCTGGTGGGACCCAGAAGAAGGGCCTTCTCCATGGTGGCTCCCTCTCTCTGGAACATCATTCCCCGAGATTAGAATGGCCCCCACTCTAATACTCTTCTGGAAGGTGCTGAAGACCTGGTTCTGCCAGTGGGGCTGGGGAACCCAGAGTGGGATGGAGCCCATTAAATGGTTCAGGTGATGTTGCCTGGGTGAGGGGTGGAATGCTATTATTAATTGATTACTTGATTTTCTTTCATTAGTGTTATTTTTTTATACATGGTGTTTATATCCTTGTAAGCTGCCTTGAGTCGCCATGTGCAAACAGGCGGCAATATAAATTTTCTAATAATAAAAAACAATTAGTAACAGCAAGACACGGATTCTACCATTTTTCTGGTAGAATTGTGGTCCCTCCCCCCGTGCTGGCCACACAAAACCCCATAACTGATCAGCACAAAAATGATGAAGACTTAAAAAAAAAAAAGAATGGGAAATCCTACATGAAGTTTTGTTGGAAGAAGAAAAGACTTTAATTGATGGTTTAGAGGTCTAGGGGTTTAAAAGGATTGAAGAGGAAGGGAAAAAAATTAAGATGGAATATCTCAGGGGAAAGATGGATGGAAATCATTATTCTGTGTTCTTTCTTTTCTTTCTTTTTTTCTTTTATATATTTTTTCTTTCACTTTCAATACCTTCATTGCATTGGAAATTTTAAATAAAAAATATGTCTAAGATCCACACAGTAACTCTTTGGTTCGCACATGTTGGTTTTGCACGCAAGGGCAGGATAATCAGAGGCCTAGTTTTCTCTCCTCAGCCACCAGCTGAATTTGTCTCTAAGCAGCAGAGCAGTTGCCTCCGAGTCTTTTTCTGTTTAGTGTCAGTTGAGAAGAGGTGGGAACGAGGAAGGACCCTCCTGCATCCCAGGGGAAGAGGATGGAGGGCAGCCATCCAGGTAAGAAGGGGATGAGTACAAAGATGGAGACCGTCAGAGGGAAAAATCCAGAGCTATCAGAGGGGAGGCAGTAGTGTCAGGATATCTAGCAGAAGTAACTCCATTTTTAGAATAAAAGGGGTAGAAACCCCATTTGAACAAGGAAGGAGGATCACACAGACTTCCCCCTCCCCCACCATTTTTCTTTTTTATTGTAATATTGTAAATCATGATATCAGTTATTTTCAGAATATTTGATAGAAATAATGCCCATTAGTAGAACAGAAGGAGTGTTATGTTTGAGAGGAATAATAATATTGACTGTAACTGCGGTAACAAAGGTTGGAAGCCACTTCTTTAATTATTTTGTAAGTATATTGTTTCCTATACTTTTTTTCCCCTCTTCCTTTCTTCTTTTATATATTACTTATTTTTCTTTTAGTCAAGGGAAATTTCCCAATAAAAATTATTTAAAAAAAAACACAACCCAGAAACAGTAGAAACCCCATTGGAGCGAGGTAGAAGGATCAGGTTCTGTAAATTTCTTTTTTTCCCCATTCCCCCCCTTTATTGTAACATTGTAAATTATGATGCATGGTAGTATTTCAAGGGAGATTTCAATGCTGTCAGGTTTGTATAATACCATTAAAACTTACTAATGTTTTTATTTATTTAATAAAACCTTTTATTATTTCAAACAATAAATATTTACTTATTATTTTATTACTAACAAGCATAAAGTATTAAGATTTTTTTTTTAAAAAAGTATCCCAACTGATCCCTAGAGCCCACCTTTATTAACAGGATCTTAACACTTGGGGCACATGGGGCAGGGCCCCTAAAAACTGTAAGAGATTCTTGGTAACAATCATTAAACCCACATCCCGAGTCTTTCCGTTTGATATTCTGGAATATCAAGACCTGGTTATCAGGACTGGGACTCCCAGGTAACCAGAGACATGTTTAGATGGCTCCATTTTGGGGCTGGCTATTTTCATTCTCAGTGTGCCCATGGTTTGTATCTCTGTTTTTGTAATATTTAATGTGACTGTTATATTTTTAATAACCATGTTTTTTTATATGTAGTTTTGCCTGAAGTTTGTTGTATGCCACCCAGAGTCGCTTTTGGGGAGATGGGTGGCGATATAAATCTGATTAATATATAGTATAAATACATCAATCCATAAATAAATGGGTTTGATTCAAAGGAAAAACATCATTTCCTAAACTTCAAAAGGTGGCATGGATGCCATGCTAAAATGCAAATATTTCCATTATTAAAATGCTAATCATAAAGCATACAAATTCTCCATAACAATAAGAGAAAGAAGGAAGTATGTCAGCTAGGAAATAGATCACATTTCCAAGTAAAGATGTGCCAACTAGTAACCACAGGTTAAAAAGATAAAAGAATGAATACAGGGGGTATCTGGCAGTGGTCCTGCACAGCCATTGCCCAACCCTACACTTGCTATGCTGGGGTTCTTTTAATAAAGAAAATATATGATTCTCCACAAGTGTCATTTGGCTTCTTTTTTTTTCTGGCTTGGAGCCGAACACTGGGAAGGGTTTTTTTATTTCCTTCAGAAAAGCAGCAAGGAGAAAGGAGGGGCTCCTCACAAGATGTGGTAAAATTGTGCAATGTAGTTTCCACCCCAATCTCATTCATTTTATCACATTTCTCTCTCTTCTCAGCCAGTTCCCCCCCACTTTTTTTAAATGTTGTGGTTTACCGTTAGTGATAATCATTTGGCAAATGAGCGGTGGTTTTTCTTTACCCCCAGCTGCTCAATTCAAAAGGAAAGGAAATGATGGTTAAATAGGGCAATGGAAGAAATAGCTGCTAGATTGGTTCATTTCTCTCTTGCCAGGTGTGAGTGTTTAGGTTTTTTTAAATAGCTTTTTGAATAGTTTTTTTCTTTAACATCCATAAATGCTTGTGAACAGTGTATTGTCTGGGTCAATATTTTTAAACACCATACTACTATTACTAATATTTAGATATATATAATCATAATCTTTCAACTTCTAACATTTATGTATATGTGGTAATTATAATGTGTTCTATTATATATCAGAATGCATAATACTATTTCCTCAATTTCTACTTTCTACCTCTTTTTTTCTATCTCTTAATAAGATAGCCCACCCTATTAATAAGTATTCTGTATCTATCCATCATCTCTTGTCCATTTTAGAATTTCAACTCTTATTGTCTTTTTGGTAAATCTTTCATGCTTCTCCCTTGGAATCTTGTACATCACATTTATTTAATCTAAATATTCCATCTGCCACAACATCTATCTCTTGCTGTTGGATCTCTAGAGTATCCATTGGTAGTTCTTTCATCATTTTAAGGAAAACTTTCTCTTTATTCTCTTCTATGTTTTGAACTCTTAGAGGATAATCTGTCTGTTTCGTTTTAAGAATTATTACTAGATATTCCATTTCTTTCTCTGCTTATATCATTTTTGGATTTATTTCCCCTATTCTTTCCTCAGCTCCTTCTGGTTTCTCCTGTATTTTCTGATTTTTTTGTTCATCTTTTATTATCATTTGCTGAAGGTTTTCTAGACTCACATCTGTATCCTGCATCAATTTCATCATCTCCCTATGATTCCTTGTCATAACGTCCTGAATACATTGAAACTTCAATAATATTTATTTATAAAACATATTTGTTTTCCACAGTTGAGACATTTTGTAATGATTTAATGGGCTAATAATTGCTCAATATTCCACCAAGATCCCAATTGCCCAAAAGCACAAAAAATGCCAACATTAATAAAATTTACACAGTCCAGGAACTGTTCCTCAAAAACAAGATTCCCTTTTCTTGATATGATTTCTTCCAATAATCAAATAATTTTATCCACAGATTAAGTTACTTTTCACACTACTACAAGTTCCAGTCCGGGTTTTCTATATTTTAAAGTTTCATAGTTTTCCATTAAAAGTTTGTTTCACTTCTGTGTCCATAATCTTTCTCTGTGTATTATATTGCTGCTTTCTTAGCGTTTTGGAGAGTCTTTTTTTAAAAATCATTTTATTTGGGTTTAGATATCTAGTTTAGAAGTTGAAAGTTGTCTCACCCCATTCCAATCCTCTGCTACGAACTGCTTCAGTGCATAATCTTCTTATCCCAGTTGTCGCAGCTTCGGTCTTGCCAAAACAGCTGTCATCTCTGCTGCCTATCAAGAGGGTTTCTTTGGATCAAGCGAGGAAACTGCTGTTTTTTCATGATCTACAAAGTATCCCTCCTTCTTCACCATCCCTCCAGGGTGGCTTTGACCCTATAGAGTCTCCTAGCAAGCAAGTATTGGCTGGGTTTTGTGATGCTCCGTGGAGCGCCACTATCCCATATCCATCCTGCTGCGACACCGGTAAGGAGTTGAGTGTTTAGATTTTGAGATTTAGAATTTCCTGCTGGATTTAAGTTGAGTCTTCCAAAATATTAAGTACTAAACCCAAGAAAAATAAGCATTATGCTATGACAGGATGATGTATTTTTGATGGTTAGATTTATATCCTTAGGAATTCAAGGTGGCATATATAGCGCTCCCTCTTCCTCTATATCTGCACACACAAAAACAGAAACAGATTATGCTGAGAATTATCCAGTAAACTGCTGTGGCTGAGAAGGCTTGGATTTAGTGTTCCCTGCTGCTAGTTTTTTTACCCTAGACAGGGAAGTTATGTACAGCAAAGCTTGGTTTTGCTTCCTTGAAGGAAATTAACTATGAATATTTGCTCTTTCAGAATGCTGTCTAAAGCTGAACTTTTGTGGGAGGTCCCTGAGTCCATCCTTGTTAGTAGATTTGTTTCCAAGTGGAGAAAAAAAAAGGATTTAGCTTATTGCGGTCTTTCAGTCCAGTTTTTAATCATGCATGGCCAGAATGAAGTCTTAGGCTAAAGGGCCTTCAATTTGGTCCTACTGGATATAGTAGAGGAAAGGTTTTTTAAGTCTCAACCCTGAACTGTAAAGGTCTTTTATTATAACGAAAGCCTATTCTACAAATCCTTTTCTGCTCTTTAAATATTTATGCAATATTCTATATTAATATTTAATAGAAACTACAGAATATTTCATGACACATTTATACTATTAATAATATTAATGTAAATATTATTCTAGTATCCTTTCAATTCATCTCAGGAAGCCCTTAACTCTGAAGGATACATTGGAGGAAAGATACAATAATTTTCTATTCAACTGTATCCATATCTATAATAACAAAATCTTCCATTGCGTTGTACTTCCTCCCTCTTCCAGTGTATCAGGAAAGCATCTGCTTGAAATACTTCTGAATAGCAAAAGCAATAGCACTTATACACCACTTCACAGTGCTTTATAGTTCTCTCTAAGCAGTTTACAGAGTCAGTCTATTGCGTCCAACAATCTGGGTCCTCATTTTACTGACCTTGGAAAGATGGAAGGCTGAGTCAACCTTGAGCTGGTGAGAATTGAACTGCTGGCAGTTGGCAGAATTAATATACAATTCTAACCATTGCATTCTAACCATTGCACTACCATGGCTCTACAATATTATTATCTTTGGGAATTTTCCAGGGTTTTAAAATATATTTTAGTGCCTTTTGTCTAAATACTGTAATAGTTCTTCATATTTCCAGCAAGCTCATTCTCCTTACTCTCTACATCAACTGCAGAGGACAGCCACATGAAGAAATCTGAAAATGCACTCATTTGAAAAGACAAATTTGCTGAGGAGTTAAATTCCTTGTCTGTCCAATCACACTTAGCCAATAAAGAATTCTATTCTGTTCTGTTCTGTTCTGTTCTACTCTATTTCTAAATTGCACCAGTTAATTGCTATTATCTTTTCTATGTGGAAAGTATTATAATTTTGATTTTGTAACATGCAGGAAGAACATTACAATTTCCATTTCACAGATGGACTTTTTCAGTTAAGAGAAAAAAATCTTCCATATAGGCAAAAGGTCTACATGCTGTCCAGATTTTGATATACTCCATCTGGGTTAATATATATGTGGGTGAATGACGATATATAGCTTATGTGGATTATGACAACATTTAAACAATTCTGTTTGTTCTTGTTCTTTGTCCAGATTCCTGGAACTTTGCATCAAAAATGGAAGAGATACTGTCTCTAGTGAAACAAATGCAAAACGGTATTTTTTTGAAGCTAGGGACAACAGTTAGAATGGGCACCAGGCATTAGACATCTTAGTAAAATTTTGGAGTGTACACATGATGGTAATGTGTGACCTATCAATGATTAAAGTGGGTAGTTCTCTAGAAAATCTATGATGTTTCACATTTGAGCTATGGCTGAAGATTTATTAAAATCTGGAGGACAACACATTGCTTACCATATAGAAAATAGCTGGGCATTGAGACATTTGGAATTCTTTCCCCTCTTATTATGGAAAGAGTTGTTCTGACCACCATAGAAGATAAAATTGGACAAAATCTAAAGGTTCAAATTTCTGATACGTTTGTAGGAAATGTGTTTGCTATTTGTTGCCGATAAACGAATAAGGAAAAGTAGCTCCAAATGTGTAAAAGTAGCCTGCCACTTCTATCCATGTACACAGCATGTTGCAACATTATGCCTGTACAGTGGAAATAGTTGATTTCATGCAATTTTGGGTGGGTGGGGCGCAGCACAACCAAATACCGTATCACATAATCTAGGGACCTACAAAATGTAATCAGTATGTATACAGTATTGTGATTGTAACATTGCTTTGATGCCAAACAGTGGTCAGATTCTGTGGGTGTGTATTTGAATTAAACAGAATTTTGCATGAGAAGGGAAGGCCAGAAGTTCTTATTGGATGCCAGAAGAAAAATATAATGAAAGAAGGGATGCTGACTTTAGGAGAAAGGTTTAAGCATCCAGTTTTTATTTTAAAAAAATCCAATCAGCATAAGATAAACCATCAATATAATTTGACAGTTAATTATTTTAAATTATCCTATTTACCCTCTGAAGCTGTCAGTTGCATTTGTAATGGAAGGAAAGATATGCAATAATATACAGGAAAGTGGTTATGGTGAATTTATATAAAGTTTTAAGGTACTAATAAAGAATCCAGATGAAACTTTCTCCTTTTTCCTTTCCTTGATAGTAGGAAATCTAGAGCCAAAAATAGAAGATCTAGTAAAAAGAATTAATAAATTGCAGCAAGGTAAGGGATTCAAATGGGACACAAAATAAAGGGCTGTGGTTGGCTGGCAGAAGTCATGGATTACATCACTATACTTCATTTGATAAACTTAGTTGGATGAACATAAATTGAGCAGTAGAAATATTTTACCTCATTTGAAGAGATTATTTGTTTGATTTAAATATGTTGTGATATTTTGAGACTCTTGGTAGTTCACAACAGTTCTAAAACAAAACATTTCTGTGCTAAATATAAAATTAAAATAAAATCAAAATTACATAACCCTGACAATATCACAGTTCGCCCCCAAACCTTCTGGAATAACTCAGTTTTAACTAAATCCTGAAAAGTTATTATCAATGCAACTAATCTTACCTCCAGGGGGAGGCCTGGGACTGTTGAAAGAAACATCTCCTGGCCCTCACTTCCCTCCTCTTATTTTATAAGATTGGAGGTCTTCTCTTTTTATTGAATGCTCTGATATTTTCTCATTGCTGTTTCAGTCTTTTTCTATCTGCAAACTGTGGTTTGTTAAAAATAAGAAGCAGAATAGCTCTACATTATCTTTATTTGTTATTTAGTATGATTCCTCTGTCAGAAACTCCACTAGCACAATCTTAGTAAAAATTGTTATTGCTGCACTTATTTTAGCTGAGTAATATTACAAAGGTTTAAATGTATTTTTACTATTATACTATAATATTACGCAGATGCAAAAGATCCTTGTCATGAGCTTCCCATTTATCATATACTCTGTCAATTTATTTGTTATATGCATTTTTCTTCAGCCAAGAAGATATTAAATGAAGAGATTTCTGAGACAAATAAACACAGTAAAACACTTCATATAGAGCTGGAAAAGTGTAGGTATTTTTTTCTGTCATAGTTCAGATTGAAGCCAACTAATCAAATGCCATTAATCTCTCCCTCCACAGCCAGTTTTTAAAAAATATATGAACTTCAGAATGCAATCCACTTTGAATAATCTTTAGTTTTAAATAGACATATTTAAAACTGCATTATTGCTATGTTCACCTAGTAATATTAAGGCAAGTTTTTAAACCATACTATGCTGAATAAGTCATAATGGCTAGCTACTACATAACCTAAATCATAATGGATGGGTTATATATATATTAAACAATAATGGGTGGACATCACTAAGCAAGTAGCCACATTATGCTATGTTGCTATGTATGATTTACAGTGCTGTTGATCTGCAGGTACAGGCCAGTTAATTTAACTATTTTAACAACAGCCAATATATTACATGATATGTAACAGTATATGGAAATGGCTGAGAAACAGAAGGGAAAGCCATAAACCGGACAACCAGCATATAAAAGCAAGAAAAATCAATGCAATAAGATTATTTTGAATTGTTTTTCTGTTCATGTTTGTAGACAGAGGACACTTTAGCTGTAGTAAATGTATAGTACCTGGAAACAGAGGTCAGACTTTTATAATGCAGTTTTAGAAAAATAAGGACCAACACCTGATGTTTCTTCCATTTGTATTTTCTGCAATATGATAAAAATAATGCCTAAATGAAATCACTTCTTCTCTTGTAGTGAATGCTGAGAAGTCAAGCCTTGAAGAAATATGGAATGAGAAAAAGGGTAATAGAAAATTCTGAGATACTGGATTGATTTTTTAAAAAACATTAATAGTTTTTGCACTTGTCCACGTTATATTCCTTAAAATTTCATATCTGTTGCGAGGACAATTCACTATTAATATGACTACAATATGAAATACAGTTTCAAGAGATACATTGTAGTATGAAATGCAGTTTTAAGTGACACTTTATGTTTTGGCATTATTATAAAATTAATTTAATTGCAGGAATTAAGTTTAATTTAACTAAGATTATCTTAATCTTTCAATGCTTATACTATTTTGTATAGGTTTCTGTTGTTAATATTAGGGGGAAAATCTTAAGTTTTGTGTTAATTGTTTCTTATTGTTGCTGTTACGATATACATTTATATCCCATTCTTCAATGCATATGTTTCCAGGATGGTTGACAGAACTACAACAGAAACTGAGAAAAAAAATAATCAAATTCATTTGAGACAATGGCAGTACTAAAGCTCCACATTGCCCCTTTTTTAAAAAAGCTACAAAAGTCAGCATTTCTTCTCCCAGCTTTACTTATTCCCATTTGTTATATGAAGATGACATATTTCATAGGCAGTGAGTTAAGGCAAGGTGAAAACTTGTGGTTACAGGTTATATATAGCACAAGTTGGCTTTTATAGTGCTCTGAGCCATCCCTGACAAAAGGGCAACAGTTCCCCAAATTTTGAGAAGAGAAACAGATGAAAACTCTAGCATAAGTCCTAAAATACATATATCATAGTTTAAAACCACCCCTAATGCCCCTCAAAGTCCCATCACTTATTCATATCAAAATACGTTGAGTACCAAATTTGATGAGTTTGAAAGCAGTTGAGTACCAAGGTACCACTATAAGTATAACTAAAAAAAACAACACTTAAAAGTCGTGGTGCAGAGAGAAAAATTATCTCCATGTACTTTCTCCACCTGGTAATAATTTCTATACTTAACAATATTGCCCATTTTATTTTTTATTTACTTCTCAAAGTTTCATAAGATGGAATTAAACTTTTTCATGAAAAATACATACTGGACCAAAATTTTCATCAAGCTGATCATCACAAGCCCAATATCCTTTCCTGATGAGGCTTTTTTCTTTAAGTAACTTTCTGATTACCTGTGCTTAATACAGAGGAAAAATAGAACACTCCCTTTCCTGTAGTCCCTTGTTACTTTATCTAATGAAAGGGTGGCATAGTGTTGTTGCACATGTTCTGTTCCTTGAACGTAGTGTTAGAGAACTTCCGTGTTAGAGAACATACAGTACATAAAACCATGGCAGAAATATTATGCAGAAAGAGAATAACTGAACTGCTGAGAATTAATATTTACCTTTCTTGCAGAGATAAAAAAAGTCATGCAGATGCATTCAGAGGAGACACAAGCTGAAATGCAGAGGTGAGCTAGGGCCTCTGATCCACCTGCTTTGTGGACTTCGCTATTGAAAAGTACTGAGCAATGTTCTAGACCACAGAAAGAAACACAACAAATCACTTCAATGCTGTCAGTATATATTATTATTTATTATGATTATATTTTACGATACTTATCACTTGTTGCTTGTATGTAAACTGAGAGCTTATGCACCAGAGACAAATCCCTTGAGTGTCCAATCACACTTGGCCAATAAAGAACTATTCTATTCTATTCTATTCTATTCTATTCTATTCTATTCTATTCTATTCTATTCTATTCTATTCTATTCTATTATTCCATTCCATTCCTACCCTACCCTACCCTACCCTACCCTATCCTAATGCATATGTTTTCAGTAAAATGATTTATATTGGAATACATGATCCAAGGGCAAAGTGATTATTATAAGAACATTAAGAATTAGCCCATTCTGTATCTTGGTTTCTTCTCATTTACCAGGGAACAGAAATTGAACCGGGACTGTAAGCAACAAATTGAAGAAATCACAGCCAAGATTCAGATGGAAAAGCTGAAGCAGAGGGAGCAGAGGTTGGTTCCTTACAATTTTGCTATAAATGTATGTGTGCTAGCATTTTCTGATTTCATTTAATTCATGTATTATCAAAAAAAATATTGTATTTACATTTATTGGATCACATTTCAGACTGCCTTCATTCCCTTAGGAAATCATTTTCTGTAAAGAATAAAGCTGCGTTAACTGAAAAAATGAATAATACAGTAATGCAACTTAAGAAATACCAGATTTTGTCACAACAATCAGATCATTCAATAAAATTGTTTGCAAATAAGTTTAATAACAACAAAAATATTTGTAGCCATTTATTTTTTAATTATTACCAGAATTGTGTGGTAAGACTTACTGTACAATTACGGTAATAGGCATGGCCACACCAAGTGCCCACTCCATAGCAATGGCCTTTAAGACTGGCACCTGCTTCATGTTTTCTAACATATATAGGTAAAGTGGCTCAGTACCTCCAAAGTTGAGGCCCAGAATCTGCATTTGAGACAATGCCTTCTCTTGACCATCCCTGCAAGAAAGTTCACCCAAGTGGTTGATGTGCTAGATTCTGTTGCAGTTGACATTCCCTAGAAATGCTGTAAGGAGTTGAATTTATTTGCAATGTAATAGTTTATTCTGTCTTGTTCCTGCTTTGGGTTTATTTTTATTTTTTTCTACTTTCAGATTCGCATTTGAGCAGTTACTTGATGAGTTGATGGAGAAGCACAAGAATCTCTGGGAACTTTATGTAAGAGCTTGTTCTGCCCCTCATCCGCCCCGTAGCATCAATTACAGTATATTCTACAGTACTCATTAATATTGTAATAAATGTAGGCAGCAACACTGTGAGTTAAAGATCTTGAATTCCAATTGCCTTTGGGAATACTAACATCAAAATCTCTAAAAAAATTTTTGGCCTTGTCCACAAAGTGATATATCACAATGTGAAATGCTGAGGTCTGAAAGTGCAATAGAAAGAGTGGATATTACTAGATACAGGCACGGGAAAATCCTCCCAGGAGAAACAGCTACTGCACTGGGATTTAGGATTACAGGTAGTCCTAGACTTCCAACAATTTGTTTAGTAATGAAATTAATGCAGAAGTTGGAATGGCATTGAAAAAAATGACTTAATGACTGTTTTCCAAACATAGAACCATTGCAGCATCCCCATGGTCACATAATCAAAATTTGGATGCGTGACAACTGGCATGTACTTATGATGGTTACAGTGTTCCAGTGTCATGTGATCACCTTTTGCAACTTTCTGACAAGAAAAGTCAACGGGGAAGCCAGATTCACTTAATCATTGTGTTACTAATTTAACTACTGCAGTGATTCACTTAACAACTGTGGCAAGAAAGGTCATAAAATGGGACAAAACCCATTTAGCAACATACATTCTGGGCTCAATTGTGGCTGTATGTCAAGGACTACTTGTAGACTTACATTACCCTATAGAAGATGACAGATTACATACCACCATGGCTCCTGTGCCAATGTATGATCACTACTGGACAGATGAGGGCATGTGGTGTTGCTAAATGCTATACATGCATTATGCTATCTATAGAATATGGCTAGTTCAAGCACTCTAGATAGGTTTTTCATTATTTGGTACACACTGGAATTGTCTTCTTGAATGGAATGGGCAACCCAAGCTAATATATGGGTTTTAATGTATTTGTGGTCCCCATGTCCCACTAAGACTGCTTTGCTTGAATTCAACAGTAGCTGAATTAGCAACATTTAGCATTTAGTGGGAAAAAATAGTACATACATTCACAATAGGATTAATCACCAATAATATGTTTTTTAAAACCTCAAGAGAAAAAGTTCCAAATGCAACCTTTCTTTCTAGTGATATCATATTGTTGTTATCCTTTTGCTGCTAACACTTAAACAGATGCATATAATTAATGTAAAAATTATTCTTATTTGTATTATCTTTTACTGTGATATTTTTCTGATTAACTTTCTACCTTTCATACTCCTCCCACATATTAATATTTGCTTGATTTGTAAAACTGGAGTCTATTTATGTATTTAAATATACATTGGATTAAATATTTATTTAATAAATATATAATTAACTCTGCTCTCTTATCTCTCTGATTTTAATTGGGTAAATAGCATGAGCAGAAAGGTTGGCTTCTTTCTGATGCTCCAGCCTGTCTATTAGGTTTTGTTTTTGCTGATCACATTATATTGACATTTAAATTATTCACTTTGTTTAAATTTGGGAGATTAAATTTGGGAAATTATTTTTATTGATTTCCTTCCTTATATCTACAGCATATTTTTTGTTATTATCTTGTTTCTTTTCATCATATCATTTTCCACTTTCCAGGCCAGGGAGAAACCAGTGGCTGACATGAAAGTGAATAAGGAGCAGTTACTACTTGAAGGTGAGAAAGAAAATGCACTATTTGGGGCATTTAGGTAATTTAGATTACCCTATCTAAAATCATTCCAATTAATTTCTAATATACTTTGAAAGTACCTTCAGTTTTCAAGGCAGGTAAGAATTCTTAAATGTGATGTGTCATAAAGGATTTATATGTTGTAATATTCCATTAGAAAAATTAATCCAAGAGAAACTGGCTCATGTTCAAGATGAACTGGATTTGCTGAGTCAGGTTGCATTTAGTGAAAAGAGGAAGTTTCTGAAAAGTCAGGCAGCTGCATCTGCTGTGTGAGTATACTTCCATTCTCTTCTGAGATAATAATATTTAGAACTCAGATAAGAAAGTTTGTCCTTTCCCAAGGGTATTCAAGAAATTACCTTTTAACACTTAAAATGAACTATAATAGCAAGTAAAGGTGCTACTTTTAAAAATAAGCAAAAACTTTCCAAGAGTAGTTATTAATTAATTAATTAATTGCCTTTCCTTGAGGAAGATGAGCGGTTCAAAAATATGAGATATAAATAAATACAGTTAATTATACACGCCTTAAGCAAAATTACATGAGACTATTAAAAACTCTGGTGTGCCTCATTATACTTTTTTTGTAATTTTGTAAGAAAAATGCATATGCCAAATAATTTCTCACCACAAAAGCAACTAATACCTTGATAGATTTGACATATAAGAACTCTTATTCATACCTTTTAATTTCCAGGGAGTTATTTCAAGAGGAAAACAAAAAAGCAAAAGAATATCTTGAAGCAGCCTCGAAGTACAATTCTGACTTGCAAGAGAAATGCAGCAAGTGAGCAGAAAAGTGGGAATGTATTTGGATAAGTAAACATATAACTAATCTTCTGCAGATTCATTTCTGAAAGATGATAATTTTTAGCCAAGAGAGTAATTATCCTTGGACTATCTATTTGAAGCAAATGTGAATTTTATGTTATCATTAAACATTTTTACAATCTATTAGGATACAAGCAAAAGTCAATATTTAATTTCAATCAATCAGAATAGAGCTGGAAAGGGACCTTGGAGTACTTCTAGATTAGCCCACTCCTTGAGCAGGTGTCCCTATACCCTTTCAGGCAAGTAACTGTCCAGTCTCTTCTTAACAACCTCCAGTGATGAAGCACCTACAACTTCTGAAGGCAAGCTGGTTAATTGTTATCAGTGTTAGGAAGTTTTTCTTTAGTTTCAGGTTGCTTCTCTCCTTGATTAGTTTCTATCCATTGTTTCTTGTCCTGCCTACAGGTGCTTTGGTAAATAAGTTGATCCCCTCTTCTTTGTGGCAATACTTGTGTTATATCACCCATAGTCCTTCTTTTCTCTAGACTAGCCAAGCCTAAATCCAGCAACCATTTTTCATAAGTTTTAATCTCCAGGCCTTTAATCGTCTTAGTTGCTCTTTTTTGCACTCTTTCCAAAATGTCAGTATTTTTTTTTTAGGGTGGTGACCAAAGCCAGGTGTGGCCTTACTAAGGCTTTATAAAGCAGTACTAATTCTTCACATGATTTTGATTCTATGCCTTTTGTTTATACAACCAAGGGTTGTATTAGCAGTTTTGGCTGCTGTCTCACACTGCTGTCTCATATTTAAGTGATCGTCCACTAGGAC
The DNA here is from genome assembly GCF_049901715.1 of Pseudonaja textilis. Lineage (NCBI taxonomy): Eukaryota > Metazoa > Chordata > Lepidosauria > Squamata > Elapidae > Pseudonaja > Pseudonaja textilis. The sequence goes on along the minus strand of NC_141991.1, from coordinate 142,687,028 downwards.
TCCAAGGTCCTTGTCATAATTATTGGAGTCCACTAGGAGTCCAGGGTCCCTCTCAAAGTTGTTATTAACAGTTATTAGCCAAAAAAGTTAATACAATCCTTGGTTGTTATAAACAGAGGCATAGAATCAAAATCACATGAAGTATTAGTACAGCTTTATAAAACCTTAGTAAGGCCACACTTGGAATACCGCACCCAGTTTTGGTCACCAGAAACAATATATTATTGAAATATTCTAAACAAAGATAACCACCTCTACCATCTACTGGAATTCCTACTCCTGCAAGTTTTATTTATAATTATGAAATGGAAATATGGTCACTAATTTTCTGCCTCCTTTTGTTTCCTTTATATTTACTTCTATTTTGATCTTGTTTACATTGTTTAACCTCAAGTATTTAATTTACTTCAGGTTAAGAATAGAGCTGGAGGTCTTTGGGATGGAGGATGACAACATTAATGAAGATTAGCTAGTAGTCCACCATACTGCTGCACAGGAGGAAATGTAAATATTCTTAATGCGTTTTTTGAAGCTGTTATTTAAGTTAAGGTTTATAAAGCAGGATAGGAGCAACCACTTATCTGGTATTCCAAAATAAGAGAGATGATTAATACAATAAGACTTAAATTAGAATGGAATGAATTTATTACAACATTTCTAGGCTGCAAGATGTTCTTGCTTTCTACTTAGAGATGTAAGGGAGGAGGCCCTCTTGCATTCAAGGACCATATTGAAAAATTTGGGATCTTAATGTCACACTAGATATGAGTTCATGGGCACAAAATGAAACATTTGTTTCTTAAAGTTTCAGTAATTAGTTCCTATTCACTCACTCTCATGTATCATTCCTCAAGTAGGGCCTGCCTTCTGGAATGAGGTTCTCTTGAGATCTAGATGGTCCGTTTCTGCAGGTGTTTTGAAAAACATTGAAGATTTGGTTCTTTGCCAAGGCTTTTGGCCAGACTGATTGCAGCCCATTTAGAATGTGTGGATGGGAGATTTTGTTGTTTCTGTTTTCATCACTTTTGCTATCTTTTACTTCTTTAGTTTTACTTCTTTAGTTTTATTTTCCTTGTTTCATTTTTAACTTGTAAACTGACCAGAATTGCAATATATAAAGCTCATAAAACAAATCAATCAAGAAATACAGTCAAAGTCTCAATAAAACATTGAAATGCTACAGCTCTGGGGAGATAGTGGACAGTCTTTTCCACTTGGCAGGATTTCCTTTACCTCCTGGTTTCATGAGCTTGCCATTTTAATATATCTTTCAAAGGAAAGACACTCTGATGGATTTGCAGATTCCTCTCATGGAAACCACTTGGATTTGCCCATGACAAAAGTGTAACATAAAAGAATTTATGTGAAAGCAAATTATTTTATTTATCCATTATGAAGGTGGCAGAAGAGCAGCCCAGATTGTCAAACTGCTTCTGAAGAAATGGTAGTGTGGCAGTGTTTTTAGGCCTATCTTGATTTAATGAACACTGAAGTTAATGTTTCCTTGATCCATACAAGGATAGAGGAAAGATTAAAAGTTTATAATTTCCTAATTTTATATCTCTCTCTCTATTCCTATCCCTATGATAGGTTTGTGTGTGCAACAGGAGCTTTTTCTTGAGCAGTGAGAGAAATCATCCCAGTGGAATATTGGATGCCTTGCTTCACTCTTAAATTTGTGGCAAACCATTTGCTGTTAATAAATTTCTGTTACCTCTGCTGTCATGAAAATGGAATTTTTGATTTATTTCTTGATGTTTATGGATGCAAAATACCTCTGGATCAGTGTTTCTCAATCAAAAATCTGGGAGTTAAAGATGACACATCTTAAAGTTGCCAAGGTTAACAAATACTGATTTAAATATTAGAGCATCACAACTTATTTGAAACAGATTCTATCCAAAGTGCATTAATAAGAAATGAAATATTTGTCATCAAAGCTTTAGCATTTTCAGGGTTTGGGTGCCTGTTTCAAAAACTGCTTCGAATTTCTTGGGTTTATACCACCAATATTTCATGGACCCCAAACAAACAAACAAAAAAACAACAACAGCCATTCCACATGTTTCCAAAGACACAGCTACTTTAATGCTTCAAACAGATATCCTCATTTGCACAAATGTACTTTATAGTACAAAGTAGTTCTTTTGAATACTTTACATAACTTTTCCATACAAGAAAAATATATCATTTGGAGTTAATATGGAATTTTATTAGTATCTATATGTACGGTATATATAGCAAACTTTCCCCAAACAGTATCTTCTTGATGCAACATGATTTGGTTATTATGGCAGGAATTATGAAAATTGCACTCTGTCCCTTAAGAATTAATAATGCATCTTTTGAATTACTGTTATAGTCAATTAAACAATTTTAACAATTTTAAAGCGCTAGCACAATCAACTTCTCTTGAAGAAAAAAATTAGAAGGTACATTCAAACTGAAAGTGTATAAAATTGCTAAAAGGACAAAATTTTCATGTATTTTGGTTAAAAAAAAATAAATTAAATCCATATATTATTTGTAAAAATTATTCACATAAAAGTGACCCCCAAATGTAAAAACACAGCAGTAAAGTGGATGGACTAAGTTAAAGTGGCAATGAGTGATGGGAGATTTGCAAGAAGAAGTTAGAGATAGAGCATCAGAAAGAAAATCTAAATGGTCTCTAGGCATTGAAAATAACCTGGCAGCACATAATCAATGAAAATGTGAAAACAACTATACTGTAATTGAAATCTATGTTTCAAAACCTTAGTATTTTGCATTATAGATTTCACAAATTAAATGGGCAGGAAGAATGAAATATTTGCCATAATCCGAGATTCTGGTTTGTTTCTGTAAGGATTTTTTTTTTTTTTTTGGAAACACGAACCACTCCTGTCAGAAACTCAGTGCTTCAACTGCTTAAGGTCAAGTCCAACAATTAAAAATAATTCAATCCAGTGTTCTGTTGCCAATTTGTTAACAAATAACTTCTAGTCACCAAAGTAAAGAGAGAGGTAGGAGAAAAATCTTTATTGCTGGTCCAGGAAGATAAAGACATTATTTGCTTTTTTCTTGCTTGTTATTCATCTGGAGCTAAGAAAGTCAAAAAGTATTACTGTATATATAGTCTTATTCTGCAAAAATAATATGTAACATCCTTTTATCCTAGCAACAATTTTAAGGTATTTAGGGCTATCAGGCCCGATCAACACATCAAAAGGTAGTTATTTTTCTGATTTAATAGCCAACAATTTTGCTCAAAATCCAAAGCTGTTGATAAATACCATACACCCAATTTTAATGAGAAATAATATAAAAATTACTCACATCAGCCTTTAAATGTATCATGCTGACCATATGGTCACATCACAACTAAATCATTCACTGACTATGAAAGGGTACTAAGATAAATAAGTCTGAACAAATATATTTTAATTTCATTGGAAAAAAGAAAAAGAAACAAACAAACTGAAAGATAGCTGTTATAATCTCAGGTATCTTGAGATAATACCTGCAAAAAACTTGAAGTAGTTTAGAAAAAAGAATATTGATCACAGGGTTAGGAAACTAAAATGAGAATGAGGGGTCCTTGGTGCTCTCTGAGCTTGGTTGTTTTCTTGCAAATGTTTCATTACCCAAACTAGATAACATTATTAATACTAATAGGGAGTGGAGTTGGGTCTCATTTTATTTTCTAGTGGCTTGTCCTGTTAGTGTTGGGTCCAGTTCACAAGGAAACAACAAAACAATACGCTACCTTTCCTCGATTTCCTTATCAGCAAAGACTGCTGTGGCAAACTAGAAACACAAGTCTACAGAAAAACTACCCCCACCAACCAAGTACTTCACTACCAAAGTAATAACCCAGCCTCTCATAAGAGAAATCATTTAAGAACACTATTCAGATGAGCCCAACACACTCAGCAATCCTGAACAACAGAAAAAGAAAACAGATAATCTATATAACACGTTGAAACAAAATGGTATCCATGCAACGTCATCAAAAAGTGCTTGACTACTCAATCCAATATAGCAATACAACCAAACAAGCTGTAAGGATAACACTGTCACACATCAAAAACATCTCAGAACATACCAATAGACTATTACAACTACATCAGAGGTAGTATTCAGCTGGTTCTGACCAGTTCTGGAGAACCAGTAGCAGAAATATTGAGTAGTTCAGAGAACTGGCAAAGACCACCTCTGACTGGAGATTTTACGGTCTCCTTCCCCTGCCACGCCCACCAAGCCACACCCACAGAACCAGTAATAATTTTTTTTTGAATTCTACCACTGAACTACATGGCATCAGCATAGCACACAAACCAACTAAAGGTCTCCAAAATATGTAGACCAAAAGACCCAGCAGGCCCCGGGTGGTGGTGGGGAAACCCAGGAATCATTTACAATATACAGTGTAAAAACTGCCACAGCCACCATGAAGGACAAGCAGAAGACTAGCAGAAACATATCCATGAACACCAACGAGCAGCCAGAAGACATAATGAAAACTCTTTAATTTCACAACACCTGAACAGACAGACATAGCAATCAACACCCAGATGAGCATAGATCGGGAAACCGGAAGAGCAGATTCCTGGTGTGCCACGGGGGAGTGCTGGAAACCAGAAGCTCAGCTTACCAGCGCACACATGCGCTCCAGCCACCTGGTCTTCTGCGCATGCGAAGACCAGCTGGCTGGCATAGGAACATGCGTGAAGACCAGAAGAGCAATGGGCTGGCGTGCCCAGAGAGATGGCTCTGCGTGCCATTTCTGGTATGCATGGCAAAGGTTCACCATCACAGGCATAGATTAACAACAAGATTAACATCAGACCAACAATCAAGAAATAAACAATACTCCAATCAAGGAACTGCCAAACAAGCTAACAGTCAACAACCCAACCCTATAATCTCCAAGACCAGTCCCACCAACACTGATAGGGCAAGTCACTAGAATATAAAGAGACAGCAAAGCCTACTCCTTAATAGCACTGATATTACCTAATTTGGTTAATGAAACATCTGCAAGAAAACAACCAAACTTTGAGAGCACCGAGAACCCATCATTTCAACTCTGAGCTACAAATATTCTCCTCTATTTGTCAAACAAGAATTTAAGGTACAATACATTTACAATTTACACGACTATAGAATTTTGCAGTAGGTAAAATTATTTCTCACCTAGGGTACTTATTTTTTATTTTATTTCAGCAGTAGTCACTATTCCCAGATTTGATAAAATGGGATATGCTATTTGATATTTTCATTCAATGGGATAAGGTTGCATACAAGCACCAAATCAAACAAATCAAAAGGCAGGTGCTTTTAAAATATGTTAGCATATATTATGATGACTGTTTATATCAAACGGTATCACTACTTTGTTAGTCGCTTTCTTTTGTATAATAAGAACTACCACTTGTTTCTTGAAACTAAAAGCTTAGTTGAGCCTGGATCAACAATCGCATAGGGAGACTTCCTAACCTTGGTCCTCCAGATGTTTTACTAAAATCCTCATCATCACGGGATTGCCTCGGTCATTATGAACGGGTGAGAGTCGTAGCACAGCGTTGGAGTAATGGCTATGGGCGACGGAAAATGTAGCTGTACCCCGCTTAAGACAGTCCCAAGGTTGGGTAAAGGTACGCTTCGTATAAAGTCTAGCTGTCTTCTCCTCTCTCACGCTCCGAAGAAACAGATTAAACAGATCTTTTTTTCCATACCCAAGGAGTGGTTAGCACGGTCATTTTGCCTTTCTCTCCTACAGAGGGCGCTGATTATTCTGGTGGTGTGAATAATTCTGGAATCCGTCCAGTCCCGCCGGAAATGGCTGCGAGAAACGGCCATCTTTATAAAGGGCAAAAGACATCGAGCAACCAGGATGTTATTTTGCTCTTTGAGCGAATGGTAGCGGAAACGAATACGACAAGGCCACCTGCCTTCCTGTCGCCTGGCTCCCTTGTCTTGATTCAGAAGAAGGGAACTGGCCGAGCGGAGAGATCATGGTGAGCGCACAAAATCGTGACGGCTGCATTCGGGTCGCATCTGATCCTATCAGAGCAGGGCCGTTTCACGGCAAGGATGTCGATCGAAGTCGGACAGGCAGGATCCCGGCCGTGGAAGAGGAACGGGGCGGGGGAATGGGGGGAAGAAGCAGAGTCGTCCGGAGTCTCTTCCGAGTCCCCCTCCACCCATTAGTGAGTCCCAAGGCTGAGTGGGTTGACCAAGGGTTGGAAACTGGGCTCTTTAAGTTTTGCAAAGAAAATGGGACTTATCGGATCTGTGGGATGAGACGATTTGTCCGTTGAGCCAGACTGGTTTCTTTTGGTATCAGCCGATTTTAAAAGCTGGATAAGAGGATTTTCCAAAGCTTTTTTTCTTTTTCTTTTTCTTTTTGCAGCCCCTTTTGTAGGGGGCAGAGGCTCAACACAATTGGGCTTCCTTGAAATTTCACCCGTCTTGTCGCATTCAGAGATAAGATCTCATGATCTCCCTTTATCCCTAGAAAATTTTAAGATTTTCCATTGCTCGATTCAAATACTTGAAATAGTGCAATTTAAAGACCAGAATTTCCTTTTGCTAGCTGCTTATAATGGCCATGTCATCGTTAATTCTTTCTATTTTTTTCCTGGAATTCAGGATGAATTTTCTGACCCTGATTTGGCAGTTATGGGTGAAGAATCAAAATCTGAGAATGGAGAGAATGCTCCTGTCTATTGCATCTGTCGCAAACCTGATATCAATTGTTTCATGATGTGAGTATTGCTGGAAGAAATAGAAAAACTTGGTACTGTGAGCTCCTTCACACCTTAAGAGGTTGCATTGAGGATGGCAGCCAGGCAAAACCCTTCTGCCAGTATGATATGCACTGATTTATTTCAGCAAGGTCTTCTGGGACATGTTCTTTTTAAAAAGTTAATATTTTTAATTATAATAAAGTTGTTAACAACTTTGCTCATCCTGGAGTATACTTTTCAACATAAAGATATTAATGGCAGATTAAAAGGGGAAGATGAAAAGGGCAAGAGAAGATGTTCTTCAAAGAGTAAAAAGGAATAATAAAAAAGAATATTCTTTTGAATGAAGTATTTGTGAGGGCAAGTTACTCGATAGTTCTCAAATATTGCTAAAAATTAGTAAAATTAGTAAATAATTAATATTAATAATAATACTAATCACAGTTTAGATTGACTCACTTTTAAAACATATACCCAGAGGTTAAACCTTGTAAGAACCCAAAAAGTATTGTTAGATGATGCCTGGGGCACACACAGGGAGCATTGATACTGATTGATACTGTCTGGTAACTTGAGAGGAATATTATTCAATAGCAAGTGAATACCATTAAATTAAAACAGTAGTTTTAAAATAAGATTAAAGTGAATGCACCACAAAGCAGTGTGACAAATGTTAAATGTCTTGTGAAGTTATTATGAATTTAAGATAGGAGTCATTAGGAAAAGGCCACTATATGTGATAGAGCAGAGATGGGCAAAGATTAAGATGATAAGATTTACTTTATTTTGCTTTTACTTTTATTAGTTTGACAATGTCTGTAGGTTGCAATATGTGGCTCACCTAAAATTAATGAACAGAATGATTTGGATCATTATGCTGAGCCTGGGAATTTATTTTCAGGACCAGAACTTTTAACTTTTCTGACATTTCTGATTTTCCCTTCAAGTGTTCTTCTATATGAGGAGCTTCAATCAGGAGAAAAAAAATAGTCTGTGCATCCATTATTAGATATTTGAGAGCTAGAAGAAACTCTTGATCTTCTGAAGTTCAGCTAAATATTTATTATTCAACCTTATCTCCCTCTTATTTGCCCCTTTCCAATAGAAGATGCTATGCTTTTTAAGAATTCCCTATTATGTACTTAGTTAGAACCTGTTTGGTTAAGGCTTCAGGGTGGAAACTGGGAGACCTTGAGTTCTAGTTTTGTTTTAATTGCAAAGCCAACTGGGTAACTGTTGGCTAGTCACTTTCTCAGCCCTAGGAAAGAGGCAGTAACAAAGCACTTCTGAAATCTTGCCAGGAAAACTGCAGGGACTTGTCCAGGCAGTCACCAGGGGTCAGCATTGACTTGAAGAGATACATACAGTTATATTTAAGCAGATGAGTTTTGTCTGCCAGTGTCTTTTACGGATTCTCAAATGCATAAGAAATTTGATTAATGAATCTTCACTGTTCTTTTTTCTCTCTCCAGAGGCTGTGATCACTGCAATGAATGGTTCCATGGCCACTGCATTAACATTACTGAGAAGATGGCAAAAGCAATTCGGGAATGGTACTGCATGCAGTGCCGAGGTAAGTTTAAAATCCTGTTTGTGTGTGTGTGTGTATGATAAATCTCTGTCTCATGAAGCATATATGGATATGTCCTTAAGTGGTGTACTAGAAACTTAGAATTTATAGGGATTTTCCCCTCGAAAGTTAATATTTAAAATTTCGTGGCAAAACATCCTTCAGTAGCAAAGCTTCAGTAATAAATCAAAAAGAAAACCACCTTCTGATCTTTGAATCTATATAGCAAAGCTTTTTGTAGAATATAAAAATACTTCAAGAATAATTGTTCTATATAATAACTAAGACTGACTAAGTGCAGCATAGCTTGAACTGGTAAAATGCAGTTTCCAGATGGCTGGCTGGGTGACTTTAGGCCAGATGTTAGGCCAGTCACTCTTTCTCAATCTCCCCCCCCTCGGTTGTTGTGGGGGAAATAGGAAGAGGAAGGTATATAATGTATGCTCAGCCCTTTGAGATACATACAAAAAAGGAGGAATAATAATAACAACAATAATAATAATAATAGCAGCAGCAAGAATTTTAGAAAATACATCAAGAAATTGCAGCTTCTTGAAATAACACCAGAACTGCAGAACTGCAAAAAACTGTGCTACTTGGAACATCGTGCATCTTAAGAAAATACTTGGTTGATACTTAGGATGCTGACAGCACCCTGTATCAACTGTTAGCGCCAGTCAATTATATTTGTGATACATTTTTAAATGTTCAGTTGACTAAGTTTTGTTTAAATAATAATAATAATAATAATAATAATAATAATAATAAAAATAATAATAATAGTGATACATTTAATATGTTCAGTTGACTGTGTTTCATGTTTAATGAATAAAAGAGACAATATTTGTGATACATTTTAGATGTTTAGTTGACTGAGTTTCATGTTTGAGGAATAAAGTAGATAGTAACAACAACAACATTGTTTATGCGTTGCTTTGAAATGCAGGCACATGAGTAAAGTAGCATGGAGCTGGAGAACTTATCCCCTGAATTTGGGAGAGAAAACAGTAGAGGTGGTCTTTGACTTATGACCACAACTGAGCACAACATTTCTGTTGCTAAGCGAGACAGGTGTTAAGTGAACATTGCTCCATTTTACAACCTTTCTTGCCACAGTTGTTAAGTGAATTTGGCTTCCTCATTGATTTTACTTATCATAAGTTGCAAAAGGGGATCAGATGACCCCGGGAGATACTGCAACTGTTTGTAAATATGAGTCAGTTGCCAAGTGTCTGAATTTTAATCATGTGACCATGGGGATGCTGCAACCGTTGTAAGTGTGAAAAAAAGGCCATGGGTCACTTTTTTCATTGCCATTGTAACTTCAGATGGTCACTAAACCAACTGTTGTAATTTGAGGACTACCTTACACTTTTGCTTTTTATCACCACCATCCCCCAACCTAGTATGAATCCTAAGTAAACCAGGCAAAGTGTAAAGCATTTACTGTGGAGGGTCAAGTTTTTTTTATAAAATACAGAAACAAATGATACATACATTTGGTATATGTGAGGCATGGGAAAGCAACTAATCAAATAATAAAAGATATTGATTAGACATGAAGATTCTAAATATTTTACAAGTGGCAAATTTATGGGTTATAACATTCCCTTTCTCAGCTGCATTTGTTTCTTTCTTAACACTTGCAAGTCAATTTAAGGATTTCCAGAATATTCTCCCTATTATTTAGTTGCTAAGAAAGCTAATTCTTCTCTCCTACCCAAAGAAATGGCCTTTGATTAGAGCCCTAAAGTTAGAGGAAGAGTGTATACTGCCATGCTAAAATACTAATACCTATAAAAAGCCTTAAAATTCCAAGCAACAAATGAAAATGATCTTAGCTTCCTGCTATTTTATTTCTAAAGGAGGAGGTATGTCCCAGCTCTTCATTATGCTTTATTTTGGGTAAGATTGCTTTAAGATAACAGTCTGTTTTTCCAAGTAACGCAGAAAAGCGTACATAGTGTTAATATAAAAAAAAATTCAATTACATTCAGATAATTTCTTTGTTATGTATTCTCATAACATAGATTGCTTTCTCTTGCAGAGAGAGACCCCACCCTTGAAATCCGATATAGGCACAAAAAGTCCAAGGAAAAGGACCGTGAAGGTGACCGTGAACGTGCTGAAAAAGATGAGATGCGTGTGAAAGCCCAAGAACTGGCCCTGGAGCAGAGCCGCAACTCCAAAGTAAGGGGATGGGATGCAACGGAGATCATGTCATCTTACAAGGCCTGGCATTCTAACTCCAGAATGTTGACGTGATTTGAACTGTTGGGTTCTAGACTAGTATATTGAAGCAACTGCCTTTCCTAACAGTCATGGTCAGGCTGTTTATTATCATTTCTTAGATTTACATAGCCACAAGATCGAGATTTGATGTAGTCAAATAGGTAAATACCATACTTAGTTTCTAGCTACTTGGTGACCCAGCTGTTCTTCCCTTTGATGGGAGGACAGAAAGATGAAGCCATTTAGAAGATTGTAGGACAGTTACAGATACCTGAGGCCAAATTGCATTTGTAAATTCAAGGCATTCCTTTCAGTCTGTTTAGTTAATACGCTAAATCAGATTCTCTTGAAATTTTCCTTCCCTTTCCCTTTGTTTTAATGCTTAAAACAAATTATTGTTTATTTCCCTGGCAAAATTATGTATTTTAAATGAGATGTGCCTCTTTAGGGTATATTTAAAGAGCTAGTTTAGGGTAGTGGTTAAGGTCTGTACTAGAAACCTGGATAAAAACTTACAAGTTCTAGTTCTCCCTTTGGCATAGAGCAGGGGTGGGCAACTATGGCCCTTTTATGAATTATGGACTTCAACTCCCAGAATTCCTGAGCAAGCCATGCTAGCTCAGGAATTTTGGGAGTTGAAGTCCACAAGTTATAAAGGGGCCATAGTTGCCCACCTCTGCAATAGAGGGTCACTCTGTCTCAGTACAACCCACCTCACAGAGTTCCTGTTAGGAGGAGGAGGAAATGTTTTGTATGCTGCCTTTAGTTGTAGAAAATAAAATGGGGATATAAAATTGAATAAATATCAGCTGGGCAATATCAGTTGCTTTTGTTAATGTTTAATGTTTAAGCATCTTCGATTTTCCTCCTGTGTTCTTTCTACAAATCTGAGATTAATCATAAGGCCCTTTTGAATCGTGCACAGTGGAATAAGAATCGTGAGATTTTGACTTGTGCAATTTTAGAATTTCCTTTATATAGCCTACATTAGGGCTTTCCATTTTTCCCCTTTAGTTGAAATCACTTATCAGAAAGTCCTTTTCACCCAATATAGATAAAATACCTTTAAGCCAATGTAAATGTCCCTGTTGTGCTTGGAGTAATGTGTTTGTGAGTCATTACCCAAAGAGAAACCACTTTTACCCAATTCTGGATAATTTACCCAGGTTTGGGAAACACTGGCCTATACGGAATGATGTCCTGGCAGTTGTTTTATAAAATGCAAAACGTAGAAATGATAAGTCAGCAAGACCATAATGGGAAAGTTTAAAAAGCAGCTTTGAAAAGACTGAAACCATCATGTTTGTTTCTCCCTATTTTCTAATCCTGTCACTTTTGATCTAAATCTAGGAAGGTTTTATCAGAATTGACAAGCACTAGCTCTGTATTAGGGAAAGCTGAGTTCTGCAACTGAACAGGCCATGTTTACTTTTAATTGGGGGTGGGGTATCTTCTAGAAGCTGCTAAACAACTTCCTGGCATTCATAGCTATAGTCTGAGCATGCCCCTCACTTTTACCTAAAAGAATACTAATTCTTGTATATACCATGTTTCCCCGAACATAAGACCTGGTCTTATTTTCTTTTGGCCTCCAAAATAAATACCAGATCTTATTTGGGGGGGATGTCTTAGCTGCTTATCTTAGGACCACCGCAGGCAGATCTCCCACACCCCCACACCTGTCACGCCGTTGTCCAAGTTCTGCGGCTGCTCGTGGCCAGATGCTGTGTGGCTTGTGCTGGTGCCGCCACTCGCAGCAGGTTGTTGTATCACGCCATGCGCAGTGGCACAACATGCCATGTGGTGTCTTGCTGTGAGTGGCGGTACTGGTGCAACATGCCATGTGGTGTCTGGCCATGAGCAGCTGCAGAAGTCGCGGCGTGGGAGGTCCTGCTGCCACTTGCTGCACTGATCATAATAAAACAGCAGGAGGAATAGAAAGAACTGAAAACTGCCCAAAGAATCTCTTCTCCCCACTCTATTCTGGAGAGGTGAGCAACCTAAGGTCCCCAGGCACCATTCTCATGACTCTGGAGGCACCTGTGATGATGGGGGTTGAAAACCGGTGGCACATTTTCCCAACACTGAGTTGGGATATAGTTAACAGATTTACTCTAAATGAGGGTTAACGTGCCCTGCAAAAACCCTTGATTTGCCAGTTGATTTTATTCCTTCCCCCAGTCCTCTTTCCCAACCTACTCATTACCATTATTAGCCAAAAAATATTACGTTCATGAGAAGGTTGCCTCTTCCTCTTCTGTTTACACCCCAAACCGAAGGGATGGAACTTACTTCCACATAAACGTGAACCGGAGGTCCTTGCCCGTGATTAATCTTGAGTCCGTGCTTGTGCATCCTGGCTCTTTTGAGGAACACAGTGATGGGTTTGGGACTAAGCCAGGGACAGAGCAGATGGGATCCCTCAGGTGCAAAGCCCTTCTCACACCTGTCCCGTGTTCTTATTTGCAGCAAATCAAGCGCTCAGCCCGCATGTGTGGAGAATGTGAGGCCTGCCGGCGCACGGAGGACTGTGGGCAGTGTGACTTCTGCCGGGACATGAAGAAGTTTGGTGGGCCTAACAAAATCCGTCAGAAATGCCGCCTGAGGCAGTGCCAGGTTCGGGCTCGGGTGAGTGTCGTGGTGGGCAATTCCCTGCCCTGAGATCATTGCATGCTTTCTCTAGGGGGCACTTTCTTGGCTGCTCACTCCCAAGGGGCAGCCACCTCGAATTTGAAGCTGTTGGTTGTGTGTAGCTCACACGTGATTTTTTTTTCCCATTCTTTTCTTCCTAGGAGTCCTATAAATATTTTCCAGCTTCGGTAAGTTTCCTTTTTCCCTCCAGTTTTTTTTTCCCTTTACTTTTTGCTTTTTTCTTTTTTTAAAACATCTTAACAATCAGGATTAAGATAATAGGTGAGTGCTAAGTTGGGACTCCTGGGATTTTTTTTTTCCCTAGATAGGGAAGCTTGGCCTATACATCCAATACAATGAGGTGGCGATAGCCTAGAAGTGGTGGACTGAACTATTTGAGATTGTGGGTGAAAACTCATCTCTTTTGCATACTGGTTACACCCTTTCAACTTACAACCTTTCATTTAGTGACTGTTTGAAGCTGGAAAAAAGTGACCATTGTTCACACTTAACGACTGATGCAGCGTCCCCATGGTCACATGATCAAAATTCACTTGGCAACTGGCTCATATTTATGATGGTTGCAGTGTCCCTGAGGTCAGTGGGGAAGCCAAATTCACTTAAAAACCGTGTTACTAATTAAAATAGCTGCAGCGGTTCACTTAACGACTGTGGCAAGAAAGGTCATAAAATGGGGGCAAAACTCAACTTAACAACCGTCTCGCTTAGCGACAGAAATGTGGGCCTCAATTGTGATCATAAATCAAGGACTAGCTGGTACATAGCACGTGCACTCATGTTCATCTCCCACTTAAGAGAGAAAACCAACACAGCAAGGAGAAGGTTCTTCCTCTGCCCTACTTTTGGGGGTTTCCTGACTTCTTGGGTTTTTGTGGTCCTCTTCTTCCAATCCCAAGTAAGGCAACCACTGTAATTCCTATTGCCTTTCTCCGTTCAGTGCTGCAGTCCACCCTTTCGTCTTATTTCCACCTCATTCTGCTGCCTGTATAGATCCGGCTTAACACCTGGGTTCATATTTGGAAGGGCGGGTGCTCGAAGACCCAGATTGCATGCATTTCTGTATCGTATTAGGTGGCAGGTTTTGCTGGGCCATTTGGCCTTGCTTCTTTGAGCTCTTAAGCCTTTTCTCCTATTATTATTATTATTATTATTATTATTATTATTATTATTATTATTATTATTATTAGGTTTGGGGATTGTTTTTTTTTTTTGCTGCTCGTGCTTTGCCGCTTGGCATTCAGCAAGCCCCGTTTTCTCTGTTTGCCACTCTGTGCCCAGGAACAGAAGGGTATGTTTGCACTGTCTTGGTGGTGCCTGGTGCGCTTTTGTGAAGCCAGGCAGATGGCTTCTTTAATGCTTTCCTCTCTCTTTCTCTTTTCTTCCCCCCACCCCTTTCTCCCCCCACCCCACCTTTTCTTCTCTCTTGCTACTTTCCCCTCCCACCCCCCTGCTCTCTTCCCCCCCTTCCCCAATCGCTCAATAGATGTTACGGGGGCGGGAGGATGATCTGCAGATGCTAAAGGAACAGCTAGAATCGGCTGCCACACCTGAGCCTCTGTCGGATGATGATCTGCACATAGACCCCGATTTGTATCAGGAGCTTTGTTCAGGGGCCTTCGATGATCAGAATCTGGTGAGACCTATGGTAGACCCATTGCCTTGGGATTCCTAGGTCATGTTGGCAGGGTCCTGCTTGCTTGGGTAGAAGAACCTTGCCCTAGGATAGTGCATGCCCTGGGGCCCCCTCCCCATGTCATTCGGAGTTGGGGAAGGACATCCCCGAGAACTCTAGCTAAATGTTTGGCTCAACATTTCATGTGGGACTTGACCCAGGTCCTCAGCCTTTAAAGCTCCCCGCTTGCCCATTTTCGACTATTTTCTTGAGCCTTGTATCTTCAGTTTATTCTCCAGCAATCTTTTTTGCCTTGATTTTCCCCTTATTCCTTTCATCTTCTCCCTCTGATTCTTCTACCCTGCTTCCTCTCAGCTCTGCTTTTCTGCTGACTACTTTCTCTCTCTCTCTCTCTCTCTCTCTCTCTCCTGGCAAAAATTCCCAATTCTAGGCTTTTTTTGCTTGCCTGCTACCCTTTGCTTAACCAGCCATAGGTTTTCTCGTGGACGTTTCATGTCTCTCACAGAAGCTGCGCTATTGATCATTGTTCCATGGACAGTTCTTCCCCAAGCCTAGCCCATAACTAAGAATATTTGTCAACGGTCAGAGAGGTTAACTATTGCTTTGCCAGACAAGCTCTTAAATTGCCCATTTAATTTGGTTTCTAAATTATTTCATTTGCGTAATTTGGTTTTTTTTTTCAAACTCTTGTAGAAAAGATGTCTATGGCATGCTTACCTGAGTCTGTAGTGGGAAGTGCAGGTGGCCATTGGGTCCGATCACTTGTTCAGCAGCTGTTCAAAGTTACCAACAATGCTGAATGAGGAGATTTAGGGCTGATCCTCAAAAGCCACGACAGCATCGCCACAGTTATTTGATTGCAATTCAGGCACTAGGCAATTGTAATTACGATGGTTGCAGTGTCCCCTGATCATCTTATCACTATTTGTGACCTTCCCTGCTTATACATGCTGGCTTCTGCCAAGCAAAGTCAATGGAGAAGCCTGGCAGGAGTTTACAAATGGCAGTCACGTGACATTGTGGGATTCATTTAATGTCTCCAGCTGGAACTGCCATTGTAAGTTGGTGTGTTTACGTGATATTGCACTTTGCAACAGCATCATTTAGAGACGATGTTCCCAGTCTCAATAACTGCCATTAATCAAGGACTAAGCTGTATCATAACCTCTGTATACAGAGAGCTGTAGTGTAATAGGCACTAAAGATCCATTTGTTTGATTGTTACAAATGGCCAATCTTTTTTTGCTTATTTGATGCTGGGTTAAGCATTTATTTGAATGAAACAGTACCACGCATCTTAAGGCATAATACGGTAATATACCTTTGTTAGTTAGGTGCTCTATTGATGTAGCTCCAATATACCGTATTTATCGGCGTATAACACGCACAGGCGTATAACACGCATCTTCATTTTAAGAGGGAAATTTCAGGAAAAAAATAAGGGTAGCTCAGAACATCACGTCACGACGCTGCGCCGCCGCTAGGCACTATTGGGAACGGGATCCCTTAAAGAGGATTCCGCTCCCTGGACATCGGCGTATAACACGCATACATCATTTGCCCCCTATTTTCAGGGGGAAAAAGTGCGTGTTATACGCCGATAAATATGGTAGCTATTTCTCACTTACCTCCCATTCATTCACTGACCAAAGTTATGGTGGTGCTGAAAACAAATAACTTCATAACCTCTTCACACCCTTTCAGCATTCTTCAGTCATGTGATTGCTATTACAGTCAGTGTGCATTGTCTTATGCCTGACTTATGGGTTTTTGTTACACACACACACACACACACACAGAGTGCAGAGCAGAGAGATTGGAGAAAAAGGGATTGCAAGAAAGTAAGCTGTTTGTTCTACACATTGAAAGCGGTGTGATTCTGCCAAGCAGCCCGATGCCGCAGTAGTCTTTTGAAATCTCTTCCTCTCCGGTCTCTTTCTTCTGAGAAGGAGTTGGGGAGAAAAAAAGTAAGTGATTTCCGTAGGCAATTTCTTCTTGTTCTGCCCTTCCTCCCAGAGCAGAAAGATTGGAAAGAGATTTCAAGAGAATGAGCTCTTCTATATATTAAGAACATTAGATCACATGGGTAGTTCAAGTCTGAGAACTGCAGATGTGCTAGGCCATGGGTGTCAAACTGCAGCCCAGATGCATCACGTGCTGGCCCTGTTTAGCAAAGGGGGAAAAAAAACCCAATACGTCACGTGATGCTGCGGTAACGCGAATTTGACATCCCTGTTTACAGCTTATTCTCCCGAAATCTCTTTTTCTCCAATCTCTCCTCTATGGGTAGACGGACAAAAGAAAAGCAACCAGTTTCTTTAGGCAATCACTCCTTTGGTTGATCCTGTCTCACCCACGGAGCGGAAAAATTGGAGAGAGATTTCAAGGGAGTAAACTCTCTCGAAAGAGAGAGTTTGCTCTTTTACGCATAGAACGCTGTATGATTGCACTGGCAGTGAGAAAGGGTGAGGCAAAGGGGAGATTGGTTGCTTAAATGGGTTGCTTTTTCCCCTCCTCCCCATAGAGTGGAAATATTGGAGACAGGGTTTTCAAGAGAGTAAACCATAGCCTGTTGCTCCCATCTCTGGGCTAGAGTGCAATAACATTGCTTTTAGTGTATAAGACAGTAAGCAGGGGCACTCAGGCATTCCAAAGACAGGGGAGTGGCTAGGAGGCAAACTAAAGCTAAAGGTGTGGAATTGAGTAGTCTTGTCTCTGTCTAGTTGGAAGTCACAGTCACATGATTTCCCAATTAGTGGCTATTTTACTTACTTAGAGCTGCTGATCCCAATTAGAGTTGTTAAGCAAGGACTACAGATTACAGATTAACAAGAGTTGGAAGGGACCTTGTAGGTCATCTAGTCCAACACCCCCGCCCGCCCAAGCAGGAGACCCTGCACCATTTCTGACAAATGGCAGTCCAATCTCTTCTTGACTATTTGTATAACAACAAAGCACCTAACTGGCAAAGGTATATAGTTTCCATGTCTGTTGGCCATGCTAGCTGGGCATTTAAGAGTTATAACTCAAATGCGTTTAAAAAGATCCTAGGAAGCTGCAAACAACTTATGCGAATAGAGTGACTCACAGAGTGAGCCCAAGGCAGATGTAACACTCTTAATGTTTCCCATAAAACTGGGGGGATTTATGGTTGCCCCCAATAGAGAAGGTTGCTGAATTTCTACTCAAGTTGTGATGTCGTTGTGTGCTTAACTAATAGTTTAAAGGTCAGCAGCATTGACTCCTAGGCCAGATGTACTTCCCTTTCTGAATGCCAATCTTTATGAAGAAAAAAAAAACCCTTGGATTGTCAGCATCTGTGACAACTTGGCCATTAACGGAGCTGGAGCATGTAGTTTCATGTATTAAATACATGTCTATTTTTCATTTTCATTGTTCTTTCTTTAAATAATCCCAAAATGTATTACCCTGGTGTCTTTTTTTTTCTTTTCTTAAAGTGATTCTATTACATAATAAGTTGCTGGCCAGAGTAATAGAATTACAGGATGTATTTCCTGAAAGAAGAAATGGATGCAAGGCTGACTGCTGTTTGACTTTTCTTTTAAAAGTCTTGTGCTGGAAATCTTAATCTCCTCCCCCCTCCACTTTTTTTTTGTCTTATTCCTTTTTTTTTTAGCCATGGCTCAGTGACACAGATGATGTGCCCTTCCTTGATCCTGTGTTGCGGAAACGTGCAGTGAAAGTGAAGCATGTCAAGCGCAGGGAAAAGAAGTCAGAGAAGAAGGTAGGCACCCAACATGGCAAGCGGACAAGATGGGAAGTGGGATTTTTTTAATGTGGAAGGTTACACTCTAAAGCTGTAATCTCTTCCACAGTGTGGCTTGCTTTATGGTTTGTGAGGGACCTGTTTTTCATTTTTGTCCTCCTTGGTTTAAAACAGCCAAGCCCAAGACATCAGAAATGGAAGAACTTCCTAGTTAACTTATTTATTTGTTAGATGTATATCCTGCCTTTCATTGAGGAGCTCAATACAGCAGGCATAGTTCTTCATCCTTCCCATTCCCCCATCCCCCCTTATAAACCTTATGGGTTATAAACTTTATGGGTTATTGCTGAGCTGAAAGTGAGTGACTGACCCAAAGTCAACCAGTGAATGTCCATCTCCAACCCCTAGTCAAAGGACCAGCACCGGGCCGTGGCATGCCAGAAACTGAGCTGCGCGAACAAGCAAACCTTTCTCTCTCTCTCTATATATATATATTCATTTACAGACTTGTAACAGTTTATTAAAATAGTGATCTGCATCAAGTTTGAGATAGAATGACAAACTTGAATTCTTCTTTAGGACCACTGTGACCCAGCATGTATATTTTTGGGGGAGGGAGGTGGGAGTATGGACTGGATGATTTTGAGTAACAGGCCAAATTTGACTCACAGGCTATTGGTTGCCAACCCCTTGCCTAGGCAGTGGTCTGGGAAAACATATTAAAGAATAATATGAGTCGTTTGATTTTCGCCTAGCGTATTTTGTGAGCTCAGCCAATAGTAGTTGATTGCATAACGTATAACATGAACAAACCATCTGGCATAATATGGGGAGTAGGCCACTGCATTCTTGTCATGACAAGAGCATTGGATTTGGTGTGGGGAGAGCCAGTGCCAAATCCCCACCTAAACTGAAAATCTTTGGATGACTTTGTCTGAGTCATCATCTCTTAGCCCGAACTACTTCAGACTGAAAGAGGTAGGGAAAGATACCATCTGCTTTCTGAAGGAAAAGCAGAATGTTGCATAGAAACATTCTTCCCCATCCTGCCTTTAATTGATAAAAATACAAGAATTCCCCCCTAGCAGTTCGAAAGCATGCAAATGCGAGTAGATGAATAGGTACCGCTTCGGTGGGGAGGTAGCAGCATTCCATGCATCTCGTCCTAGTTATGCTGGCCACATGACCATGGAAGCGTCTTTGGACAACGCTGGATCCCTCGGCAAAGATACTGAAATGGTCACCACCCCCAAAGTCAGAAATAACGGAATAGGGGAAACTTTTACCTTTAGTCATAAGGGAGATGCTAAAGTGAATAGGTGATGGTTTGTAGCCTTCTTTTTGTTTTAGTAAGAAAAAGGTGGAGAATCTGGGCTTCCGAAGTCCAGGAATTAAATTGCTATATATACTGAGTCTGAAATAGTGTTTCCTGTTTAGATCAGGTCAGGACCCATCCAGCCTAGCCAGCCTAGCTCAACCTCATCTACTTTAAGATATGTGAACTTTGGTTCCCAGAATTTCCAGCAATCAGAATCCATGCTAGCTGGGGAACTATAGGAACTGAAATCTACACCTCTGAAAGTTGATGAGGTTGAGAAATGTTGAGTCTGGCCTTGGTTTCCAGTTTCAACTAACCATCTGTTGAATGCACAAAACAAAACAATAATATTAAGAAAACAACAACCATGGATGCCCAAGAAATCTGAGTCTTGAGGCTGAGAAATGTGGCCTTCATATTAAGAATTTTCTCCGTGGGGGAAAGAAAGGGACTGAAAAGTGGTTTGATTGCCCTTTGGAGTTCTCTATAAATATGAACCCTCTTTGTGCTTCTTGCTCTGCAGAAGGACGAGAAATACAAGCGACACAAGCAGAAGCAGAAACACCGTGACAGGTCAAAACATGCTGAACGAGTGGATGCCAAAGATCCTTCTTCTTTACATCAATGTCTGGGCCCCGGCTGCATTCAGGCTGCCCGGTCAAGCTCCAAGTACTGCTCCGATGAATGCGGAATGAAGTTGGCAGCCAAGTAAGAACTATGTCTCCTTGGCTCCATTTCTCCTCAGTGTTTACTTTCTAGTGTAGATTAAGGGAGCCGGAGTGAGACGAAAGGGTAGGATAGATATTGGTAGTGAAATATGGGCATTTCCCCCCCACCCCTTCCAACTTCAACTCTATGGAAAGGTAGAACTATGATGAAACTAAAAGGAACAGTTTTGAGAACTAGTGTTATGATAGAAACCACCTGTTACGGTAAGAAGAGCACCTGGGCATCTCTGCTGCCAGTCTTTGGTGTGTAAACTTTTTTCTTGTTCCCATGGCTTGTCTCTGCTGTAGACTAGGACAACGGGGAACTATTTTTTGTAGTGCACAGAGAACTTTTAAAGCACTTTTTCCTTCTGCACATATAAAATACATTCATGGCTTTCTTTCTTTGAAAGCGTCTGAGACACTTGCTGTTCTATTATGCCTTAAATCAAAGGTCCTCAACCTCCTGTTGGTGGCATGCTCGAAAGCTGGCCATGTAAACACGCAAAGCCCTATCTGTGGAATGCAGGCAGCACATGCCTCCTCCGGCCTGCAGAAAAACCTCTCCATGGAACCATTTCCTGTTGCCCAAAAGGTTGGGGGACCACTGCCTTAAATAGTCCCTTCCAAGCTTATGATATCCTTGAGCAGGGGTCTTCACACTTGACAGCTTTAAGACTTTTGGACATCAATTCTCAAAATTCCTTCTCCAGTCATGTTAGCTCAGGAATTCTGGGAGTTGAAGTCCACAAGTCTTAATCTTGCCAAGTTTGAAGACCCTTGCCCTTGAGGCATATGAATTGAGTAGAATAATATTATGCTGTATTTGATTCCTGCTCTTTCATATTGACCTATGATCCTTCCTTCCTTCCTTCCTTCCCTCCTTCCTTCCTTCCTTCAGCCGCATCTATGAGATCCTCCCACAACGCATACAGCAGTGGCAACAAAGTCCATGTGTGGCAGAGGAGCATGGCAAGAAGCTGCTGGAGCGGATAAGGCGGGAGCAGCAGCAGGCCCGGCTTAAGTTACAAGAAATGGAACGCAAATTCCATGAATTGGAAGCTCTTATTGTCCGGGCTAAGCAGCAGGCTATCAAGGAAGATGAAGAGGTACCTGGAAAGTGTGGAGGAGGAGGAGACAGAATTGATGGACACCATCTTAGAACAGATAGGGGAGCTTGGATATAGCTAGAGCTTTTAAGCCTCTTAACTCCATATACTTATTTTTCACCCATGCAGCTTAGATTGTAAATCATCCAGAGTCATAGGTGGCTGTAGAAATGGAAATAAGTAAATAAATAGACATACATTCACAAATACTTTAAAACATCAGTAGCTTGATTTAAGCCACAGAGGAAATGCTGTTAAAAGATAGGAAATCTATCCTCTTATCTTGACAAATTGGTTAATGAGACATCAGTTGCTTTAGCTGCTACTTATTTTGCCAGTCCATTGTATTTGTCCTTTTGCTTATTTGTCCGTTTGCTTATTAGCATCATTGGCTAATTTGGGCTGGCCACACTTGATAATTCTAGGTTGAAGTTTAAGTGTAATGGTGAAACTCCTGACCATTTCTGTTTTTAACAGTGCACAAATGTAGGAGAAAATAGCAATAATTCTTGTTAGAGTACTAGCTAATACTGGATATTCTTTTACGATGTTCTCAAGCATGTAGGACACAGGTGTCAAACTTGTGATGTCACGTCACCACATGACGTATCACTTTCCACCCTCTTCGTTAAACTGGGGGTGGGCATGGCCAGCGCATAACGCATCTGGCCCACAGGCCGTGAGTTTGACATCCCTGATGTAGGAGAACACCTGCCCTTTTACTTCCTAAGCAAACATTCCCCAAATTATATTGACAAAATATGCTCCAGTATGTGGAGTGTATTGAATTGCCTACTTCGTCCTTTCTGAGGTGAATTGTGAGTGGAATTTTCCATGAGCCTGAACCCATTATGTGCTGTGTGATATTGCTGCAGCACTTAAAGTACCCTGAACTTTTCAGCTTCCTGGCTGGGAGGACAAAAAACAGTGGGCAGAACGCAGTGAAAAACAGGTCAGTAGTGATGTGGCGGCAGATACCTAATATCTAATTTGAGAAAATCGGACAGATTTCTCAAGGCTGATTTGGAGCAGAATTACCATTGCCTATTGAGAAGTGTAATTGGAAAGAAATGGACTAATTTACTAGTCTACATAATGCCCTGGAGCAGGGGTGTCAAACTGGCAGCCCACAGGCCAGATGTGCCATCTGCAGGCCACGCCAACCCCAGTTCCGTGAAGGAGAGAAATGTCATGTGATGGCAACGTGAGTTTGACACCTGTGCCCTAGAGAGTCAGTCTGGCATCTTGGTTAAGGCACTACTAGACTAAAAAGTAGATGACGACGAGTTCTAGTTCTCCCTAGCCTCAGTGCCAGTTGGATGACTCTTGTCTAGTGGCTCTCTTTCAGCCCTAAGAAGAAGGCAAAGGCAAGCCCCTTCTGAAAATCTTGTCAAGAAAATTACAGGTAAACCTCGGGTTATGGCCATTTGTTCAGCAACTATTCAAAGATATGACAGTACTAAAGGAACGGTAGTTTCTACTGGTCCTTGAAGTTCTGGCAGTGTCCTTGCAATCACATGATCAAAATTCATGACCGCAGGACGCATGGAACTCCCTCTACCTGCCTATCTCTCCACCGTCTCTATCCATTTGGCTGCCCTGCACTCCACCCACCCTCTCCTGCTGCTGTCCCCAGCTGATGTTTGCCATATATTTTTTCACCCTGCTGGCCTGGGATCCAAGACCTGGTGCAGACCCAGTGTGTGCATGACAAGGGCAGTGGGGCCTCGTCTGCCCATTTCAGTATCTTACTGGGTCCGGCAGGCAGCAGTGCTGGAGGAGGAGCCCTTTCTTCCACTGCCAGTGTGAGGTGTGATAGTCTGCAGAAAGTGGAGAGTGCAGTGGGAGAGGATGGCAAAGTGTGGTGCAACTTGGTTGCTTGGGAAGGCGACTGTGGCTCCCCAAGTGAAGGTGGCTATGGGGGAGTCACTCAGGGTGGCAGCAGAACTGGAAGAAATGGACAAGGATTTCCCAGAAGCGCTGCCTATACTTCGCACCTTGCGTTGGAAAAACTCCCGGTGAGCTGGTCTGCAGGCTTCTCCTTGTTGGAAACGTCTGGGCCTTTGTGAGGCGGCTTTACAAGAGGGAGTCTGTCAGAGAAGGCCTGTTGGTCCTGGGCTTGCCTCCGCCTCTCTTTGGAGACCACAGGCCAGATCTCCAGGAGCGCTTCCAACGTGAGCTGCAGAGGATGGCTTACACCTTATCCCCATCCTTCTGCTTTCTTCGGTTCTGCTACCAGCCTGAACAGTATCTCCTGCACAGCTGCCACCTTCACCTAGGCAGCCACTGCTGCCTTGCCTGGCAAGGCAGCACATTAACTCTTGCTATCCCATCTTGTTGTGCTCACCACAGTCTGTGGACTATCGCTTCTTGCTATAATGGCAGAAGACTGGGCTTCTCCTCTTGCAATGCTACCTGCCTCCTCCCCGACTGAGCCCGGCAAGCGCCGTTCGGAAGACGAGGCTTCACCACCCTGCCACACCCACTGAGTGCATTCCTGGTCTGCGCCCTTGCCCAGGACCTGGATTCTGGATCAGCAGTGGGAGGAAGACAGTGAAGTCAGCATGGGATAGTGAGGGTCATAGCAGGGGCAGATGGAATGCAGGGTACCCAAAATGCAGGGAACTCCACATCCACCTAGGTGGAGGTTGCCGGGAGTGGGAGAGATAGGTGGGGGGTAGTAGTTGTAGCAGAGGCAGTTGCACAGAGCAGGAGAAATGTGAGGTCCTCGCCTAATGACTGTACAGTCTTGGCCTAACAGCTGCAATCTGGATTGCTTGGACTGCTGTTGTTAAGTCACATAATATTGTGTGTAACTTTCACTTTGCTTACCAGTGGAAATTCCTGTTTCAGTTAGGGTCATAATCCAAGGACTACAGGTAGTTGTCAGGAGTCAGCACTGACTGGGAAGGTGCCTGTACACAGACAAACATTAACACCCCACCCCCCCACCCCCATAAGGGGCTTAATAACCTGGTTCTGCAAGTTTGGTTGGGAAAATGGCAAGATCTACATATAGTGCTTCATGATAATATGATTTGTTTAATTAGTGTTGTGTAATATTATATTTTCCCACCTTTTTTAAAAAAAGAGATAATTCAAGATAGTATACCTAACATCCTGCCTCCTATTTTCCTCATAACAACAATCCTGTGAGGTGGATTTGGCTGAGAGAGAGAGAGACAGAGAGACAGAGAGAGACAGAGACAGAGAGACAGAGACAGAGAGACAGTTGCTCAGCTGGCTTTCATGCCTGAGAAAGGTCTAGAACTTGCAGTCACCTGATTTCAAGCCCAGCATATTCGTCACTACACGAATGGCTCCTCTTTAAGGCTTAGCTTTCTGAGTGTATCCTGATCTGATTTGTTCAAGAAGCTGTACTAAAAAAAACAAACCACCTTCTCACCGCCTTATGCATGACTGCCAAAGCATAATTGTCTGTAGTTGGGTTGTTGCCTGATTCTTGGTGGTTCCTTGCCTGGTTTGGATTAAAAAGTTCTGTACATATATAGGATAAGGTGCTATTCTCTTTTCTAAAATTCAATTTATTGTTTTGACCTCTGCTTGTTTCTTAGACCAGTGAAGGAGACAGTGATGACACAGATTTGCAGATATTCTGTGTCTCCTGTGGCCATCCCATCAACCCCAAAGTTGCCCTTCGCCACATGGAAAGATGTTATGCCAAGGTATGTCGGTTTTCCCAGCGCAGCTTCAGTGTGCTATTGAATTGCATTTTGAAGGATTTAAGCATTGCATAAGTAGTTCTCAAGTTGCAACTACCCATTCAACGACATCTAAAATCACAACGTTGCTGTACGAGGGGGGATTTACATCCGGTCTGCAAAATTTGCAACATTGCAACATCCCCATGATCTCCATGCAAAGTCAGTTGGGAACCTGATAAGAAAGGTAGCAAGTCGCTACCTGCCGCATTTTCTTCCATGGAGCTCCACTATGGGATATGAGATTCCGTGGGATATCATGAGCCGTGGTGGCACAGTGGTTAGAGTGCGGTACTGCGGACTACTGCTGCCACCTGCAATTTGGCAGTTCGAATCTCACCAGGCTTAAGGTTGACTCAGCCTTCCCTCCTTCCCAAGTCGGTAAAATGAGGATTGTTGGGTGCAATATGCTGACTCTGTAAATCACTTAGAGAGGGCTGTAAAAGCATGGTGAAGCGGTATAAAAGTCTTAAGTGCTATTGCTTTCATATTCTGTAACAAACTCCTGCTTACTTGTGCTCCCTAGTGCTTGCCTGCAGCCCTTGCTGCTCCCTCTACTGTTCTCATTGGTCTGGTACTCCCCAGTGCTAATGTGCTATCTTTGCCAGCCTGCCAGCAGTTCCTATCACGCTGGCCTGCCCACCTGCACTCCCCAATGTCTACCTGCAGTACTTCCATGACAGAACCTCCTGCACACCTGGGACTCTTGCCTCTTCTTGCTTAATAACCTTTGGAGTCCTGGGATGGTGATGACAACTGGGATTTAGCAATAGTAATCCTGGACCCAATTGCCATCATCATCTGAGGACTACTTCTACCCAAACCCTAAGATGTTTTCCTTGCTTTGGGTTAGTACGATGTGAAATATTGAGAGGAATCAGTAAATGGACCATGATTTATTGCTGAAGTTTTTAAATGGCAACTGTGGCTTAGTAGGATTTGCCAAAAATAGCCATATGCTCAGTTTCGGTTGCCTTTTAACTCACAGCTTTCAGAACCACAGATAATATATAAGCGGGATGGCAACAGTAATCATATTGTTAATGATTTTTTAAAATAAGGATCAGAAACATTCCTGTTAGCTATGTTTGTATGAAATAGTTGTTTGCAGTTCTCTTAATCATTCTTTATTCAGCTTTAATACAAAGTGGTGTATGATGGTGAAAAACGTTTAAAAACATGGGAAAAATATTTGAGAAAAAGGAAGAGTATTAATCAGTTAAATGAGTATTTGAGAATGGAAGATGCCAAACTACCACAATACGAAAGTCCAGGTATTTATAGTTGTAGCTTCATGTGATTTATGAAGGCAGCCAATTATCATTTATGCAAGCAATTTTATTAAATGAAGATAAATCACTATTATTATTCCCCCCAGATTGTATAATTAAGGCTTCAGGGATAACATGACAGAAAAGATTATCTAACCTTTAGGAACATGCAAAATGTCCATGCATGGAACATTTTCAGATGGTGAAACAAATGGGGATGTTGAGGGCAGGTGTGATTTATTTAAATGTTTATATGGCTGCTCATCTTAAAACTCTGAACTTTGGACAGTCAACTATAATATAAAACATCATACAAAGAATAAAAACAAGACACAATAAAAATCGATTGGGGGTAAATTGGGGAAGAAGCCAAGAAGTGGCTGATAATGAAGGAGTGAAGGTTACAGCTAGTGTGTGTCAATCCTTCTGTTGCCATGGCAGGGGCTATATACCTAGAAGGGTACAGGTAAGTCCTCGACTTACAACAATTCATTTAGTTACCGTTCGCAGTTACAGTGACACGGAAAAAAGGGACTTATGACCGTTTTTCACACTTACAACCATTGCAACATTCCCATGGTTACGTGACCAAAATCCAGGCACTTGGCAACCGGTTCATATTTGTGACAGTTGCAATGTCCTGGGGCCGTGTGATCACCTTTTGCGACCTTCTGACAGAGTGACTGGGGAAGCCAGATTCACCTAGCAACCAAGTTGCTAGCTTAACAACTTCAGTGATTCACATAACAACTGTGGCAAGTAAGGTTGTAAAAGGGCAAAATTCACTTAACAAATGTCTCACTTAGCAACATAAATTTTGGGGCTTTGTTGCGGTTGTAAGTCAAGGACTACTTGTATACTGTAATCCCACCTCCCACTTGTCCCTCAGTCTTCCGATCACCTTCCTTCCTCCCTGCAACTGCTGCTGATAGTGAAGCTGTATATCTCCTTTTCCCACTTGCTCCCCCACTAGTCTTCCCAATACTTTCCCTCCCCTCCCTGAATTGCTATTGATGGCTTATTGCACCGTACTCCACTGGCCTGCTCACCTCCAATCTTCTCCCTTCCCCTCTGCTGCTATTATGTTGTCAGTGCCTCATAAGCACACAGGTAGCCCTCACTTAATGGCAACTTTACCTGTACTTCCATTCCCTGCTATCCTGTCAGAGCTGAAGAAACTTCTTGGATGAGAAGTGAAACATCTTCAAAGGGGAAAAAAAAACCCAGGGCAGTCGGGTTCCTCCTGAAAAAGCACCTTTTGGCTTACTTGTACTTCCACTTTTGAAATTAACAAAATCTTGCAACCCTTTTAAAAACTTTGCATGAGATAAGTAGTCTTCTGAGTTTTCATGTTAGGTACTAACATTCACAATATTGACTAATGTTTCCTCATTTAACGATGACTGCAGTGTTTTTCTTCTATTCAGACTTTACAACTGTGCTTTACTGTTTCTTCCCTCTGCAGTATGAGAGCCAGACATCTTTTGGGTCTATGTATCCGACACGTATTGAAGGGTAAGAAATCTGAGTTCATTGCTATCAAACACTGGCCACCCACTCTTTTCTATTCATTTGAGATAAAGTATATCTTTCCTCCCTACTTTAATCTCCTGAAAAGAAGATGGTCCTAAAGTTAAGACATCCCCTCCCCAGGAAGAATAAACAGCGGGGAAAACAATACAAGTCCCTCTCCTTTAGGATCATCTTTAAGGAACCTCTTTCTTTCAGATACCTATATTTCTCTTATAGAAAGACATCCCCCCCCCCCGCTTCAAACGAGTATATTCATCCAATTGTATTTCTTCTCCTTCCCAATGCAGTATAGCCTTATTGCATTGCCATTCTGGTGTTTGTTTTTTGCTGTTTCTGCTGGAATTATGATGGGGCCTGTGTATATATTTGTGTGTGAAATTGTTTATAAACTGTCTTCACTGTTATATAACCACTTTGAGGGGAACAGCAAGTTAAAAAAAATCTCTAAAATTCCTAGGCTTAATTAAAACTTGTATAATGCCGTTAGGAGAAGTCATTGACAGTTTGGGTGAGGTGTCATCAGTGTTCAGATGATATCCAGTTGTACACTGCTATCCCAAGTCAGACTAGGGATTCTGTGGAAAGCTTGAATTGGTGTCTGGAGGTTGTCAGGATCTGTATAAGGCAAAATAAGTTCTTAGGCTGAATTATTGCAAAGCCTAGTTGCTTTTTGTTCAGCATTTGGGAACACCAGTCCCACTACTTTATTTTGGATGAGGTGACAATCTCTTGTTTGTGATCTGGGGGTTCTCCTGGATTTGTGGCTGCAGCTTGAACAGATACAAGCTGTGTGTTTGTGTTGCTTGCCCTACCTTGGCTGGTATGCTAATTATGCTTCTACCTCGAGCAGAATACTTCAGCCACAATAATGCATAGTTTGGTCATTGCTCAGTTGGATTATTGTAACACATTCTTCTTGGGACTATCTTTGAATACGATCCAAAACCTGATTCAAAAGGTTACTGTTGATGAGATAATCCTATCACAGTAGATTAATGCCACAACTAAAGTTGTTGCAATAATTACAAGAAGGTGTCTGGAACCAATTCAAAGTGCCAATCTATGAAACCTTACATAGTATATCAGCTTACATTTTGCTTTGCCAAGGTTAATCTGACTGTGCGGTAAGAACATTACGATGGGGATATAGACCAAGTGGCAGGCATTTCATGTCTTTTTTTTGTTTGTTTGTTCTTAATCTGTAGTTTTATTCTGTCATACTCTGCTCAGGTTGTAGATGGGGATGAGCTATAAAACTTGTGAATGAAATAAGTCAATAATCAAGCTAGCAAAGGTTATAAAAAAAGCAGAAAGTGTACATATAGACAAATGAATTCCAGTAACAGCAGAATTCAGTCTCAATATAAAAAGCATGATGTGGCAACAAGGCAAGGAAGCAGGTTGCCAATACAGGTTGTCCTTGACCACGATTCAGCCTTGGAATTTTGGTTGTAAGTTGTGGTCGTAAGTTGAATCACGGTGTGTGTGATTGGACTTGATTTTACACCCATTTTTACGATGGTCATGAAGCAACTGACTGCGGTTGTTAAGGAGACCACATGGTTGTAAATCCAAATGCAGCTTCTCTAATGGGCATTTTTTTTTGCTGAAAAGCTTTGGAAAATGCAGTTGTGTGCCTTGTAAATGCAAGCTATTTTTTTCCCCCCATTTTTTTTAATTTTTTTAACAAACATAAACGCAAAACATAAAACCATTTTTCCATTGTACAGTGTGTCAGTTGGTACATATCTTCTTGTGCACAATATCAACAGTCTTTCCCTTCTAGATACATTATTAAAATTCATATTATATAAATCAACTATGCATATTATATCATATTATTATTAACTTCTTATTGGACTTTAATTGTAAATTCATACCATCCTTTTCAAGCAAATTTCAACTTTTACAAAACCTAGTTCATAATACCATTCATTTCATTATAGTCAGTTATAACATATCATTACATTGTCTTATCTTTATTATAATATTGTGTTTATATTGTATTGTATTGTATTGTATTTCCTTATTTTCTTATTTAACCATTGATAAAATAAATCCCAAATTTTATAATACTCTTTATTGTTTTGCTCTCTAATTGCTAATGTCAATTTACTCATTTCTGCACATTCCATTATTTTCTTAATCACCTTATCTTCTATCGGAATTTTTTTCACTTTTCCAATTTTTGGCAAATACAATTCTAGCTGCTGTCAAAACATTTATAATCAAATATGTCAATTCTTTACTATATCCTTCAGGTAAGATACCCAATAAAAATATCTCTGGTTTCAAGTCTATATGCTGTTTTGTCATTTTTTTCCAGCCATGTATGGAAAAAATGACAAAACAAATGACAAGCACCCAAAATGTGATCATATGACCATGGGTTGGTGCAGCAATCATAACTTTGAGGATGGGTTCTAAATAACTTGTTTTTAGATTATCATTAAATGACCAGTCATACGATTGAAGATTACTTCTATATACGGATAGGAAGAGTACAAATGGTTGGTACTAAATCTTTGCAGGCTTTTTAGCTTAGGGGAAAAAAAAAGTGGGAGATGTGTTTGAAGTGTGTAAAATTATGCATGGTTGTTGTTTTTTTTCCCCCCCTCCTAGAGCTACTCGTCTTTTCTGTGATGTCTACAACCCACAAAGCAAGACATACTGCAAACGTTTGCAAGTCCTGTGCCCAGAGCATTCCCGTGATCCAAAAGTAAGCACAGAATTGAATTTCTTTTGAGGGGCCAGGGTAGATCTTTGTGGAAGTTAGCCACTGTCAAAATTCAGTAGAAAAGTACCAGTATGTAAAGTGGGCTCCGTGTTTCTGCTAACAGCGCAAGGAAAGTGTAGACTGCCATATATGGTTTTCATTTCAGAATAAAAATAAGTTTTTTAAATCTTAGGATTTAAATATTTTATATTTTGTGTGTGGTTGTGTGTGTATATATGTATACAGATACACATATACATATACATATATAAAGATACAGACTTGTACCTGTACAACTAAGTTTCATATAGATTCTGGCAGTATCTGTTGAACCCTTAACTGGGGGCATGGTCGAGTAATATTTCCCCAGATTAGGAAGACTGTACTGTCCAGAATAATTTCTTCAGATTAGGAAGACTGTACTGTTCAGAATAAATGATCAAGTCTGTATCACCAATACTGTTAAAATTACATCTTTTTCTTAGCTGCCTTTGGGGTGTCACAGGATGGGGCGGTATTTGGTCAGGGTAGATGTAACTCTCGGTTTCTCTTGCTGAATCTTGACTCGGACTTTTTCTTGTAGGTTTCGGCAGACGAGGTGTGTGGTTGCCCCATGGTAAAAGATGTGTTTGAGCTCACTGGAGATTTCTGCCGGGTGCCCAAACGGAAATGCAATCGGCACTACTGCTGGGAGAAGTTGCGCCGGGCTGAGGTGGACTTGGAGCGAGTGCGTGTGGTACGTTCAGGATCTTGTAGGAACACAAAGGCTTAACCTTTTGTTAAACATTTATTTATTTAAAAATAACTTTATAAATCAAACAACTACCCTCTCTAGTCCAGAATTTTTCACATGGGCTGGCATCAACTCTTCAGCTTTTCAGCTCCAGATCAACATGGAGATGTCGAGGAGTGAACAGGGAGCCTTCTCTATATATAGACCTGTTGAAGAAATAGTTTTCCTGGGATTGATCTAAGAATGGGGATAGTAATTTAGGATGTCTTTATTCACTGGCAGTGGTACAAGCTGGATGAGCTGTTTGAGCAGGAACGAAATGTTCGGATGGCTATGACTAACCGGGCTGGGTTGCTTGCCCTCATGTTGCATCAGACAATCCAGCACGATCCACTGACCACAGATTTGCGCACAACTACTGATCGTTGAGCTGGTGAGTTAATTGTCTTGGTATTACTCCTGGCTTTTGATTGGGAAAGATTGAACGCATACATCCAAATGTTTAAGGAATTCAAAGAAAGTCTAGGCCCTAGGACACGTCTGGATGCCTCCCTGAAATGGAGAGAAGGACCATATGTGTATATTTATCCTACATTTCCTTATGCTGCTGGGAGGGGTCTGGAATATACAGTATGTAATATCCATTTTAGGGATAGTGTGTATTATACCTGATCAGATCAGCCATTGATATAAATCTGAGCCCCGAGAACTGATTAGGCCAACTTCTTAGGGCACTGAAAATAGAATTAACAAAATAAGATATTAGGGAACATCAGCTGTAATTCCTGGCTCAGCTAAGATAGTGAACTCACACATTATGGCAAGCTATAATATGGCTTGTTTTTTGGTTCATATTTGTGCAGCAAATTATTGGTTAATTAACAAACCATAGTTAAAAGTATGGCAACACATAAATCCAAAATCTAAACTGATTTTCTTACCTTGATATATATTATTTTTTGCAGGTGCTTTCTTGATTGCTGATGAGGCCTTCATTATTCAGTGCCAACTGAACCAGAATCTTTTTAAATTATTTTTCTTAATCTCCTTTTTCATTAAAACTGTCTGGTCTTAGCCCACTCTCCCCATCACTCCTGTAGAATCTAGTTTTCCTTGATCCTAATCTCTGTGTCAGTATTATAGCCTTGCTGTGAACAGTCCTTTTTTAATTATTTTTTTACATTATTACAGTTCTAAGATAGAAATCTGACAATAGGGTCTTGGAGAAAG
Source organism: Pseudonaja textilis (assembly GCF_049901715.1). Taxonomy (NCBI): domain Eukaryota; kingdom Metazoa; phylum Chordata; class Lepidosauria; order Squamata; family Elapidae; genus Pseudonaja; species Pseudonaja textilis. The sequence continues at coordinate 142,654,141 of NC_141991.1, read as the reverse complement.
GAATGTACTGATGGGTCTTTCTGGTTTTTTAACCTTGCCTTTCCCCACCTTGACAATAAATATTTGGCTCCCACTGGCTTGGAATGTCCTTGCCATTGAAGCAAGATTTGCAGCAAAGATCTTTATAGATAATAGGTTCCCATTGCCTTTCTGTGTAGCTTCTGTTGAGAACCTCGAAGTAACATTAGAGGCTGCTGTGATTTGAGCAAAGGAGGGCAGTCTTGCACAGATTTACTAGCCTATTGTGTGTTCTACTGCCTGGAAGTGAAAAATTAAAAACTAATAAAATACCCAGAAATATTATTTTTGTTTGATTTATTGTGGATGGAGATTGTGTAATTTAAAAAAAAGAAAATCATACAAATTCTATTCTTTCCTATCTTTGCATAGCTTCACAGCTGTCCGCTCTCCATTTTGTTGTAGATGCAAGATGAATCTTTCTATCCCTGCATCTTATCATAACTACTAATTTGCAGAAAGCCAGACACAACAAGCACACATAGCTCCATTTTTTTCTATGTGGACAGCTTCTCATATTTTAACTTTTCTTTGTTCCCTTGTGTAAAAACATTTGCTTCTTAAACATATGAAAGCAATGGATCAATATATAGTTGTGCTCTTTTGTTTTTATACAATGGCAGTGCACATCCTACAGTAGCTATTGGCTATGTTGCATACCTGAAACACATGAAAACATGGAACTGTTGTTGAAACACATCCAATACATCAAATAGCAACAGCACTTAGACTTATATACTGTTTCACAGTGGTTTACAGCCCTCTCTAAGCAGTTTAGAGAGTCAGCCTATTGCCCCCAACAATCTGAGTCCTCATTTTACCAACCTCCGAAGGATGGAAGGTTGAGTTAACCCTAAGCAGATGAGACCCGAACTGCCAAACTGCTGCCAGATGGTTATCAACAGAAGTAGTCTGCAGTATTGCATTCTAACCACTGTGCCTGGAATAACTGGAGATCTAAAAGTAGTGGCCAGCTTCTTGGAATTGTTAGGAATGATAGTCACCTAACAGTTGGGTTGGCAATATATAAACCAGGATAGTCATTTAATACTGTTGTATCTTTAAGAGAATGCTGTAATTGTGATTGGCTGAGGTTCCTCCAACAACCATAAGATGGAGCCAGAAACCTGGTTTGTTCCTTCTTGCATTTCTCTTTTGCAGTGTTGGCTGATTGTTGTTCTACTTGGGATTGCAGTAATTAGAACTAGGAAGTGACAACTGACCAAAAATTGAAATTACAACCTTATGCTTCCTTGTGCAAACATTATAAAAAGCTTGATGTAAACATGATTCAGGGCTTCGCTGTTGCTGAAGCAATCAGCGAAATGCCTCTTGCTCCTGTGCAGAAATAAAGTACAGGTAGTCCTCAATTTACAAGCACAACTGAGCTCAATGTTTCTGTTGCTAAGTGAGACATTTGTCAAGTGAGTTTTGTCCCAGGTTACGACTTTTCTTGCCAGAGTTAAGTGAATCACTGCAGCTGATATGTTAGTCACCCAGTTGTTCAGTGGACCTGGCTTCTTCGTTGCTTCGTGAGGTCACAAAAGTGATCATATGATGTTGGAAAAGGTCATAAATATGAACCAGTTGCCAGGCATGTGAATTTTGATCACATGATCATGGAGATGCTGCAAAGATCGTAACAGAAAAATCACATATTTCACTGCTGTTGTAACTTTGGTCACTAAAAGAAATGTAAATCGAGGACTAGCTGTATTTGGATTCCACTTCCCTCCACTCTGCTTGATTAATTGGCCCATCGCACCAGGTAAACTAAGCCAGAGTTGGCACTTGGCCACACCCCTACATGCAGACCAAGGATTTCCTGGCATTGTAACTCCTTTTGCGCAGACTATGTGAAGATGTGCCCAGGCAAGATCTGGCACATGGAACAGACTTTCCCATTCCGAGAAGCACCGCGTAAATCGTTATAATGCTACATCATGGGGACAGTGCAGTGACTCATTGAGAACTCCATTCTGGTGTGGCGCAAAGGCTACAGAGATCCTAGGGAGGAGAATCTCTGACCAGGGATTTGATGTACAGGTAGTCCTCAAGTTCCGACTCAATCAAACCCAACATTTCTGTTAAGTGAAACATTTGTTAAGTGAGTTTTGCCCATTTTACGACTTTCCTTGCCACGGTTGTTAAGTGAATCACTGCAGTTGAATGTAGAGTTGTAATTGCAGGAATGTTCCAAACTCGGATGGAAAACCTCAGATAAAGAATGTTTCCAAGCAAATACAACTCAGGTAAACAAAGTCACTAATCTAAAGGAGGATTAGAGAGAGGAAGTAAACATATGTTAGACTTTAACTAGAGATAATTAATTGTATGGATTACAATGCTAAACAGTAACGAAAGTTAAGCAGTAACCAAAGTTAACCAGTGATGGAGGATAACTAAAAATGTATATAAATGCAAGAGTAGACTCCAATAAAAATCATCATGATTCAGTTGTTCATGATCAAACAATTCGACTGCCTGGTCATTACAACAGTTGAAAAGTAACATGGTTGTTCAAGTGAATCTGGCTTCCCCGTTGATGCTGCTTGTCAGAAGTTGCAAAAGGTGATCACATGACACTGCAATTGTCACAAATATGAACCCTTTGCCAAGTGCCTGAATTTTGATCATGGACCATGGGGATGCTTCGAAGGTCATAACTCTGAAAAACGGTTATAAGTCACTTTTTTCATTGCCCTTGTAACTTCGAACAGTCACTAAAGCAGGGGTCCCCAAACTTGGCAACTAACTCCCAGAATTCTCCAGCCAGCTATGGAGTTGAAGTCCACAAGTCTTAAAAGTTGCCAAGTTTGAGACCTCAGCACTAAATGAACTCTTGTTAAGTCGAGTTCCACCTATGTATTCCATACATTGACGCAACAGAGTGGTCAATGTTTGGAATACTCTACCTGACTCTGTGGTTTCTTCCCCAAACCCCAAAAACTTTAACCTTAGACTGTCTACTATTGACCTCACCCCTTTCCTAAGATGTATGTAGGGGGCATGCATAAGCGCACCAACGTGCCTACCGTCCCTGTCCTATTGTTTCTTTTATATTTTTCTTTTATGTATCCATTTCATGTAGTCATAAGTATGTTTATACTTATACCTGTTATCTTATAATCGCTTGACAAATAAATAAAAATAAATAAATAAAATAAATACATGCGGAGCCCGGAAAAGGGACGGATGTTATCAGGCGTCCCTGATATGAGGTAGCCCCGGAGCGCGCCTTTCGAATCCCGCGACTTTCAACGGCGAAGAGGACTCCACGCTTCGTCAGCATGCCACGCAAGCAGGCAGCGCTTCTCGGCGCCCAGTTCTTTCAAACCGCTCCCCCCACCCTTCACCCTCCCGCTCCATTCTCTCCGCCCACGTGCCGTAGAAAGCCATTCCCGCTCTCCCAACCTCTGCCGCAGCCTGGGAAGTCGCTTCCGCTTCCGGATCTCCTGCGGACTGTTGTTTGTGTGGGCAAGGGAGAGTGGGGGCTGCTGCTGGTGGTTCATTTATCTCCTCGTCCGTTTGGGCTTCGCGGGCGACGGAGCTCTTTACGCGGAGCTCGCCTGGATCCTTTCCGTCCCGAGGGCAAAAACCGAGAGGAAGAGGTCGGTGAGTGAGGCTGCCGTTGGGCCTTTTAAGATGCGGGCGGGCTCTGGAAAGAAAGCGGGGCAGAGGCGGGGCTCCAGGTGGCTCCGGATAGAGATGCTTCTGTTACGCACTTGAAAACGTTGTGCGCCAGGTTGCTTGGGATGCCGCTGATAGCCTCCTAAGGACTCATTTGCAGAAAGCCAGACTCATCCAGCACTCCTAGCTGATCTGCTCGAGATGGCGCCCAGGATATTGCCCTGAGGGCGCTGTTCGGCACCAAGAGGTGCGCCACATCCGAGAGGTCGAGAAAGGTGGCCACCCTTCTAAGGCCTGCGGGTTGGACATCGGTCCTATGCTGATCTTTATACAGGTAGTCCTCGACTTACAACCCTTGGCTTAGTGACCGTTTGAAGTTACCACAACGGCACTGGGAAAAAAGTGACTTATGACCGTACACTTAACGATCCTGGCGGCCTTCCCCAGGGTCACCTGTTTGGATGCTTTGAAGTTACACAGAGAAAGAAAGAAAGAAAAAGAAAGAAAGAAAGAATTAATTAATTCTTTTATTGGCCCAGTGTGATTGGACACACAAGGAATTTGTCTTCGGTGCACATGCTCTCAGTGTACATAAAAGAAAAATAAAATACATTCATCAAGAATCATAAGGCACAACTCTTAGTGATAGTCATAGGTTACTAAGAAGCGATCAAATCATACCAGGAAACAAAGCAATATAAATTATAAAGTTACACGCAACAGAGTTATAATCATAAGTGAGAAGAGATAGGTACTAGGAAGGATGAGAGGAATAATAGTAATACAGTCTTACTAAATAGTTCGACAGTTTTATGTGAATTAGTTGTTTAGCAGAGTGATGGCATTTGGGAAAGAACTGTCCTTGTGTCAAGTTGTTTTGGTGTGCAGTGCCCTATAGCGTCATTTTGAGGGTAGAAGTTGAAACAATTTATGTCCAGGATGTGAGGGGTCTGTAGATATTTTCACAGCCCTCTTTTTGACTCAGTATACAGGTCCTCGATTGAAGGCAGGTTGGTAGCAATTGCTTTTTCTGCAGTCCTAATTACTCTCTGAAGTCTGTGTCTGTCTTGTTGGTTGCAGAGCCAAACCAGACAATTATAGAGGTGCAGATGACAGACTCAATAATTCCTCTGTAGAACTGTATCAGCAGCTCCTTGGGCAGTTTGAACTTTCTGAGTTGGCGCAGAAAGAACATTCTTTGTTGTGCTTTTTTGATGACGTTTTTGATGTTAGATGTCTATTTTAAGTCTTGAGATATGGAAGAACTTAGAAACTTGAAGGTCTTTACTGTTGATATTGTGTTGTCTAGTATTGTAAGAAAAAAAGTGACTTATCGTTTTTCACACTTAACGACCGTGGCAGCCTTCCCCATGGTCACCTGATTGGATGCTTGCCACCCAACTCACATTTTCCATGGTTGCAGTGTTGTCCCAGGGTCACCTGATCCCCTTTTGCCATCTTCTGACAAGCCAAGTCTATGGGGAAACCAGATTCACTTAATGACTCTGTTTCTAATTTAACAACTGCAGTGGTTCACTTAACAAATGTGGCAAGAAAAGTCATAAAATGGGGAAAAACTCAACAAATTTCTCTCTTTGAAACTTAAATGTTGGGCTCAATAGCAGTCGTATGTTGAGGACTACCTGTAGGTTTCATGCTGTTTAATTTGCATGCTGTTGGCAGTCGTTAGCACAGGTCTAATACCTCTGATATGAGTTAACTCTTCAAAAGTGGAACTGTGTTGTCTTAAAAATGTATGTAACATCAGGTTCATCTTGGATACATTTATGGATCCTTATATTTTTTACGTGAAACCACTATGAAATAAAGGTTATATCCTGAATCGCTACATTCTCAGAGCTATAGTTTTGCAAAATTATCCAAAAATAATGCATGGGTCTTTTTTTAAAAAGTGGAATGCTATACTCCTGAAATTACAGTGAAATCATAGATGCAGTCAGTTTGCATGGAATGAACTATAATCAGAAATAGTTAATGTCACAGTGAAAAACGTATCTGAAACACTGATTCTAATTGAGACCCATCTGTGTGTCCTGTCTTTGTGCCTTAAACCATTATTTGTATACTAAATAATAGCAGAAGGCTCCTGTTAGAGCACACTACCTTAATAAGGCTCCATACTATTACTCTGTCGACTAGAACTGATAGTGAGATATTTTATTACAGGGGTGTCAAACTTGCGTTGTCACGCGTTGTCACATGATGAATTGGGGCTTTCTCCCCCTTCACTAAACTGGATGTGGGCAAGGCCAGCATGTGACGCATCTGGCCCACAAGCCGTGAGTTTCACACCCCTGTTTTATTGTGTTTGTGTTTTAACTGTAGCTTCCTATTGAATCCTCATCATTTAATTAGTTTACTGCCTCCAGGTTAGACAGAAAAAGCCTAAATGTATGAATGGGAACACCTCTTTTTAATTTGACAATGTGTCTTGATTATTAGAAAATAAAGAAACATTATACCAAGAGAGTGTTTTTCTAACACACTTGATTTTTATGAGTATCCGAAGTATTGCATCAGGATTGAATTCAGAACAGCATACATACATTGTTGCATGGCAATTCTGCAACAGAGAAGATAGGTAGTATTTAAGTTTTCCCTTTTAATTTGGTATTAATATTGCTAAAATACATTTCATCCAGAGGTGGTATTCAGCAGGTTCTGACCAGTTCTGGAGAACTGGTAGCAGAAATTTTGAGTAGTTCGGAGAATCGGCAAATACCACCTCTGATTGGAGATTTTACGGTCTCCTTCCCCTGCCACGCCCACCAAGCCACACCCACAGAACCAGTAATAATTTTTTTTTGAATTCTACCACTGAACTACATGGCATCAGCATAGCACACAAACCAACTAAAGGTCTCCAAAATATGTAGACCAAAAGACCCAGCAGGCCCCGGGTGGTGGTGGGGAAACCCAGGAATCATTTACAATATACAGTGTAAAAACTGCCACAGCCACCATGAAGGACAAGCAGAAGACTAGCAGAAACATATCCACTAACCATAAACAAGAAAATACAAAGTAAAATGGTAAACAGAGTTAGCAGTAATAATAGCAAAAACAGCAGCAACAACATTTTCAGGAGTCTGAGGTAATGAGGCCGGTTGCAGTTATTGTTAAGCTCGATATGTAGTAGATTTAACCTGGCCCCAAGTGATGGGTTGCGGGTGCGTCGACCTTGGAAGACGGACTTCCGTGTTCAGATGAAGATTGAAATCCAGGATTGGGTTGTGAAGGCCCTGATGCCATGCCATGATATGGACGAACACAGCACGCTGGAACCCACACTGCTTGTAGAGTAGAAGGATCTTTCACTGGCGGCGACCCCAGGTGATCAGTGGTGTAAGGCCTTTCCAGGTTGAATCTAGAGCTTGATGATACTTTTCCAAAGGCCTTGCTAAAGATTCAGTAGTTCAAAAATGCAAATTAACAGGTGAGTCTGCAAGAGAATCTAAAAAGGTTAAATAATTCCAAGTATATAATGCTACAGCAATGAGATTTTGAATCTTTTGCAGATGGTAAGGGCCAGACTCAGTTTGTAATTGTTTCTGAAGCAATGCCTTAAAAGTGCGATGAGGGGATTTCCGGTCTGCAGCGCTTCGGAGCAGGCAGGAATCCGTGACTGTACGCGGTTTCTGCCTGTGTTCACTGCCCGAGTGCCCCGAGCCATCCGGCTTCGGGGCTAAGCCACCTCCGTAGAAGGGGGCGAAGACAGGGGGGCTCTGGCAGGGTCGAGAGATATCGCACCTCTCTTCACTAGCCGGCTAAACCCCCTTTTCCAAAGGCAGCTGAGTGGTGGTCAGCAATGGTCGCCACATAGAAGAGCTCAGCTGGAAAAAGAAAGTGCAGGAGGAGCTGTGAAGAAATGAAAGTGATCTTTGCTGACCGGGACAAAGTAACAGTGAAAGTACCCTAGAACTTAAAACTTACTAAAGATACATCGTTTCCAGACTGTGCTAAGCGGCGAATGGAAGTTAAAGGAAAAACTTTTTTTCTTTTCACTCTCCTTCCAAACGTGACAGCGATAGAACTTTATGAGAAATCGGAAAACCCGCATTGGAGGTATGCTAAATGCTAATGGGATATGGATTTCTGAATATTTAAAGAAAAATCTTTTTTGCTGTAAGTGGGAAGGGAGAGGAAAAAAAATTGGAGTAGAATTTGAAAACAAGGAGGAGACTGCCTAGAATTTTAAAGAGCTATTGAACATTAATAAGACTTCAAAAAGATATATCTTAATTGGAACTTTGTGATTAAACAGCAACCCCAGAAAGAGAAATGGAAGAAAGAAAAAAGTGTTAAAAGAAATAGCTTATTTGGATTGTTTGGTGACTTTGGAACCCTTGGGAATTATTCTTGATTAAAAGCACTTGGTTGGTTATTTGGGAAAAAAAATTTCTCTTTACAATGGCATCGCTTGTGGATAAATTAAAAATTGAATATCAAAAATACAAAAAAGAAGAACAAGAAGGGAAAGATACTTTGGGCACTCTTTTTCAATTTCTAGAAATGGTGGTATGTACTTATGAAAAATTGACTGCGCAGCAGGACAATTGGGATAAAGAAGAAGCCATCTTTGATGAACAAGTGATTCTATTTGGGGAGGAGGAGAAAGAGGTAAAGACAAAGGGGACTTTAAGATTTGAAAAAACAACCAAAAAAGAGAAAAATGAGGTGAAAGGTGGACACAAGGTTAGAAAACAACAGAAAGGGGGAAAGCAGAAGAAGAAAAGGGAGGTGGAGAGACAAAGGGGTAAAAAGGGTAAGGAGAAGAATAAGCAAGGGAGAAAGGAAGGGATGAGAAGCCTCAGTGGTGGGAAGCAAGATTTAAAGCAGGGGTGTCCAACCTTTCACCTTCCCTGGGCCACATTAGAAGATGAAAATTTGGTTTGGGCTGCACATAAAATAACAGTAACGATACCTGATCATCCAAAACAATCATAGAAAACATAGTTAACATATTAAATTTATTTGGAAATAAAGTTAGTGAGATGTTTTTATTATTTATTATTAATTATTTATTAAAAATTATTTATTTTTTTATCATGGTTTATCACGGTTTATTTTCCGGCCAAATTTTGCGGGGGGGGGGGAAGAAAGCTCGCCCGCCTCACGCCTACCTCTCCTCCTGCAAATGGCCCGGCTGGATGAGGCAGGACTGGAAGGCAGAAGCAGCGGCGGCGGGGGCAGCGGGGGCAGAAGCAGCAGCAGCGGCAAGGGCAGAAGCAGCGGCAAGGGCAGAAGCAGCGGCGGCAGAAGCAGCGGTGGGGGGCAGAAGCAGCAGCGGGGGCAGAAGCGGCAGGGGCAGAAGCAGAGCGGCGGTGGCAGGGGCAGAAGCAGCAGCGGCAGTGGGGGCAGAAGCAGCAGTGACAGTGGGGGCAGAAGCGGCGGTGGAGGGGGCAGCGGTGGTGGGGGCAGAAGCAGTGGCGGGGGCAGAAGCGGCGGGGACAGAAGCAGCAGCGACAGCAGGGGCAGAAGCGGCGGTGGCAGGGGCAGAAGCAGCAGCGGCGGTGGGGGCAGAAGCAGCAGCGACGGCGGGGGCAGAAGCAGCGGTGGCGGCGGAGGCAGAAGCAGCAGCGGCGGTGGCAACAGCAGGAGGTGGCGCTCTGACGGCGCCCGCCTTTTCTGTTACTGCTTGGTGTGGTGCTCGCCTCGCCCTGCCTCGTGCCTGCCTCTCCTCCTCCTCCTCACTGGCTCTGGCACGAAGGTTGGGGTGGGCACTGGGCCACATTACGAGGCGACCTGGGCCGCATGCGGCCCGTGGGCCGCGGGTTGGACAAGCCTGATTTAAAGAAACAAAATTCATTTAGAGACAATGGGTAAATTTAATTGAAAAAGGGATTCTGTAAGGTACATAAGATTGTATTTTTATATGTGTATTTAGAATAAAATGCTTAAGATATAAATGAGTATTAATATGTATGATTAATTTTTTAATGGCATTGATAGTGTTTCTTAGCTACATTATATACCTATAAATTTGTTCCTTTGTTGTTGTTGTTTTTCTTTCTTATAAAATACATTGTGTAATTTTAGAATGTACCAAACAGAATCCCAATACAAGTTATGTGTTATATTAAGTATTATTAAGTTAGGGGAAAGAGTAAAGGCGTCATACTCCAATCAGTGTACAGGAGAAGTTTTGTTCAAAGAGAAAAGATGAATGGATAGCTGGAAATAGAACAGACAAAGAATGATAAGTATTATGATTTGAACTGAGATGAGATAAATAAAATAAAACTAAGAAAGTTAAAAAAGGGAAGAAGCTATATAGAAAATTGAAAATGGTAATAAGATATGGAATGGTATATAAAATGAATATGATTTTTGAATTTGTGTCTGTACGAAGAGTTTTAACCCGGAATCAAGCAACTTTCAGAAAAGATGTTTTATGTTTTTATGTTTTATGTTTTGTTTGTTTGTGTATTGTCCTTGAAAAGCAATAAAAATTTTATTAGCAAGAAATATAATTTGAATAAGAGAATGAAAGGGAGAAATAAAGAGAAGTTGGGATAAGATATGAAGTTGTAATGTAATGTAAATTTATAATGTAAATATATATATAAAATTGTGTTTGTATGGAAATGTGATAATTTGGAATTATTCTGTTTCTAAATAAGATGTTCTATTGGTTTTTTCAGAAAAGATCCTTTATGTTATTATATTCTATGCTTTGTTTGTGTATTGTTTTGTAAAAACTAATAAAATTTGTTTTTTTTAAAAAAGTGCGATGAGCTCGCTCAACTATAGCTTGACCCTGAGAGTTGTAAGGAATTCCATGCACTAAAGTAATATTCCATTTCTGACAAAAGGTTTGAAGTTCCTTACTAATATAAGCGGGGCAATTGTCAGTTTTAAACTGAGAAGGCCGACCCATTACAGCAAAAGAGGATAGGCAATGAGAAATAACATCTGAAGTACGTTCATGTTTTGAAGCAGTAACCCAGAGGAAGTGTGAATGAGTGTCAATAGACGTATGAAGATAACTGTATGGCTTAAAGGTTGAAAATTGAGTTACATCCATTTGCCAAATCTGATTGGCTTGGGTTCCTCATGGTTGACACCCACTGGAAAGGGAACTGCCAGTTGCTGACAAGCTGGACAAGCACGGACAATATCCCAGGCTTGAGGGATATGAAATAATGAAATTTTAAATTGCTGTGCAAGCGATTTGGCATTTTGATGAAAATAAGAATGACTAGCAACAGGATCAGCAAACAAAGATGCAACATCCTTTAAGGATTCATCTGCCTTCCGATTTCCTTCAGTCAAGGCATTAGTAAAGGGAGTATGACTTCGAATGTGTTCTACATACAAAGAATACAAGCGAGTTTCCAAACTATTCATTAAAGATAAAAACAAGGATAACAAATTCTTATCCAAAGAGAGAGCATAATAAGAAAAGGGAAGAGATTGAATAGCTAAATACACATATTGAGTATCAACGATCAAGTTAATAGGTTGGTCATTGAACAATTGTAAAGCTAAAATCACAGCAGCCAGGTCAGCACGTTGAGCTGAAGTCTGCGTGGCAGTAAATTTAGAATACCATTGCTGTTGAATCTGCCAGACAACCACACCCTTTGTAGGCGATCCATCAGTAAAGACTGTAAGAGCTTTAGAAATAGGATTTTGCACAAAAATGGAAGAAAAGGCCGGATTTAAAGTAGTAGTAACCACTATTCTAGGATCCTTGGGTAAAGAATACAAGAAGTTTCCCACATATTGAGAAAAGGCTATCTGATATGATTCTAAAATCATCATCAAATGCTCATGTTCAACTTTTGTACGAGTGAAAGCTATGCTAATGAGATCCTGTCCTGTAGGATGTAAGGCTCGTTTACGACCTTTAATAATCAAATCCTCTAATGCTGATTGATAAGGATAAATGTTTCTAGGCGGAGTAGCTGACAATCTATTCATGAATGTTGACTGCTTGCAAGGACGCATTAGAATAAAGACATCCTGTGGGTAAGGGTGTAGTGGGAAGAATAGCTAAGCAAAATCCTATTGTTAAGGATGTTATCCTGTCCACACTTAAACTTATTCAATATTTCTTGAAGGCATGTTCTTTGAAGATCAGTTAATACAACTAGATCTCCTGGTGATTGTGCTCCCTTCAAAGACTGAAATAAGAGCAACATATCACCAGTTGTAATGTAGAAGAATGGGCGTGCCCAATTAATAATGCCAAGTAATTTTTGCAATTGTACTAATGTATATGATTTCTGTACTTGTAATTCAGGAAGAATTGGAATGGAGGAATTGTGCAACATTCTATGTTTCCCATTTTTCTTTTTTTATAACAAAAACAGGAGTATTCCAAGGACTAGTAGAAGATTCTATATGACCAGCAGCCAATTGTTCTTGAACCAATTGTTGTAAAGCAGCGAGTTTTTCCCTTGATAATGGCTATTGTTCCACCCAAACCAGCGTAGAACAGAGCCATTTAAGAGGAAGAGCCATCATCAAGAATCAAATGGGCATCAAGAAGAGAAAGGATATCATGGCCCCAAATATTAGTATGAATATCTAGAATGTATGGTTGTAGGAAAAAGGACTTACCAGCAGATGTTGTAACATTAATTTCTTTAACACTCTGCCAAGCAGCTGTAGAACCTCCTATTCCCCACAATGAAGCATCTGTCATTTTTGGCCACTGTACTGGCCACTGTAAAGAGGAGATGACAGTAACATCGGCTTCAGTATCCAATAACCCTTGAAATGGTTGTTTATTAAGGAAGAGCGTTAACAAAGGATGAGAGGAGTTCAGCTAATGAAGTAAGCCTACAGATAAAGAAGTTGATCCAAATCCTGCATCCCCACGATTACCTCTACCAGGAGATGGAATTTCATATGGAAGAAGAAGCAATTGAGCAACAGAAGAATTACAAGGAAGAACTTGAGGAAGATTCACCCAAATCTGAATCATGAGGATACCAGTCTAATCTGAATCTATCATCCCAGGCACAACAAAATTGCCCTTTTTGTGTGCAGAAGAACGAGGCAAAATTAAGCCAACTAATCCCGAAGGAAGAGGACCTTTAAATTGAGATGGAACTATTTTAACTTCCATGGGAAATTTAAACTCAATTACCTCTTGAGTGATTAAATCGATCCCAGCGCTACCGACTGTGGCTGGGGACAAGTGAGAGAGACTGCTGGAGGAGTCAGAGTGATGGGAAAGGTACACTTTGGATTCTGGGTGGGTGCCACACCCATTGGCAAGTTTCCCAACCAAAACCGACATTGATTGGCCCAATGAAATCACTTTTTGGAAATAGGGCACTTCTTAGAAGGACAATTCTGAGGCATAGAAGGTGTAGAACGACAGTCCTTCTGAAAGTGGCCAGGCTTCTTACACTTAAAACAGTTACCAATTGGTTGCTGTCCTTTCTGAATAGCAGCTGCTAACATATGCATTTTATAAGTTTGTGATCCAATATCCTGGCAGACTCGCAGCATATCTGCCAGAGTGTAATGAGCAGTAGCCTTTAATGGCTGTAAAGCTCTTTTACAATCTGCATTAGCATTTTCAATAGCTAACTGGCGAAGAAGTTCACCAGCAGCTTCCTGATGATCAAACTGCTGTCTGATTGCTTTGGACAGACGCTCAACAAAGTCAGCTCATTGGCATTCTGTCGAATGTTTGAAAAATTTGCTCTAGGTTCTCCAGCTTGGGGTACCTTAAGAAAAACACGAAAGGCACATTCAGAAACAATAGTTAACATAGCTGGAGGAAGAACAACTTGAGTAGGAATTGTACCAAACGGTCCAGAACCAAATAGCTGCTCAACTGTTTATGCTCCTCCTCCTCCTAAAGCAGCAACTTGAGCATGTCGCATATATTCACTCTCCCAAACCACATATTGCATGGATGTTAAAATCATGCAAATATTTGTTTCCAATCTTCAGGGATCATTGTATAACCATTTTTTATTCCTTCTACAAGTCCTCTTGTAAAATTACCACTAATCCCGTAGTCTGCAACTGCCTTTTTCAACTCTCTTAAGATCTGATAAGGCAGACCCTCCCATTCTGCTACTTGCAGTCCAAGCTGTGGCCCCTGACCAGGATGATATTGTACTGGACAAACAGACAGTAATTCTGCAAGTTCTCTTCCTGAGACAGTGGCATTCCTTTTACAAGTCTCTACCATTTTCTGAAAAGAAGACTGAACAATAGAGTCAGGAGGCTTTTGCCCTGTATCTGCAGGAGCTGAGGGAACTGAAGACATATATTCAGGTGAAGAAGGGGGACAAATGACAGCATTAGTATAATGTGAAGGTGGAGGTGTTAAAAGAGAAAGTTCATTGTGACCAAATGTTTCAATTGCATGCCTACATAAATGCCACACATGCAAAACTTCTATTTTTGCTTGAGGTTCAGTATACAATGTTTTCCCAATACGTTCCCAATCAGTTAATTTTAAAGACCCCTTTTCTGGGTACCATAGGCACTGAGCTGCAATCTCCTGGTCCAGCCTTAAGAGATTTCTCTGTGGTACCTCGGTATTATTTTTCTTCAACAAATAGCCTAATTCATCTACATACTTCCTTTGTTCCTCAGAAAGCGAAGACCCCATACTTACAGAAACCAAAAGGTTGAAGAAACCACAAAGGGTTGAAGGTGCACCAATTCCTTGCTGGACGAAGTAAGAGGGTCCCTGTTCATGCGCCACTTGTTGTAATGATCAGGCAGTCGAGTTGTTTGATCATGAACAACTGAATTATGATGATGATCTTTATTGGAGTATAGTCTTGCATTTATATACATTTTTAGTTATCCTCCATCATTGGTTAACTTTGGTTACTGCTTAACTTTCGTTACTGTTTAGTACAGTAATCCATACAATTAATTATCTCTAGTTAAAGTCTAACATATGTTTACTTCCCCTCTCTAATTCTCCTTTATCCATAGATTAATGACTTTGTTTGCCTGAGTTGTATTTGCTTGGAAACATTCTTTATCTGAGGTTTGCTATCCGAGATAGGAACATTCCTGCAATTACAACTGTACACATCCCTTATCCACCCTAGGGCACGCAAGGAGGAGAGGATCAGGGTAAAACGTGGTCTACTCAGGAGGAGAGGCCCATGATCCTCTTCATGGGTTGCAGGTGTGAGATCTGCATAAGAGTTTGGAACTGCGTGCTAACAGACACTGGGGATAATTTAGTGTTTTATTCCTAAACAAGGTTTATCTTGGTTAACCTTCTTCCAATGGACTACCTGGTTATCTTCCTGAAGTTGGCAATTATCTATCCTGGTCTGTCGTGGAACTTTATTCATTGTGGTTTGTTTTTGGTTTTGCTTCGTTATCGGCTCTTTGAATTTGAACTGTGTTTCTTTCCTTTGAAATGTTATTTTGAAAATAGTTTACTCTTCCACTGTGAATAATTAAACAGTGAAGTCAAGTTGAAGGTATTAAAGGACTTTTAGTTAAATTTTGGGTTTTGTTATATTTCTGAGATACTCTGGGTCATCACAGTCCTTCCCCTGCCATGCCCACCAAGCCATGCCCACAGAACCGGTAGTAAAAAAAATTGAATCCCACCACTGATTTCATCCCTGGATATCAATTCTTGGGAGTTTTATGGGGCTTAGTGTTATTCATGTGGATTACATGATTCTTACTTGATAATTGTGAAACAGTTGATGTCAATGTGACTGGACCGTATTTTGATAATGTGAGCATGGGATTGCTGCAATGGTTGTTAGTATGAAAAACGGTCACATGTCACTTTTTTCATTAAGTTCTAACTGAATGGTCACTGTGAAAAAAATAATTATAGATCTCTCTGTGCTTTCTGGTCAAGGAAATTGTAAGACTCGCAGGGCCTGAAATGGATGTAATATTATTTTGTCTGTTGAAGTTGTGACTTGCAAGTATGCTTCAATGTATGGATTCTCTTTCCTCACATTCTTGGTTCCTTATTTTACAGGATGCAGTGTGCTGGGGTTACGGGAAATGAGGAACTAGGTTATAGAAATAGGGAACTGAATGTCAACAATACATGATGAAATAGTAGTGTTGAAATGCTGAGGTAGGAGGGAAGGGAAGTTGCCCCAGTTGTTATGACAATGTGGCAAAATCCCGAAAGTCATGTGCTTGGAGGGTTAAGCTATATAATGTAATGTTAGATAATGGTTCAGGGCCAATTAGCGTCAAGCTGTCCTTTTGACTGCTTCTCCTATTGGTCCCAATTGCAATGCAATCATGATGTATCGCCCTGGCAGCTCAAAGGTTGGCAAGAATATTTCTGGAGAGCATGATTGATGACTCTTGGCTATGGATGTGTCCCATTGGAGAATATACATCCAAGGGGTAGGGGGAAAGACCAGGGTCAAGGGGGAAATGAATGATGTATTTTAGTATCAGCTGCATCCAGCTAACGCCAACATGGCCTCTTCTAATAAATTTTCTTTTCTCTGAGATGCGGCTAGAGGCTTTTGCTTTGAATGAGGGTGAATTTGTTGGAGTCCTGACACACAGCTGGTGTTAAGCTAGCCACCCAGTTGTTAAGCAAATCATCCAGCTTCCCTGTTGGCTTCGCTGGCCAGAAGCTCCCCAAAAGGGGAATCACGTCACACACACACACACACAAACACACACACACGGGACAGTGCAACCGTCATAAATGCGAATCAGTTACCCAACATCTGAATTTTGATTTTGTGTCCCTGGGGATGTTGCAGTGGCCGTAAGTATGAAAAACGGTCAAAACTGAGTCAAGAGTCATCAAGTACAACGCTTAATGATAGTCATAGGGTACAATAAGAATAGAATAGAATAGAATAGAACAGAACAGAACAGAATTCTTTCTTGGCCAAGTGTGATTGGACACACAAGGAATTTGTCTTGGTGCAAATGCTCTCAGTGTACATCAAAGAAAAGATACATTCATCAAGAGTCAAGAATCATCGGGTACAATAAGCAATCAAATCATACTAGGAAACAGTCAATAAAAATTGTTAGGATACAAGCAACAAAGTTACAATCATACAGTCACAAATGGGAGGGGATGAGCGATAAGGAGTTATGAGAAGATTAGCAATAAGAGTAGTGCAGACTTTGTAAATAATATTGCTTTAATAGGCCTCGGTAAGGCCACACTTGGAATACCGCATCCAGTGCTGGTTGCCACAATGTAAAAAAAGGATGTTGAGACTCTAGAAAGAGTGCAGAGAAGAGCAACCAAGAGGATTAGGGGACTGGAGGATAAAACATATAAAGAATGGTTACTGGAATTGGGTATGTCTAGTCTAGTGAAAAGAAGGACTAGGGAAGACATGATAGCAGTCTTTCAGTATTTGAGGGGCTTCCCCAAAGAAGAGGGAGTCAAGCTATTCTCCAAAGCACCTAAAGGCAGGACAAGAAACAACGGATGGAAACTAATCAAGGAGAGAAGCAACCTAGAACTAAGGAGGAATTTCCTGACTGTTTGAACAGTTAATCAGTGGAACAACTCGCATCCAGAAGTTGTGACAGCTCCAACACTGGAAGTTTTGAAAAAGAGATTGGATAACCATTTGAAGTAGTGTAGCATTTCCTGCCTAGGCAGGGGGTTGGACTAGAAGACCTCCAAGATCCCAACTCTGCTATTCTATTCTAAAATCTTATACTAAATCAAGGCAGGGTCATTTTGTCTCCTTTCTCACAATTCTTTCAATTTCTGGACTCTGTAACCTCTTCTCCATTTCCTTCCTCAATTGCTCTTTCATATCTTCTCCGAGGCCATCTCTAAATTCCTTTACATTAGATAATATAGGGTGGTTCCCGCGTCTTCCTACTTCTGCTTAAACACTCTCTTGGAAAGTTACTCCAACCTTGGAAGAAACAACTTTAGTTTTATTGTTTTGGGGGGAGAAAAGATTCTTTTGTTTGAACATCACTTTCAAAGTGTCAGTTTTTGTCTTGCAGAATTTGTAACACTTTTCTTAATCCATTCACTTCTCTTCCTTGTGACAAGATGCGAGAATTGCTAACTAAGGCACTCGAGACGAGGGCTCTGATAATAAGTTGCTGAAGAAATTTTTATTAATATAGCTAATGTTATCTCTGCAGATATTTTCACGTCTGTAGCCTTTCTGCTTCTGAAATACTGTACCTGTTACTCTAGGGTTGCGAGCTGGTGGGAAGATACTTTTGTAACTTTTGGTACAAGGCTTAGGATCTTTTAGTTATGGTTTTTGTTAAAATAAATAAATAAACAAACATGCATTTAGGACGTTGGAAACCTTGTATTTAATGAGATGGCCTTTGGCACTGATTTTACCATTGGAAAGTTTAGTGATTCTGTGAGAAGCACGGATCTGCTTGAATTCTCTTCTTATTTAATCTTAATTTAATCTTTTCTTATTGCTTTACTTCTGAGATTAGCCTGTAGGTTTTTAACTGTTGCTTGGTCCAGTTACTCCTGCACAATTCATAATTTGTGAATTGTTATTTTTATGAAAAATAACACAATAGTCTTTTCTTAAAACACTTTGGATTACTATTCTTCTTCTCATCCTTCCTATTACCTATCTCTTCCGATTTATGACTATAACCATGTTACTTGTATCTTTGCAAATTATCTTGTTTTATTGTTTCCTAGTATGATTTGATTGCTTATTAGTATCCTATGATTATCATTAAGTGTTGAATCTTTATGATACTTGATGAATGCATTTTTTTATTTTTATGTACACTGAGAGCATTTGCACCAAAGACAAATTCCTTATGTGTCCAATCACACTTCTTCTCATCACTCCTTATCACCCATCCCCTCCCACTTGTGATTGCGACAAAACGAAATGATGCAATTCGCAAGCCGCCTCTCTTCCTTTTTTATAAAGCCAAGATTCTGTCATTTCAATAAAGCTGCCAATCTCTCAGCAGACTTTCAGGTTTGTTCAGCCTGTTCCGTGATGTTGCTTCTCCTATGATATTAAATTTTGTGAGTACTTGAAGCAGAATCTAGTGTCTTAATTGGTTTTTTTTTTTTAAATATTCCATTAGGTAGTTCAAGTCATGAAATCCATGTTTTGCTATTATTGAGTTCTTTCCCTCTTTTAAATTTTTTGTTAAAGTTTGAAACAATTTTTTTTTAACTTTCTCAAAAGGAAACAGTTATTTTCTTGGTCCAGACAATCTAATGTCATCAAAGAAAAATATAATCCTTTAAAAACGGACTGTTTTGTGGGTGCCAGTAGTTCCTCAACTTATGACTACAATAGAGCCCAAAATTTATGCTGTTAAGCGAGACATTTATTAAGCAAGTTTTGCCCACCTAACAACCGAGTTATTCAATTTAACAACCACAGAGTTTCCCTTAACAAACAGTGTCAAGAAAGGATCGTACAATGGAGCCAAATTCATGTAACAAACAACTCACTGTGCATCCTAAATTTTTGGGCTCAGTTGTAGTTATAACTTGTGGATTACCTGTATTGGTTTTCCAGCCTCCTTAGTGATTCACAAAGTTGTATAACAACATTGCTCAGGGCAGGAGTGTCAGCACTTGGACTCTTTGCCTGAAGTTATCCATTAAACAGAGTTTGCAAAGTTCACCACCGATCCAGCTAAGCTGTGATGGGGGTTGTTTTGTTGCGGCTTTGCAACGGGGAGATGCAACATTTGGGTAGCCCCCTTTACAGTGGGAGAGTTGGGGGCCACAAAATAGACGTGGCTACATTTGGTGGAATTCGGATTTGGAATTTGAAATTAAGAATTTTCTTCATTTTGGGGACTAGCCTTGTTTTTAGGGTTTATAACTGCCCACTTGGGAGCACAGGAAACTGCCATTGGTTCTTAGCCATCATGGTTAGGGGGGAGTTTCTTGACAATTGAAATGTTAAAAGGCGGGGTTGGAGTAAAAAGGCTGGGTATGCAGAATGCCTGAATGCTTTCAAGGAAATGTTTTCCAAACTTGGCAACTTTTAAGAAGGATGGACGTCTACTCCCAGAATTCCTCGCCATCTTAAAATTCACAAGGTTGAGAAACATCAGTCTAGTAAGTGCTTTATGTTTCCTATGCTTTAAATTTCAATAAACCCCTGGATCCTAACGTGAGATGCTTTGTGGTGTGTTGTCTGTTCAATTTCTATCACTGTGTTTCTCATAAAACAGGGTTTGGGAGATAGGGTTAAAAAACTGAAGCGAGCTTATTTTGAAAAACAAGTTTTTTAGTTATATAAGTTTGCAAGGAAGAGAGTGCTTCAGCATGAAAAAAAAATCCTATTGGATGATCTAGTTCTCTCAGTCAGGGCTGTGATTCTTAATCTTTGGAATATGGAGATTTAGTTGTTTACATTCACTATATTGTTATAAATGTTGGCTATTGGGACAGAAAGTTTCTTGGCTTAGTGCCTAAAAAATGAGTTAGAATTGGATGCAGGAACAGAGCAGAACAGATACCAGTGGGAAAAGAGTGACTGTATAACAGATCAGCCTTTTGTTAGATTCTGAACTACTGTATCATTTAATACAACATTGGCAGCACTGCAGATCTTAGTTGCTATAAGCTCATAAGCGAAGTCTGCCACCCATGGTCAACAGCCTATAGACATTTCAGCCATTAGCTCCACCTACTTTATATTTATTTTTTAAAAAAACTTGTAATTTTAAAAACTTTAAACAAGAGGTGGATATATTGCTAAATAAAGCACCAACTTCCCAAATTTTATTTTATTCTATTTTATTTTATTCTATTTTATTCTATTCTATTCTATTCTATTCTATTCTATTCTATTCTATTCTATTCTATTCTATCTATCTATCTATCTATCTATCTATCTATCTATCTATCTCTATCTATCTATCTATCTATCTATCTATCTATCTATCTGTTGTGATTGGAAGGATCGGTCCTGTTAGGAGTTTTGAATCTGATGACTTTTAGATCGTGGATTGACGTCAGAACCAGGAAACGTTAATCTGAAGGGCAAGCCAGTTAATTAGCACGTTGCCTTAATGGGTATAAAAGGACACAGCTGAGCTGGTGCCTTTTGCCAGAAACAAAATGACTATTTTGAATGAGGACGTTACTGCAAAGAGATCTCTGTTTGTTTGAATTTTGAAGGGGAGTCCTAACAGTTTCTGCCAGCCGTTATCTTGTTATTTTCCTTCAGTTTGATTTGATTGTGAAACGGCTGCTTTGTGTTTGTTCGTTTGAATTTCCAAGAGGAGACATAACATTATTGTTTCTGGCCTAAACAAACCATCTTTCAAGCAAGATGGATTTAAATCAACTGCAGCATTTGGTAGAGCAGCAACAACAACAAATTAATCAGCTACTGCAAAGCAATGTGACGCTTCAGAATCAGGTAACACAATTGCTGAATTATGTTTCCAGCTTACCAAGCCCTGCTGCTGTTCCCCCTGCCCCTCCTGTGAGGAAAAGCCCAGTATCCATGCCGGAGAAATTTTCTGGGCAAATGGACATGTTTCCGGCATTTCTGGGGCAGTGTCAATTATTTATGTCCTTGAGGCCTGAAAACTTTCCAAATGATCGGGCCAAGACAGGATTCATTCTTAGCCTTTTATCTGGGCAGGCTGCTAATTGGGCTACTCCCTTGTTAGTTCAAGATAGCCCGTTGTTGAATGATTTCCAGGGTTTTCTTCAACAAATGAGAGTGATGTTTGAGAACCCAATTAAGATACAAACTGTGGACAGACGGTTATGGGACATAAATCAGGGGAAACGTTCCCTGCAGGAATACGTTGCAGAATTTCGTTTGCTGTGTTTGGACTCCAACTGGAACGAACCGGCTCATATGGCTGCATTCCAGGAAGGCTTGTCTGATGCCATCAAAGATGAGCTGGTCCATGCAGAGAGGGCTTTAACTTTGGATGCATTGATAGTTCAGTGCTTACGAATTGAAGCTCGTTTACAGCAACGTGGACGCAAACGGCTCTGTATGGAACCATCTTCGTTTTCTCGTACACAACCCACGCCACCGAGAGTTTTCCAACCCACGGTTAATGTTGAGGAGCCGATGGAGTTAGGCGCACTCCGCCTTCACTTAACGGTGCGAGTACGTTCGAGAAGGTTCCAGGAAGGCTTGTGCCTTTATTGTGGGGGTCTGGGACATTTTGTTAATTCCTGCAAACTGAGAGGGACCCGCAGATCCGTACCTGAAACCACTCTTGGCTCGTCAGGAAAACAGGGTAGACCTGACCTCAAGGAAACCCTAGGTCGGACACATTTCACATCCCCACCTCAAATTGCTGAAGTAAATCCTGGCCCTCCTCGGCATTTACTTTTGGACACTCGAATTTTTCTACAGTCACAGAAGGAGGGAATTCCTGCTGTTGCGTTGGTGGACTCAGGGGCTACAACCAACTTTATGGACCAAGCTTTTGCTACGCACTATGGGATCCCATTGGTTGCTGTACATCCACCCATTAAGGTGGAAACCGTGGATGGGCGTGAGCTCAAGTCTGGGCCCATTTGTTTCGCCACCCAGCCAGTGCGTATGATCATTGGGGATCATGAGGAGGCGATAAGTTTTTATATCACCTCGAACCTTCATCTCCCTTTGGTGCTCGGAATGTCCTGGTTGCGGTTGCACAATCCGTTGGTGGCTTGGTCGCAGAACGGTATTTCTTTTCCAAGTCTCCAATGTGTAGACCACCTGAGACAATTGGAATGAGCGACGCCTCCATTGGCTGTGGGAGACAGAGTGGGGTTGTCAACGAAACATCGTCAAGTTAATCATCAGACTCGGGGAAGGGCCCTGCGGTGGGGGATAGTGTTGTGATTGGAAGGATCGGTCCTGTTAGGAGTTTTAAATCTGATGACTGTTAGATCGTGGATTGACGTCAGAACCAGGAAACGTTAATCTGAAGGGCAAGCCAGTTAATTAGCACGTTGCCTTAATGGGTATAAAAGGACACAGCTGAGCTGGTGCCTTTTGCCAGAAACAAAATGACTATTTTGAATGAGGACGTTACTGCAAAGAGATCTCTGTTTGTTTGAATTTTGAAGGGGAGTCCTAACAGTTTCTGCCAGCCGTTATCTTGTTATTTTCCTTCAGTTTGATTTGATTGTGAAACGGCTGCTTTGTGTTTGTTCGTTTGAATTTCCAAGAGGAGACATAACATCTATCTATCTATCTATCTATCTATCTATCTATCTATCTATCTATCTATCTATCATTGCTCAGAGGCGAGGTTCGAGGCCCTATTAGTACTTCCCATTTTGTTGGGAGGCTGCCTCAGGAGGCCCTATCTTATTGTTTGCTATTTTCCCTTTTTTTGTGGCCTCAGCATTCATTCGACTCATTGGCTATTTTGAATTCCTTTATTTTCCTTTTTTAGTTCCTCAAATTTCTATTTCATTCTTACATTACTCTTGCAATCATATGGATCTGTTAAACCTTAATTGATATTGATATTGATATTGATATTGATATATATATATATATATATATATATATATATATATATATATATATATATATATATGGATCTTTGGTTGTTCGGGTTTTCTCCCGCGTAAGATTCAAGTATCTAGGCAACGTTTCGATGAAGTCTCATTCATCATCTTCAGGCTTCTGTCTCCGGCTCTGTGCTTCTCAGAGTAATGGAGATTGCAGCTGCTTCCTCCTTTTAACTGCCAGTGGGGTGGGACTTGATTGGGTGGGGGCTTGGCTGTGTTCTGATTGGGTGGGGGTGTGTTCTCATTGGTAGGGGGTTTGGCTGTGTTCTGATTGGTTAGGGGGTTAGCCGTGTTCTGATTGGTTGGAGGCGTGTTCTGTTCAGGTGGGGGCTTGGTTGTGCTCAGGTTAGTCTTAGTTGCTGGGGGATTTGAGCTGGAGAGTTGTGATCTTGCTGTTTGGCTTCTAGTTGTGGTCCTGCTGCATCTTCATAGTGGGTGTCGGTTTGCTTCATGTATGGCTCAGAGGGGTTTGAAGTGGGTAGTAATGCAGCTGCAGTGCAGCTTCTGGTCCATGGTCGTGTCTCATTTTCTGAATGGGTGGGAGTCTGTTTTCTACATGGAAGTGTGGTGGTGGCATCTTGTGTGGCTCTCATGGGTGTGGGTCCGGTGTCCTTCTTCATGTTAGGTACTCGTCTGTTCATGAGGGCGGGTTTCCAAATGGCTGGAAGGCGGGAGGTGTCATCTCGTTTGTTCATGCTGTGTGGGCGTTTTTCTATCTCTATGGCTTCTCTGATTATTCTGCTGTTGAAGTGTTCGGTTTTGGCGATAATTCTGGTATTTTTAAAATCAATTTCATGTCCTGTGGCTTTGAGGTGTTGGACCAGGGAAGAGGTTGTTTCTTCTTTTTGATTGAGTTCTTATGTTCTTCAATGCGTGCACTTATTCTTCTGTTAGTTTGTCCAATGTATGTGGTAGGGCAGGCAGTGCAGGGGATTTCGTATACTCCTTGGTTTTCTAATTCGATTTTGTCTTTGGGGTTTCTTAGGATGGTGGATATTTTTCTGTTTGTGCAGAATGCTGTTTTGATGTTGTGTTTTTGGAGGATCTTGCTAATTTTGTCTGTAGTGCCTTTTATATATGGGAGGAGGGCTTTGCCGTTTTCTTGTTCTCTGTCTTGGATTTTGGTTGGGGTTTCTTTTTGGATTAGGTGGGTAATCTTCTTTCTTTGGAATCCATTGGCTGTAAGTACGTTGGTGAGAGTGTGTAGTTCGGTTTTTGGTGTTGTTCATCGGCTAAGCATTTTGTTCTGGAGATGAGTGTCTTGGCTACTGGAATTGATCTGTGCTGGGTGGTGGTGTGAGAGTGCATGTAGATAGCGGTTAGTATGTGTTTTCTTCTGGTAGATGGTGTGTCCTAGGGAGCCATTGGATCTTTTGTATACCAAGACATCTAGGAAGGGAAGTTGATTGTTGGCTTCTGTTTCCATGGTGAATTGTATTTTGGGGTGTAGGCTGTTGAGGTATGTGAGGAAGTTGTTCAGTTTTTCTTTCCCGTGTGGCCAGATTATGAAGGTGTCATCTACGTATCTGAGCCAGAGTTTGGGTTTGTGGTCGTATTTTTCTAGAGCTTGTGTTTCAAAGTGTTCCATGTAGAGGTTTGCGATGACAGGTGAGAGGGGTGATCCCATGGGTGCTCCTTCTATTTGTTTGTATTTTTGTCCATTGTAGGTGAAGTAAGTATTGGATAGGCAGTGGTTGGTTAGATCTAGGATGTGCTTGGGGGGTTGTATTTGTTTTGGATGGCTGTCAAGGCTTCTTTTATTGGCACTTGGGTGAAGAGGGATATGACATGAAGCTTACTAGTAGGTCGCTAGGTTGTAAGTTTTGTTTCTTTATGATCTCGATGAACTGGAATGAGTTTCTTACGTGTGAGTTGATGGATTCTGCATAGGGTTGTAGTTGTTTGGCAAGAAATTTGGCCAGGTTTTGTAGAGGTGAGCCTATGGAGCTGACTATTGGTCTGAGTGGGGTTCCTTCTTTGTGTATTTTGGGGAGACCATAAAGCTTGGGGCATCTGGATGATTTTTCTCTGGGTATGATTCCTTGCTGGATTTCTTCACTGATGGGGGAGGCTTTTATTTTGGATTTGGTAGTTTTTTCTAGGTAGGTGGTGGGGTCTGTCTTTAGGGGTTTGTATGTGGGGTCTTGGAGTAGGTTGGTTAACTTGGTTTGGTAGTCAGATGTGTTCATTACCACTGTCGCGTTGCCCTTGTCTGCTGGTAGCCCCCACCTGAACAGAACACGCCTCCAACCAATCAGAACACGGCTAACCCCCTAACCAATCAGAACACAGCCAAACCCCCTACCAATGAGAACACACCCCCACCCAATCAGAACACAGCCAAGCCCCCACCCAATCAAGTCCCACCCCCACTGGCAGTTAAAAGGAGGAAGCAGCTGCAATCTCCATTACTCTGAGAAGCACAGAGCCGGAGACAGAAGCCTGAAGATGATGAATGAGACTTCATCGAAACGTTGCCTAGATACTTCGAATCTTACGCGGGAGAAAACCCGAACAACCAAAGATCCACATACAAATACCCGCGAGAACCTCAGAAAACAAATATATATATATATATATATATATATATATATATATATCCATAAAACAATTAATATAATATTACAACTAAAAATTTTTTTCCAAAAGGGGGACGTGGTTCAACTACAGGATATCTGTCCTTTGTTGTAGATCGAACTCCTAGGCGTGCCAACCGCCTCATTGAGTATTACCTTTCTGTATTTCCTACCTTCTTTACTATGGCAGAGGACAATCCCAGAGGACCTTCTTTGAAGGCCAAGTCTAAGACACACCATTTGCGCAGGCAGGCCAAGGAGTCCTCCAAGGCTTCTCAAAGGGACAACCTAAGGCGCCATAAAGCCTTGGAGAAGGAATTTGACAGATGTTCAAAGGATTCTCAATCTGTAACTTCAGTACCTAATATTCCCACCCCTTCTGCCTCCACTCAACCCCCTCCTCTGCCAGAACAGCTTTCTCTTTCCAGACGCAGTTCACCCACTCGCAGCCTCCAAGCCGCTCGGACACCTGAGGCTACATTCACACCGACCGCCGCTGGACTGCAACCAGAGAGACCATCCACAGATATTATTCCAGACAGTATTAAAGAATGGATGCAGCTGGCCATCCGCCAAGGAATCGCGGAAGGTATCCAACAGTTGTCCAGACCTGGTTCTCAAACGATGGCACCCGAGGTCGAATCCGTCTCTGGCAGATCCCTCCCCAGATCGGAACATCACCATGGTCAGGTACTTCCTCAAAGGGAGATCCCCTTTCCAGAAGGGGAGGAGGAGGAAGAAGAGGAAATGGGCCTTGAACACTTCGGGGAAGAGGAAGGATCGGATAGGGGGTCCTGAACCTCTTTCAGAGGTGGAACCGATGGAAGGAGAAATGTCAGAGGATGAGGGGATTTCTAGGGATCAGCCCACCTTCGTAGGCCTGTTCAAACCCCATCTGTTCAAGTCCTTGCTATTCAAGGCAAAGAACATTTCGGGCCTGATGGCCCAGTCACCCTCTGATTCTTCCCCAGCAGCCCCTGGAGACCCAGAGGACTCTATTTTCAAGCAGCTGGTTGTGGAGACCGAGGTTATTCCTACACCACCCATTTTCTCCGACTTAGTAACAAAACAGTTGGCCTCATTGCCCCCCCACCCCCGCTCCCTCCAGTCAGGACGAGAGATTTTTTAATCTCGATGCGGATTTCTCTTCCTTGTTAGACATTCCTGAAGTGGATGACTCCATAGTAAGATTAGCATCATCTTCTACCCCAACTGACGCTCTGGAAGCTCTAAAACCAGAGGACAAACGGGCCGAGATGGCACTACGCTGGGCACATCAATCCGATGCTTGGGCCATTCGATCAGCCACGGCCGCATCCTTTTTCACTCAATCTTCTATTAGATGGCTCCGCCAGTTAAAGCAGCATGTCCCCCCCATCTAACACCAGGGCACACCAGGACATTGCCAAGCTTAAAGCTGCAGCGGAATTTGCGGCCGATGCCACCTTCCATTCTGTGAAATTTTCCTCCCGGGCCATCTCCTCACACGTTACAGCCCGGTGTCTGCTTTGGCTTAAACACTGGCAAGCAGACATTAAGAATAAAGCTAAATTGGCTTCTGCTCCCATCTCGGGAGGCAAATTATTTGGCCCGGCCCTGCAACCACTGTTGATGGAAAGCAGAAAATAAAAAGAAATTCCTCCCATCTCTTTTTCGCAGACAGGAGTCCAGAGTGTCCCAGTCCTTTCTAAGAGGCTCCTTTCGTACCCCGTATCAGACACCCTTCTCCCCCAGGCTCCAGAGATCCCCGCCCTTTCGCCCGGCCTACCAGGACCGGAGCGACCCGGGTGACAGGAATAGGAGAGGGGCCAGCTACAGGAGACCTTTCCAGGGCGCAGGAAGTAAATCCTCCCCATGCCCCAGATAGTCTCCCTACTATCCATCCCATTGGCGGATGCCTCAAATTTTTTGCCGACCAATGGGAATCATCCACTTCTGATAATTGGGTTAGGAACACTGTCAAATTCGGCCTCTCCCTTGAGTTTCAGTCTCCCCCTCCAGAGCGTTTTATGGTTTCTCCCCTTTCCAGAGACCGCACCAAGAGTGCTCTCGTAGAGGCCGCTATCAAACACCTTACTGAAATCAAGGCCATATAACCCGTGCCATCCTTGCAGCGAGGAAAGGGGTTTTACTCCCACCTTTTCTTAGTTCCTAAACACTCCGGAGGCTGGAGACCCATCCTAGATTTGAAGAGGCTTAATCGTTACATTGTCTGTCATAAGTTCAAGATGCATACACTTCAGTCTATTCTTCAGGGAACCAGGAAGGGAGACTGGCTCACCTCCATTGACCTCTCAGAAGCATACTTTCACATCCCCATTCATCCCTTGTTTTTCAAATTTCTGAGATTTTGCTTTTTGAGCGGTCAGCATTTTCAGTATGTGGCACTACCCTTTGGTCTAGCCTCGGCCCCAAGGACCTTTACCAAGGTTCTGGCAGCCCTGGCGGCTCACCTCAGAAATTTTCCCATCCGCATTCACTGCTACCTGGATGACATCCTCATCCTCTCTCCTACCAAAGGCCAATCCGAGAGGGACACCAGAACCACCCTCTCGGTCCTTCAGACCCATGGTCTCCTCGTAAATTGGGAGAAGAGCCAACTTTCCCCCTCCACCTGGATAGCTCACTTAGGGACAGTTATTGACTCAGTTAAAGGTAAGGTCTTCCTTTCCCCTGAAAGGCTTCTCAGCATCCGGAAGTCCGTCAGGGAAATTAGACGAGCAAGAAAGGCCTCTTTACTGAGCTTATCAAAATTACTTGGCAAATTGGTCTCATGCATATCCATTGTTCCCTGGGCCCGGCTACATACCGGATCTCTGCAGTGGTTCCTGCTACCCTATCAACGCTCTGGAAGAAGCAACTCAAGAGCCGTGGTGAAGGTTCTGCCAAAGGTTCTCGCTTCGCTCCTCTGGTAGACCAGGCCCGCTACCAACAAGGGACATCTCTTCAAGGAGCCCCAAAGAGTCCTCACAACAGACGCCAGCCTATCCGGATGGGGGCTCACATCCATTCACTTTCAGCTCAGGGCACTTGGTCAGCAATTGAGCAACGTTGCATTATCAACTGGCTGGAGCTTCATGCAGTATACCTGGCTTTACACTCCTTCCTCCCCCAAGTGTGCGGGCGTCATGTACTGGTCCTGATGGACAACATTACGACCAAGGCTCATATCAACCATCAAGGGGGCACACATTCCATCCGGCTCATGAAGGAGGCCAAGCGGCTCTGTCGCTGGGCAGAGACCAACCTCTTATCCATCAGGGCAGACTACATCTCGGGGGTCTCAAACGTTCAGGCAGACTGGTTGAGCAGGGCCAGCTTAGACCAGTCAGAATGGCACCTGCACCCCTCCCTGTTCAAGGAGGCCTCAGTGATATTCGGTCGCCCACTGGTGGACCTGTTCGCGTTACCGCTCAACACCCAGACTCCGAGATTCTTCTCACGATACCCCACCCAGGGAGCGAAGAATCACGATACCCTACTCTGCCCCTGGCCCACAGGGCTATTATAGGCCTTTTCCCCCTCCCGTTAATCCCCAAGGTGATCCAAAAGATGATCCTCGAGAGGGCGGAAGTTCTCCTGGTTACCCTGTACTGGGATACCAGGAGACCGTGGTTGGCGGACCTTTCGCAGCCTGTCAGTGGCCCCTCCTTGGAGGATTCCGCCAGACAGGATCTCGCTATCCCAGGGACCTCTTCAGCACCCAAATCCGCAGTGGCTTCAGTTAGCCGTCTGGAGGTTGAGCGGGACCATCTGAGAAAGACCATCCTGGTAGCTAGACGGCCTTCGACCACCTGCATATATAATGCCACCTGGAACATCTTTTGTAAATGGTGCCACAAGTCCCTCATCAATCTGCTTTCCCCATCAATTGCACAAATTTTGGCCTTCCTGCAAGAAGGGCTGGACAGGGACCTCTCCCCCAATACTTTGAGAAGGCAAGTGGCAGCTTTATCAACTGTTGTCTCTGGCAACTCTTCTGGCTCACTTTCACACCACCCTCGTATCCGAGCATTCCTTAGAGGTGCCACCAACCTGCACCCTCCTGTAATTCACAGATACCCGACTAGGGACCTTAATCAGGTACTCACGGCACTGACTAAACCTCCCTTTGAGCCTCTAAGAGAGGCATCACTTCAATTCCTTACATTCAAAGTGGTGTTTCTTGTAGCAGTCACATTGGCACGGCAGATATCTGAAATAGCAGCTCTATCCGTTAGAAAGGATCTCTGCGTTTTCCACGCTGACCGGGTGCTCCTGCGACCAGATCCTTCCTTCCTGCCCAAGATCATCTCGGCCTTCCACAGATCACAGGAACTTATCCTTCCTAATTTTTGCCCCAGACCTTCTCGAGAAAGGGAAAGGCAGTGGCATACTCTTGATGTCCGACGGGCACTTCATATTTATATCCATTGTACTCTTCCTTTCAGGAAGTCAGAGTCATTGTTCCTGTCATTTCAACCTAAGACGCTGGGTTTCAAAGTATCCCCGTCTATCGTAGGCTCTTGGATCAGAGCTACAATCTCCAAGGCCTACTTAACTCAGGCACTGCCTGTTCCTAGTGGAATAACTGCACATTCTACAAGGAGTGCGGCTACCTCAGCAGCCTGGGCTACCCAGGCACCGATAATTGATATCTGTCGAGCGGCCACCTGGATGTCTCTGTCACCTTTTATTCGCCATTATAAAATTGATATGTTTGCTTCAGCAGAAGCGTCCTTTGGCAGGCGAGTCCTTCAACAAGTGGTTAGAGACCCAGAGGGTATTCCGACCCAGACAGAGTCCCTCCCGTAGGACAGGCCATGCTTTGGTATGTCCTACTCTGGATGCTCGAAGCAGCTCTATGGAGAATGGGCGTTGGTCCTTACCTGATACGCCCTTTCTGGTCGAGCTGCGTAGAGTATCCAGCCCCACCCTAAATTGTCCGTCTGGTGGGGGAATCCTGTTTCGGCCAATGATTCAAACAGTTTATAGTTGAGAGTTGTTGCTCAAGTTAAGATGAGTTGATAGAAGTTCATCTTCTCATCTTTGTAAAACTGGGGAACGCTACGGAGGAGTCACGTGGAGGAGGAGGAACATTCCTCAATTATAGCTCAGCCTGTGAGAGCGAAGACTGGAGCACCTCCCACTCTGGATGCTCTACACAGCTCGACGAGAAAGGGCATATCAGCTAAGGACCAATGCCCATTTTCTTTAAAAAATACACTTGCACTCCATTCTTTTCCTGTGAATGTGCCTATTGCCATAAGAAACGCAAAGGAAAGTGGAGGGCAAGCTCATTAATCTGACTTCTGATAAACTAATATTTGTGACTGGCCATCCCATTGCAACCATAATTTTGTAAATGGTCATTCTCCTACAAAACAGCTACTTCCCCTGAGTGCTCACCACATGCTTTCAAAGATAAAAGATGCCTCTGGCACATAAAAGTTAAGGAGCCCTGCTCTAAAGTCCCAGGCTCCTTGAATGAGTATGTTTTATTGCTGTTAATTCTGTGTGCTGGTAAAACATACAGGTAGTTCTTAACTTATAACCATTTGTTTAGTCAAAGTTACGCAAAACAATACTGAAAAAGATGATATATGATTGTTCCCATGGTCACATGATCAAAATTAAGATGCTTGGCAACTGGTTCATAATTTGCAGTGTTCTGGGGTCATGTGATCACTTTTGTGATCTTCTGACAAGCAAGATCAGTGGAAAAGCCAGATTCATTTAGCAACCTTGTTACTAAATTAACAACTGCATTGGGTCACTTAACTGTGGCAAGAAAAATCACAAAATGGGGCAAAGCTTAACTGTCTTGCTTAGGAGTGGAACTTTTGGATTTCAGTTGTAGCTGTAAGTCAAGGACTTCCAGTAGTTTCCCTGCGCTGATCTCTGAAGCTCAATGAGATCATATCTAGTTACTGTATTTTTCGTACTATAAGTATTTCCCCTCCCCAAAGTGGGTGGAAAATCTGTGCATCTTATAGAGTAAATGTTGCTGAAGCCCTGCCCATCTGCCAGCCCCCACCCTTCGGCCTCTATGCGCCCCATTTTCAGCCTCCACAAACCCCGTTTTCAGCCTCCGTGTGCCCCATTTTTAGCTTCTGCTCATCCCGTTTTCAGCTCATTCCAGGTGGCGGGGATTGCCAATCACCACCGCCGCAGAACCCTGGTGACTACTGCCGCCGCATAAACCAAGAGGCAGCAGTGGCAATAGGTGGCAGCAGTGATCAGTGGTGGTGATAGGTGGCGGCAGCAATCCCTGCTGCCTGGAACAGACCAAAAATGGGACGCGCGAAGGCCGAAAATATAACATCTAGTGACGACAATGGTGATGGGCGGTGGCAATCCCTGCAGCCTGGAACAGCTGATTGGTGGTATTTTGGGAGGCAGATCCAACCGCCAATTAGCTGCTCATGCTAAATCAGGCTGTGATAATGTGCCTAAGCTGACCATGCTGTTTGCTTTAAGGTTGCTAGCCAGATGGATGCTGGGAGCCAGAGGCAGATTTTTTCCCCTTCTTTTCCTTCCCAAAAGTTTGGTGCGCCTTATTTTCTGGAGCGTCTTATAGTGCAAAAAATACAGTAATACTTAGATAATGAGGCAGAAGACATTGGCTGTTGACTATACTGGAAAACCAGAAGAACATTCTGGATGGGAATGGTGACAAAATACATCCGTTACGTCTCAGCTGCAGTTATCAGAAGTCAACTCCAGTTTGAAATTGTCTTAACTGGTACATATCTAAAAGTATGAAAATTTGTTCCCTTTAAAAAGTGACAGTTTCACTTGTCTCCCTGTTTTATGAGCATTTTACATCTTTTAAATATTAGTTGTAACTTTGTGATTTCATGGCAGATAGATTTTTTTTTCACTTCTCTGATCTGTACCTTTTACAGGCTGTCTTTGGGGGGAAAAAGTGAACTGCAGAAATAAAAAAATACTTTCCAGTGCTTTCTATAAATCTGCTTGAAAACTTCCTGGTCCAGATCCTTATATACCAGTATTGATTAATCTTTTTGGCACTGAGTGCCGAAACGAGAGCGTGTGTCCATGTGGGAGAGCACCAGAAACTGGAAGAGCAGCTCCGCGGTATGCATGTTTGCACTGGAAAGCTGTGCTTCCGGTTTCCGGCGCTCCCACGTGCACGACCTCTGGCTGGCCAGCTTGCATGCATGCACCAGAACACAGAGGATCAACAGGCGATGGCTGGCGTGCCCGGAGAGATGGGTCTGTGTGCCACTTCCAGCATGCGTATCATAGGTTCACCATTACAGTTATATACTAATTCAAAAAGTATTAAAGGCTTAAGTGTTTCATTCACATGCTTAATGTTTGTAATCTATTTTCGTTGGATGGCCTATATCTTCTTTTTTGTAGGAGCAGGAAAAACCAAATGCTTAGATGTAGAGTAGATGGTACCTGGCTCAGTAATAGTGACTGCAAGAGGGATCTTGTGGACAATCCCTTAAATATGAGCTACCACTGCTCTGCAGCTGCCAAAAAAAGCCAAGAGCAGCAGTCCTAGATTGCATTAACAGAGGGATAGAATTACACAAACTCCGCTAGAGAGAGGTTCCCTGAAGATGGGCTACAGCATGAGCCTGAAAGCTTGGAAGACTAAACCTCTGGCTGAGGTGACCGACCCAGATTGGACAGAATCAAGATCACATTGAAATGTTAGTAACACTTTATAATGCCAAAGACCACACTTGGAATATTGCATTCCTGTTTTGTCGCCATGATATAAAAAAGATGTTGAGATTCTAGAAGGAGTGCGGAGAAAAACAACAAAAATGATTGAGTGGACTGGAGGCTAAAGCATACAAACAATACTTGCAGGAATTGGATATGTGTAAGGACTTACCTCTCCTCTCCTCAAGAAAGCAAAACTCTTGAAACAAATAACATTTCAAAAGGAAACTTTTACTGGGAGTGTCGTGGAAAAAACCCAATGAAAGAAACAAAAGACAGCCCCCACTCTGATCTTCAGCTCCACCCTTTCAATACCTTTTTCCTAACCACATAGATGGACAGTTTCTTCCTACATTTCACAATCCATTTCCTTGTTCTTTCTTGCTGACCATCAGTTTCCACATATATCCATGTACATCTGAAACCTCCGTCCTTCTGTTACTTTTAGTTCCTTATTTTTCATGGTTTCATCATTCTAGTTCCAAATACACTCTCGAAACTTTGCAGCTGCTCAACAAATTACACATAGTTTGGTATTATTATGAAATCAACCTACCTGAAGACTTTAGGTTCATATCTCTTCTGGGGTCTGCTACTATCCACTTCGGCCATATAAACATCCAATAGATCAATAGGTCATATTTTTGTTTCCCACAGGAGATAATGATAGTAAGAAGATGGAGGCAGGGAAGGACTGGCCTGCAGTGTGTCAGCCCGGCCTAGGCTGACT
This sequence comes from Pseudonaja textilis, assembly GCF_049901715.1. Lineage (NCBI taxonomy): Eukaryota > Metazoa > Chordata > Lepidosauria > Squamata > Elapidae > Pseudonaja > Pseudonaja textilis. The sequence continues at coordinate 142,620,054 of NC_141991.1, read as the reverse complement.
GGGTGCTGGGGAGGGAAGCCCTGTGGGTTGGATCTAAAGCCAGGTGTAGGAAAAACACTGTCCGTGGCCTGGGTTTGCTCTGCTTGCATGTCCACAGTAGCCTGCCAGCCAAGGGGCTCTGCAGCAAGTGCAGTGCAGGTGGGTCTGGGGCGCCAGGCTGGCCTTAAACAGCAGGCAGAGGCATGTGGTCCGTCCCATTAGAAGTGCTGCCCACCCCACTGCATGCTCCATCCCACTGTCTTTCTTTCCTTGTTTGCTGCCACTGTGGCTAGGATGGGGCAGGCAACTGGCAGCTGCCCAGCACGTCTGGCGGGCTGGACTGCATGCCATGCCTCTACCTTTGTCTGCTGCCGGTGCTGCTGCCACAAGGTGAGGGGAGACAGTTGGTGGGGCAGGGGTGGAACCATTCATCTTCTAATGCCGCTGCACATGCGGGATGAGTCTTCTGCCTGCCACCCAACTCGCGAAGGCCCCAGCGTATGGGAAAGGTGGAGAGCCCATCCCCCAAAGGCAGCTGCAAGTCTGCAGCTCTTGCAGTGCAGGTGGGTCCAAGACCCATGACTACGGGGCTAATGCTCCAAGCAGCAGGCAGTGGCACCTGATCAGGCCTGCCAGATGCCTGGGTAGCCACACAGCCTGCCAGATGCTCCCCGCCCTTTCCATCACCAGGGGTGGGGGGGGCAAGGGGTGAGCTTGCTGAAGAACTAGGTTTGAGGGAGGGGGCCGAGCGCACAGGGGCTGCAGCATGGCGGTGACCGGCTGGTCTGCCTCATCGCAACCCCACCCTCTGTCTTTGCCCGCCGTCACCACTGGGATGGAGCAGGCAGCTGTGTATCTGGTAAGCCATCTGGGCATCTTGAAAGTCTGATCAGGTGCCTCTGCCTGTTCAAGCCCTGTGACCACCAGGAGCATCAGCCTGCATGATCAACCCCTGTGAGCTGCAGACTCCCAGCTGTCTCTTGGGGATGGGGGCTCCCCGCCTTTCCCGTTTGCGAGGGCCTTTATGGGGGGCAGGTGAGGGACACGTAGCAGGTTTGCTGAAGAACAAGGTTTGGTTGTGGGGGCAGAGCATATAGGAGTCATGGCATGGTGATGATGGCAACTGGCTGAGCTGCCTTGTGGCAACCCCTCTGTCTCTCTTTGTTCCTCCAGTGGATCAGACCCCAGCACCCTTCCTGGCCCCTCCTTCTGCCGGAGACCCCTCTATCCCCCCCAGCCCTGCCCAATCCCCCACAGGGCCTGGCCCCAATGCGAGCAACGTTGAGCTGCCATTCCCAACCTGGCCACTCCCACCCATTGGGCCTCGTCCAGCCGGCCATGCCTCATCAGTCCCCTGAGGACAGCCACAGTGCTGATGTGGCCCTCAATGAAATTGAATTTGACATCCCTGCACTATAAGATCTCCAGGGTCTCCTCTGTTATTCCTTTTCCCCAATATCTGCTGATTCTGTGCTCAAAGAATATTAATTTTTGTCCCTGATAATCTAACCTTTCTGCAAATATTTCAAAAAATGCCATCATTTTAAAAGATAGCTTATACAAAATAACTTCTGATGCAACATATCCTGAAATGATTCTGTGCCAAATATCTAGTCAAGTGAAAACTTTTAGTAAAAATACTATCCTGAAATTAAATGAAACTATTGCTGGATTCACTAAATATTGTAATACAGAGATAATTTGTAAATCTTAATCCATAGGTATAGTATGCAACCATCATGACTGGATGTGTATACCATCAAATAAGTCAAACTGCATTAGCTCATTGTGGAAAGAAAGTAATTTAATATGTGCCCTATAATAAGTGATATCTGAGAGGTATTTCTAACCAATAATCATGTTTATGGCACTATTTGTTTTTACATATATTATGTAAGAAGCTGTCTATTATGTAATGGCTGTGAAAGTGACTTCTTAGTGAGAGCCTGGAATTCCCAGAGCTACTCACGCAATTGCTATTCAGGGATTTGAATCTGAATAGTTTTTCCAATTAAAGGCTTAACTTTAATTGTGCAGTCTAAGTAAAGTGGTTATTCATAATAATAACTCATAATGAATTTTAGGGAGATTAATATATTAAATCTTATTTCATTCCACCTTATGAAGTCTAAAATTGGCATCTAGCATTTCATCATTCTGAAAAAGCTGAAAGAAGTGATAACGTGTCCATGGCTCATTTGCTAAGCCTGCTTTTCAGAGGTAATTGCTTGCTTGAAATACAAGATAAGACATTTCCAGTTTGGCTTTTTTCACTTCCAATTTTTTCTTGAAATAATAGTGTTGGGTCACATAACTATTTTTTTCTATCCTTTTTTGGAACTTGTTTTTCATGTTTGAGAATATGTGTGTGTGCTGGTAGTATCTTCTTTTGTAGAAATTAAAAATATGAAATCACACATATTCCGTGCTTATTTTTGCTGTTTTTTTTCTTATTCTGTTTAGAAGAGAGAGAGAGGGAGGGAGGGATTGTTATTGATTTAATCTTCAATTCGATTTACAATCTGGGACTGGTAAAAATTTAACAGTTCAAGTCCTGACCAAGGACCTAAAAGCTATTAATGTCTGAGTGTAGAGGCAGTTCCAGGTAAGGTGGGTTTTTTTTTGCAAAATCAGAATATTTAGGTCTATTAAGTTCAAAATTTCCATGTATCTAGGTAACCTTTTGGGTATTGTTCCAAGGGCTCCTATTATTATTGGTACAACCATTGATTTTTTTCCTTCACAATATTATTATTGTTATTATTATTATTCATTAAACATGAAACTCAGTCAACTGAACATTTTAAAATGTATCACAAAAGGCTTCCGGTTGTAATTCTGGTGCCGTCGGAAGTGAGGACTGCGAGCTCCGCAGTCCTGCTCTGAGCTCTCCCCATTGGAGGGCTCCGAAAGAAGCCATAACCACCCTATGAGGTGGTAAAGTAAAGGGGGGCATCTTGCAGGTTGAAGAGAGCCACACCTGACTTGGAAAATCATCTGAAGATGAGCAACAGCAGTCAACATGGAAATGTATAGAGAAGGAAAGGAATATTTGATATTTGGTGGCTGTGACTTTTCAATGTTTATTGCCTTATACCTACCAGAGGTGGAAATAAGAAAGACATTTTATAAAGGAGACTCTGAGAAGCTAGAATAAAAGATGAAAACCACAGAGCAGGCTTAAAGATCTTGGAAAATACCTCGGACTTAGAGTACTGAGTAAATGCTGGAACTGACTGATTTAAATAATTGTTGTGGCCCGCTAGTGGCCTGCGGAGCTGGCAGCAGAGTCGGAGAGTGGGAAGGAACATGAGCCAGTTCTGGAGTCTGGGGTGGGCTCGGACAAGGGATCTGCATCCAACACAGAGATGGGTCCAGGGCAATCTGAGAGTTATGTGCTGACTCCGGAGCCTCCAGAATGTGATATCAACAAGGCAGAGGAACAGGGGGAGCCTGATCCCAGTGCACACTTGCGCAGAGCTGCCAGAAGGCAAGAACAGTTAAGACAAAAGGGGCAACTTGGAAGTAAGTCTTGGAGATGATTGGCTCCTCCCATAAGACATAAAAGAGGAGCAAATGGACATGAGCCTTTGCAGGAAGCAACTTTGTTTGTTTTGGTCAGTTTAAAATCTGAAACTCCTTGTTGACCTTGTGCTCTGTTTGACCTTGTACAGCTAATTGGCAATGTAGTCAGTGGCAGCATTTCAAGGGAGATAGAGGTGGGTGCTTATCAGCCTTATCCCGAAAGATTGTGGCAGACTTCTGTTGGACTATTCATAAACTGTTTGGGACTCATTATGGGCTGTGAATGCATATAATTCACAGCCATTGAAATAAAAAAAAGGTTTTTGGAAACAGCATGTGATTGTTACTGTCTCATGAAGTCTTGGTCAGAACAATAATTGACTTTGTTTTTAAAGGAATGGATTTTGAAGTTCACTGGGGCTTCTCGCATACATTTTTAAGTCATCCATGTGAGATTTGATATGCCAGTTTTGTGTTTCATAGGATTATTGTCAGTGGATTTAATGCAATGTTGAACAGTAATGGCGAAAGTGAGTCCTCTTGGAAGATTCCTCGTCTAATGTTGACTTCACCATTTGCTGTTAGAACTCTTTTCCATTTTTGCATATTTGCTTTCAAAAATGTGCAAATATTTTTGCTGATTCCAAAGTTTTCCAGACAGGCGTTAATCCAGCTGTTGGATAATGAGTCAAATGCCTTCTTATAATCAATCCAAGCCATATTTAAATTCATTTTTCTTCGTTTTGCATTTTTTAGTGCCATTTTGTCAATGAGCAACTGGTCTTTTGTTCCTCTTGATTTTTTATAATTTTCTTTTTGTTCTACTGGATACAAACTGTTTTCCATCAGATGATTGAATTTGCCAGTATTCTAGTAAAAAATTTGAACGTTGTTATTATTGATATTTTTGATATTTTTATACATTTTAATATTTATATTGTAGAAGTTTTCTTCTTGATTATCATATGGCTATTGTTAATTGCACTAAACGTGCCAAGAGGAAGGTACTTGTTCATCCACAAAATAGCTGTACAGAACAAAAATACCAGGAGGAATATAAAACTGGTAGTGCCAGGGGATGATGGACACATTGGTATCTACCACACACTATTGGAGTTTCCAATTATTATAGTCTTTGTGGATTTAAAACTATTTAGGAAATAATTTTAAAATGTTGTATTAAGTCCATTTCATTGCCTATCCTCTGAGTTCTATGAAACATGTATAATTCAAAATTGAAATGTTTATTTGTGGTATCTGAGAATAAGAAATCCAAACCAGCTAACAGAACAACAAGGAAAGAAAACAGGTGGAAGAGATAGAAGAGAGAGGAAAAAATTGCTCATGGATTGCTACCACTATTTCCAGATTGCTGCTGATTTCCCATTGTGTGTATCTTGGAGCATTGTTCCCTCCTAATTTGAGAAAGCTTAAGGGAATGTACAAGGAAAATACCTGTTAGTCTGGAGGAGTATTAGAGAATACTTCTATGGAGAGATTCAAGGATTTATATTGATTAGTTGGTTGGTGGTCATTCATCTGAGGAATTTGAGAGATGGAGGGAACTATTCTTATGACCTGCAGGGAATATAACATGTTCTTCTTTGGCCTTGAAAATAATCACACCTTGGTTGCACCTTGGTTACCCTTCTGAAAGGGAAGGTGAAGAGACTAAGCAAACTGTCCATTCCTGAAGAAGGCTGAAGAAGGAAGGGAGGGAGGGAGGAAGGAAGAAAATTAAAAAGAAAACAGTTAAAAAAATAGTCCAGTGCCAAAGGTACTGGCAGGGGTACACAAAGCATAGAAACAACTAATATACATACAGAAAGAAATGGGCCAAATTATGTGGCCCTCGAGTTCCAGAATCTTTGTACGAATGTGAAGAAAATAGAGAACAAACAAAAAGAAGTTGTAATGCAGGAAGGTGAATATGATTTTGTAGACATTACTGAAATATGATGACTTCCTTGCTTCAGACTTTTCTCCAAATAAGAACTGTTAAATGGATTTCATCAGAACAAGAATTAACCCAAGGCAGGAGTGGCAACCAAAGATAAAGGAAGTGAAGATAAGGAAAACAAAGGAAAGCTGAAATAAGACCATAAGCACAGTTATGGCTTTACGTAATGACTGAGTTGCTGGTCTCAATTGGGGTTCTTAAACAAGGACTACTTGTAATAAGCTGTGTCTAGATCAAAAGAAATATGATCACAATTGAGCCAAAAATTTCTGCTGCTTAACAACAGAAGAACATTGCAGTGTTCTTCTCCTCCTGAAAGACTTTCAAGGCAGAGCTGCAGTTTGTTTGCTGTAGTTTAAAGTACAAAAACCTGAATCGTTTAACTCAGGGGTGTCCAACCTTGGCAACTTTAAGACTTGTGGACTTCAACTCCCAGAATTCCTCAGCCAGCTTTGCTGGCTGAGGAATTCTGGGAGTTGAAGTCCACAAGTCTTAAAGTTGCCAAGGTTGGACACCCCTGGTTTAACTTTTCAGCGGCCTGACTTTAAAAATGACAGGTGGGGGAGGAGAAAGGATAATTAAAATACAACAAGATGTGTGGATTCTAAAGAAACAAACACTTGCTGTATGGGGTGGCTTTTTGAGGTTTTTTTTTTTTCCTGGCCAGGTGAAGAGCCATATGGGGGAGTGAGGGAGACATCAACAGTTTTTACAGGCAATGGAATCATAAGAGATTCCAGTCAGAATTCAGGGTTTGGAGAGTTATGATGATGTTCCAGAAGATGACATAACTGTATTTGAAAAAATTGTGCCTGTATTTGAATAAATTGTGGATTTTAAATAAATTGATTTATTTATTTATAATAAAATGGTGGTTTTTTAATAAATTGGGAGGTTGCTTTGTGGTTCCCCTGTGGGAGGCTGGGATTTGGCATGCAGTTGGTCATCATCAGGGTTGTTTATCATTAAGATCTGTTTTGTGATCAAATAGGGGGCAGGCAGGGGTGCAGAAAAAAAAAGGAAGGGAAGAGAAGCTACAAGGGTTTGAAACAAGATGTAAAGAAACAGGATTTATTTAGAGATAATGGGTAAAAATATAACTGAAAAAGATTCTGCAAAGGTACATATAGACTGTATTGTTGTATTTGTATTAGAAATAATGTTAGAAAATTGGAACAACATATGATTATAAAATGGGATAAAATATTCAATGTAATTTAGTGAAACTTTTTCTTTTTTGAACAAAACAAATGAAATATGAGAGAATTGAATTAAAAAGGAATGGGAACATTTTAATTACATAATGTTTTAAAATATAAGTGAAATGGGGGGGAAGTAACTACATAAAATTTATAAGGGTTCCCATAGAAGCATGATACTTATTTGAAAAGGAATGTGTAAAATGTTTAAGATTTAAATGAATATTAATTTTAACGATAGAGTTTAATTGGAATGGATTGTTGTTTTAATTATATTATATATTTATAATTTTTTCTTTTTTAAAAATATAGTGTGTAGCTTTAGAATGTACTAAGCAGAATCAGAATGAAAATTATATATTATTTTAAGTGTTAAATTTAGGGGAAAGATAAAGGCATCATACTTCAATCAGTGATAACAGAAGAAATTTTGTGTTAATGAGAAAAGATAATAGATAATTGAAATAGAACAGACAAAAGATACAAGCATAATGATTTAAATCGAGATGAAAGAAACAAAATAGAATTAAGAGAGTGAAAAGAGGGGAGAAGCTATACAGAAAATGTAGAATGGTAAATAAGATATGAAATGGTATATAAAGTGAGCATGAATTTGATTTATGTCTGTACAAAAAGATGTAACCCGGGTCTAAGCTGCTTTCCAAAAAGAAGTTTTATGTTTTCATGTTTTGTGTTTTGTTTGTGTATGTTCGTTTACTGAAAATTAATAAAAAATTTATTTTTTAAAAAAAGAGGCGATCACATGACCCCGGGACATTGCAACCGTCATAAATATGAGTCAGTTACCAAGTGTCTGAATTTTGATCAGGGATGCTACAATGGTTGTAAGTGTAAAAATGATCATAAGTCACTTTTTTTTTAGTGGTGCTGTAACTTTGAACTGTCACTAAATGAACTGTTGTAAGTTGACTGCCTGTACTGTTTCTGATTAATAAATCAGATTAAAAGGCAAACGTTTTGTAGAGCTCAAATTGGGGTGAGATGAGGGAGGAAAGAGAAAGGAAGATGAGTTGGTTATGATTACAGCTACCTTATCAATTAACAATTATGTATTAAAATGGTCTTTCTTGATAGCTTCTGAGATTGCCTGAAACCCTACGACAAAGGGATAGCATCCTCCTCCTCCTCCTCCTCCTCCTCCTCCTCCTCCTCCTCCTCCTCCTCCTCCTCCTCCTCTTCTTCTTCTTCTTCTTCTTCTTCTTCTTCTTCTTCTTCTTCTTCTTCTTCTTCTTCTTCTTCTTCTTCTTCTTCTTCTTCTTTTCTTCTTTCTTCTTCTTCTTTTCTTCTTCTTCTTCCTCCTCCCCCTCCCTCCCCCTTCCCCTCCCCTCCCTTCTCCTCCTCCTTTTTCTTTTTCTTCTTCACCTTGCTGGTGCTCTTCCCCCTCCTTCTTCCTTTATAATGTGCATATCCGTAAATGTTTATGGTAAGTTCCCCTTCAGTGCCATTGTTTTGATCCTTGCATTTCCTGATCTTTTTAGGGCCTTTTCAATGGTTTTTCCATCCCAGCAGAAAACATGACAGACGGGTGGGTGGATTGTCCCTCCTTGGGCCCTGGCTGGAAGCGTCGTGAAGTCTTGCGCAAAAGTGGAACAAGGAGCGGCCATTCAGACACTTATTATATAAGGTAATTCTGTTTGGGATCATATTGGGAAAAGGATGCTGGTATCAATTTCTTATCCCTAGGCAAATGCGTTCAATAGTTCCCAAAACTTATTTGGCAACCTTTGAAGATAAGAAGCATTCTGGAACTCAATTTATTCAGAGCAACAATTGTCATCTGGTCTATTTACAAACATTTGTTTACTCCATTCAGTGAAATACTTGTCAGTTTTTACTATGAACTGTTACTCTTGCTTGTTTTTTCTATTTCGTCTAAGCACATATATGTGAGATTTTCAGAAATTCTACAAGCAGTTAATTGGAACAAACAATATTGCATCAGCAAACTTAAACTCCTGTACCTTTTTGACTTAGAATGTGCTAGATTACCTCCTGATTATTATCCTACCTTGTTTCCCTACTCTGTATGACAAATATGCTTACCTGTAGAATTGTTGTAATGATTATTGGGAGATTGCATGTAAATATTCTACAAAAGTTCCATTATAATTACCAAAATTATATGCCATATCTGCAGAGAGCATGTTAAAGACAGAAGTATAACACTTTTTAAAAATAATTTTATTAAAAGATATAATTGCAATAGTAAAGGTTAATGCAAACTAAAAGAAGAGTAGAAAAAATGTAAAAAGTATAAAGAAAAAAAAGAATAGAAAGAAAAAAAGAAAAGTAAGACTATAGTGAAGAAGAAAATAACTATACAGAATTCCAACCTTTATCTTAAGTATAAAAACCTATAAGCAAATAAAGCATTGTCTTGCCAGTTGTGTTGTCAGCAACAGTTCATTAAATATTGCCAAAAATAACATGTCTATGTTAATTTTAATCAAATAAAACAATGTTATGTTTCTTCCTTTTATTTCTAACAACAGTAATCTTTAGTCCATTCAAAGTATGTCAAAGAACTTGATTTAATTTGATTATTTTTACCCCAGGATTCATCCCAGCTTTAATAAACCCTTTTTTGTAAATCCAATGTAAAAGAATTATCCAGTTCATTCACTTAGTTTTTTATAATTGTCTTTTGATTTTAAAAAAATCAACTGATTTCTTTTGTATGTCTGAACAAACATCTTTTTCCATGTCATTCAGGTAGCCTGTAATCTGTAGATGCCATTTTACTGCTCACCTAATCACTGTCTTGTCAGATAAAACTTTTTTTTCCCCAAAACATCTTTTGGACATACAATAGAAGCCAACATAGTTTTTGACATTGTTGATATTAACTTTTCAAAAGTATCCTTCAGTATTTCCAATATTATAATATTTTGCATCTTTCAGTAGCTGTTAGTCAGGTTTATGTATTCTTTAATTAAAATCTTCTGTTCCCTCTAGTTTCCAAGTTTTAAAATTGTTTATCTTCTTTATATCTTAGAAAAATTTCAAAAAGTACACTTTCCCAGGAAAGGATTTATTTATTTATTTTAAAATAATAACAGAAAAAAAAAACAAAACACAACATTAATCGTCACCATCACCAAAGAAAAAATGCAGGATAAATGCTTTTTAAAAGGTGAAAAAATACAACAAAAAAGAAAAAAGGAAACAAAACATAATGTATTGTTATAATGATCAACAGTTTTGATTTATACATAGTTACATAATGCAAATATGCAAGTATGCATTCATTTCCTTCTAGTACACATTAAAGATTAAAGGCAGATTCACTTGGTGTTTTCAGACTTCAATCCAAAAGTTTCTAATAGGTGAAAAATAGTTAATAAGCGATTTCCTAGGGTGATTAGAAAAAGAATTAAACAAACTTAGTCTCCTTTTAAAAGTGCTGGACCATGGTTTGAGCAATATGGATATTCTCTCATCTCTCAGTGCTCAAAACCTGCCAGAGACCACTGTTTTGCAGTCTCCTTGGGAGGAGCAACTGTCTGGATCTCTTGTGGGTGATTTCTCATCCTCTGCTTGCCTAAAGAATTTCAAATACCCGGTCTACTCACCAGGTCTTCGTTGCTCACCACAGTCCATTTTCCATGGAGCCATCTTAAGTCTGCTATTTCTTCCTCTGGAAGTCCACATAGAACATAATTAAGAATACATTGATTTGCCTAGTGATTAATTTATCCTGCTTGTCAGCATTTGATGATACAGCCTAGGTCAGCGGTGGGCAACTATGGCCCTTTTATGAATTATGGACTTCAACTCCCAGAATTCCTGAGCAAGCCATGCTAGCTCAGGAATTTTGGGAGTTGAAGTCCACAAGTCATAAAGGGGCCATAGTTGCCCACCTCTGGCCTAGGTTCTCCTACTAGAGAGTCAAAATGTTGGTGGAAAAAAAATTTGCAATTTGCAAATCAACTCTCTTCTACCTTTATGTCCATCATCACCACTGAGAAAAATAACCAGTTAATATTAGCCAAACATAAGCTGAATTTAATTGAACAAGATAAAATAGAAGTTAGCTTGAGAAGGTCCAAACAAAATTATTTTGAACACGCCAATAAACCAGGAAGATAGCTATCTTATAAACTTAAAAAAGAAAAAGAAAAGAGACTGATACACCAACTAATAGACGAGAAAGGCATACCACAACATGAGATTGAGAAGAAAAAAGATATTATATTAAACTATTTTCAAAGATTATATAAAAAAGAAGAAATCAATGAAGACAAAATAAGAACTTATCTGGAGAATACGAATGATAAAACAATAGGGGAAGGAGAGAAAGAATTATTAAATAAGGATATTACATGGTCTGAGTTGAAATCTGCAATGGAGAATCAAAGTAATAATAAATCCCCTGATCCAGACGGGATTCCAGTAGAATTGTACAAAGCCACAATAGAGTTAGTAGGGCCACTGATGCTGGAAGTGTTTAACGAAGTACTTTTGGCAGCCAAAATGCCAGACTCATGGAGGGGGGCGTTGATTTCGTTAATTCCGAAGGAGGATGTAGATGCCAGATATATCAACAATTATAGACCAATCTCAGTTTTAAACCCTGATTATAAATTATTTACCTCAATTATAGTGAATAGAGTAAAACAAGTTTTAAATGTATACATTCATGAAGACCAAAATGGTTTCCTTCCATCCCGCCAAATCAAAAATAATCTAAGAACCGTTATTGACGTCTTAGAATATTATGAAGTTCATCCAGAGAAACAATTTGCACTCATGTTCTTAGATGCGGAGAAAGCATTTGATAATCTACATTGGCACTTTTTAATACAAAAAATCTATAACATGAGTCTGGGCACTAAATTCGAGAACATTATCACAACAATTTACAATACCCAACAGGCCAATATACTAATTAATGGTGAACAAACAGGCCCATTAAACTTTTAAGTTTATCTTGACTCCTGAACATTTTATGAACATGTGAAGCTCTCTAGAAACAGTAGAACCTCCAGTCACAAATGCTTCTGACCATGACCAACTTGGGTTCCGATCAAAAAATTCACGAAATTTTTGAATCTTGGGTGGCGATCAGACACGACCCCTGACCCAGAAATTCCTGAAGACGAAGAAATTGCCAAAGTTATAGAATGAATTATGGTTGTGACAAGAGGGTCTACTATATGGGGTTACCTTCTAACCTCCCAGTCTAATCTCTATCCATTGTACTTTTTGATCTCCCATCCTATACCATCAACCAACCCAACTCAGCTTCTGAGCCGAGATGAGGTCAGCCAGATATAATTGGGTATGAAAACTAAATAAGAGATTTCCAGCCAGGGATTGATTTGCCAAGGTGGGGTGGGTGGAAGTGCAGAAGAGGTAGGCATAGAGAGAGTCTACAATTTTGGTGGGGGGGGTTCCCCCTATATCTTCTGTGCTAAAGATTTTTTTTTAACAAATTTTATTCAGTTTTTCACATTAAAAACAAAAATCTCTTTTTAATGGACAACATATTTCCGGGTCATCACCTTTACGTACAAATATGACAGCAGTTATACATTCATATATGCATACTTAATTCTATTATTACCTTTTCCATTCCAAATTTTCAGTAAGGAGAGAAACAAACACATTAATTCTAGCCTCTTTCATTAATCTCAATCAAAACATCTTTTTGTTTCATTTCAATTATTTCAAATATAATCCTTTAATATTTATTTTAAAAATAAAGATAAACAATATGTATTTGCCTAATAATAATGATAATAATAATAAAAAGTTACCAATGTCTCTCCTTGCTTTTAATAGTCTATATTAACTTATTAATTTAGTTGGTTCTTTAGTGTGTCATATTCCCTTTCCATTCCATATTCTTTTTATAAATTCTAGATTAATACAAATTTTAACACTAAAAAAAAGGAACAAGTATAGGTTTCCCCCCTTTTACTGTTTTGAGTGTGACACCTCAATGATTAAAATATACCTTTATTCCCTCATCTTAATTCCCAATAAACCATTATTTTTAAGAAGTTACAATAATAATCATTATATCTTTTCACTTGGATTCCACAGCATATTTCCCCCCCTTGAATTTTAATAAGAGTTATCAGTATCAAGCCCAGGAGGGGAGATGCGGCTCCTTTCAACCTGGCTTGCGGCTTCCCCTTACTCCACTGCCCCTCCAAGGCAGCTTCAGCCCCTAATCGTAATGATCGGGGTTCTCCAACGAAAAGCACGGACCATAGCCGCAGAGAGATGCGATCTACGGTCTTTCAGCGACGAGGCTCCGCCTTCTTCCTCCTGTGTTAAAGATTCTTAAAGGCTGTGAGGATAGGAGATGTTTTTTGAAAATCAAATGAATTCTGAAAACACATTAAGTTAGATGCTCCGACTATTATGTCGCTGGGAACAATAAGACAGAACTCTTGGTTACTGTTGCTAATACATTAGGTGACCTGCTTCCCATACAGCCTGAAATTACATATACTAAGAAAGAACTTGGTTCATTTTTAGCATCCACGTTGGTCTTGTAATGGAATAAGGAGGCAGCAGCAGAAAATGGAAAGGTGGTGCCTTGCATTTTATATAAGGTGATGCTCTTATTTTCATTGATTTTGTTTTCTGAAAGTTTCTAACAATAGCTTCACTTTCTCTCACAGCCCGAGAGGAGAGAAGATCCGCAGCAGAGTGGAGCTGTTGAGATTGCTGGGATGCTCACGGGATCTGACTGATTTTGATTACAAGAGAGGAATTTTTGTTGAACCAAACACAGAGGTATTATTATAGGTAACACTGGCTGTGATAGCTTAATTGGTTGCTGTGAATTCTGTTCCTAGTCATATTGCAAAGGTTTTGTGTTGATGCCCGCTTCCAATTAATCCCAGCTTTTAAAGTATTTTTGGTTGTTCATTTTTCCAAAGTAGATTTCTTTATGTTTATTTTGTTTATTTCCAGCCCTTCCTTTATTTTATCGTCATAAAATAAAATAATTGTCTCACTTTATTTTGTGAGACAATTTAATCTGAGATATACAGATAATTCTCAATTTAGGATTACATTTGGACCTTCCTAAACTAGGAATAAATAACTAGACTATAATGCCTAGTAGCAGTACTAGTAGTGTATTAAGTATTAAGTTTAACTGCCTCTTATCTCCTCCTTGCAGGCCCTGCCCTCAGCACCCTTCTCACCTACTGAAGACAGTCCTCAGAGGGTGAGTGTACACATATTTTTAGTCTCCCAAAAAACTAGGGAAGATCCTTTTTGAGACGCTTTCACCACTCTTCCTCCTCAAATTTCAGTTTATCAAGCCATTGTCTAGGCCACAGGTGAAACTCATGGCGTCAAGTTATCATGTTACGTATTGCGATGTTTTTTCCCTTCATGGAGCTGGAGTGGCCGTGGCCTGTGTTTGACACATTTGGCCTGTGGGCCACCAGTTTGACACCCCAGGTCTAGGCTCCTATCTACCAAGGTCATTCCCACATATAGTTACAAATGGAAATCCATGTGATTAAAAGTACCATAAGGTAACTGTTTACCACTCTTTCCATGCAAAGGGAAGATTCTAATCCTTGGTTTTTTAAGTTGTACCCTACAATGTTTTGTTTTAGTGTTTGAATGAGAAAGCACTTAACAGGTACCCTTTGCCTGGGTGAAGCAATGTAAAAGCAAATGGACTGGACAGATCATGGATTGGCTTGTACAATTGATTAATTTCCCTGAATTTTAGTCCTTGGTAAAACATTTTCATGGATGGAAGGATTTGGTTACTAATTGATATATAGGAATTCTGTCTTTTTGGTTCAGAAATGGCACTTGGGTGAAAGTGAAGCATGGATCTTATATAGCCATTAACCCTGAAGTAAGCTTTTATTTGTAGACAAGAGTCTACCTGTCATAGGGCTGAGACCACATTCTGTTTCTTCTCCAACAGATCAAAAAGAGCAGCAAAAAGCACCTACTGCATCTGGGAGCAACCACCTTACCATGCAAGAAACCACCTTATTTGCAGGTGTTTCTAGAGCCTCAGCCTTCTCCGGAACACAGGCTTCTGGACCAGAAACCTTCAGAGCTGGAATTAGAGTTTCTGGGAGAGAACCAAGCCAATATGCAGAGTCAACACTCAGAGCTTCCTGTTACTCTGGATCAACTGGCACCAAAGCTGCGCAAACAACGTTGTCGGCAGCATCTTCCACCCATTCCTTCTCCAGATAAAGTAGAAGATGTGACATTGCAGGAGAGCAATCCAAAGGAAGCTATGGCGTGAGCAGTTCCCTTGTCCTATTACCAGCAGATCGTTGCCAGTTGATTGTTTTTCTTCTTCTTAAATTTACTCACAAAAAATCATAAATTCAAATATAGATTTTAATAGAGTGAGCTATTGCACTTTTCCAAAATCGGATAATGTGACTCCATTCTAGCTAAGGCATTACTAGCCAAATGCTAAGGCAGGGGTGTCAAACTTGTGTCATCATGGTGTATCTTGACTTTCCCCCCTTCGCTAAACTAGGCTTGGGCGTGGCCAGTGTGTGACGCATCCGGTCTGTGGGCCACGAGTTTGACAGCCCTGTTCTGAGGGAAAGAGTTCTCCTCTCTTTTACCCAAAAATAGCTCTGTTGCAGGTTAAAACAAACTGAAATTGAATTTAAACACTTACAAAACCATATTTGGAAAGCCAATAATTTGATCAGAACTGACATTTCTACATCAGGGCTTAAAAAAATAATTCTTACCAGGTTTATATGAAGTAACGGTGACCACAGAGTTACCGGGTTACCACAGTTGGGATTGGAATTTCCATCATTCAGCAATGAAGTCATAAAGCACAATGTCACATGACCATATCACTTGATTAATAGCAGTCCTAAAGTCTCAGTTGCCATTGTGGTCTCAGGACCATGCAGTTCATTAACTGAGGCTCTCATGTGACCATGATATGGGAAAAGGGGGGAATCCCAGGGCAAACAGGCCAATTGGCAAGAGTTCCAGGTGACAGCCACAGGCAGTTGGATGGATGCTCCAAGCAGGCACAACGGAGTACGGCAGGTGGGTGCCAGCAGCAGCTGCTGTGTATGAACGGGTGGGCAGTTGCTGTTGGCAAGCACTATGGAGTGTGGATGTGTGTACGGGTGCCACAGGCAAGTGCTTTGGAGCATGGCGGTTGTGGGTCAACGCTAGGGTGTGCTGGCAAGGAGTAGGTGCCATGAGCGGGCAGATAGGTGAAAAAAATAGCAGGAATTATTTACAAGTCTCCTTGGCTTCCCCATTGACTTTGCTTATGGCAGGGGTCTCAAACTCAATTTACCTGGGGGCCGCTGGAGGCAGAGTCTGGGTAAGGCTGGGCCGCATAAGGGATTCCACAAAAAACGTTGTTAAAAAAATATCCTCAAATGTTATACTTTCATATCACGGTGGGGGCCACAGGATATCGTCCTGCGGGCCCCAATTGGCCCGTGGGCCGCGAGAATGTGACCTCTGGCTTATGGGAAGCTGGCAGGGAAGGAAACAAATGGCATTCATGTGACTACGATACACTGCTGCTGCAACCATCATAATTGTGAGCTTCTTGCTAAGTGTCTGAATTGCTCCCCTTTGACCTCTTTGCATCCCCTTGCTGGGATGGCTTGAATTTTGCAGGCAGGTGATAAGTTCCCCCTTGTTTAGTACCATTGTAACTTTGAACAATAGCTAAACAAGAGATTAAAGCCTGAGGCAAGAAGGCATAAGCTGCCTTATTTCAAATAGCTCACGTGGTTTCTGCATGAATGCCATTTTTTCCTGATCAAATTATTCGTAATTAATTCCCTGTGGGTGACAGATAAAATGATATAATGCTGTCTTCATTCCCAAATAGTGCAAGTTTTGTTTTTTTTTAAAAATGAGGAATACATTCTTTCGTTAGATTAATGTTGGCAAAAGCATATTCCATGCACTTTGAGATTCCTGTACCTCGTTTCTCATCATTTTTAAATGATTTCTATTGCTTTTTGTAGGGCTGCTATTTAGGAAACAAATTACAAATTGATAACTTTATTGGTCTTTTCTAACTGTGGCATTAACTCCAGACATAAAGTAATAGAATACAGGAGGGTATATTAAGACTAAATTATATCATACATTTGAATAGGATGAAGGCAGAAAGAATACAGTTTAGGCAAGGAATGTTGTGACTAAGAGAAGATCAGTGTTCGAGTCAGATAATCTCCAATAATTAGTCAGTTCTCTAGATATGTGAGTTTTAAAAACAGACAACTTGATTTTCACTCAGATAGGACACCCATAGACCTTTGAAGTTTGGAAGCTTTTTTCAGCTAGAAACTTTGAATCCTATTTCAGTGGCCTGTCACACTCTTGTTATATGTGTGACTATGCACACTTTTGAACAAATTCAGAACATAAACCTCAGCGTTCAAGGTTTAGTGTGTAATGTCTTTTGATAGCATGAAATGTTCATAACTTACTGCAGATACTCAGAAAGATACCCTCCATCCTAAGCTAAGCCATGTTCCCCCTGACCTGAATATCTTCAGTGAATTGTGCTGTTTAGCCAGTAATAGCCTGATAATTATGACAAAGCAAATCAAACATTGGATAAAAATATTGCCAAGTTAAATCATTGGCACCACATGATTTCTATGTTATTACTATTGGTGATAATACAGCCAATTATGGCTATATAGTGGAAATCTTTGGAGAGCAGTTTTGAAAATCTCTTGGAATGATAAAGCAGGTTGCAATAAGCAACTGAGTAAAAAAGAATTACAATATGGGTGAAAAGGAATAATTCTGTCCATCTCTTCTTCCAGGTGCTGTGCCAGCTGTCAGGGACAGTTCCCAGAAATAATGCTACCATCTCAGAGACGTTGTCGGTGGCTCTGCCCAGACTGCAGAGGTTGGTATTTCAAGTGATAAGGTGACAATGCAAGGATTTGTTTTATTGATGCTGTGCTGGAATGGTAGATTATTTATTTATGTTCCACTAAAGCAATTAAAGGATTAACTGTCCATTCTCTCAGTAGGAAGTGTGGAGGGGGAAAAGCTAGAAGTAGTTGTTGAGAAGGTGGGTAGGAATATTACAATGGTAACAGGCAGAGGAAGGTATGGTGGGAATCTGGAGGCGGGCCATACCTGCGGAATACCAGACCCAGTATTTGAAAGTGTACTCACTGTCTGGCCTTTGTTTCTACTCATTGGATCCTCAATAGCTCTGTTCTGGCTATTGCTGTGAAACCCCCTAATCAGTATGTAAAAAGAATGTCCTCATTCATGATTTTACCAAGGGTAAAAGTGTCAATCTGGCATGTCTGAGATGTGCAGGTGGGCTCAGAGGGATGTGTTCCTCTCTTGGATTTATGCTCACCTGGGTTTTGGGTTTTGCATTAACCAAGACCCGGGAGAGGATGGATTCGGGGCTGATACGCCTGAGTTTTTGAAAGCTCTCAGAGGCTGTTCTCTGCAGATAATTGATAATTGATAATTTTATGTGAGGATTTGACGGGTGGTTGATCAAAGCCTTAGTCACTGCTTGGAGAAGGCAGGTGGCTGAGTGTTTGGACTTCATTGCTTTTAGGCAATGTCTCACTGTGTCTCTCTTGCTTTGCAAGCACCTCTTTTTTTCTCATGTGACTGAATGCGTGTCAGATTGCTCATTAATATCTAGAAGGAAGGGGCTGATACGTATAGTTCTCAACAGTCGCAATTGGGATTGGAATTTATGTTGTAAGTTGGTGCGGTTGTAAGTCAAGTCAGACCCAATTTTATGACATTTTTTTTTATCCCAGTTGTTAAGCAAGTCACACGGTTGTTAAACTTCTCAAAGAACATTTTCGCTCTGTTTGTCTTTGCTGAACACAGGCATAAAAGATTGCAAATCATGATCATGTGATGCTGCAAATGGTCATGATTGCGAGCCAGTTGCCAAGCACTCAAATTGCAATCATGTGAACATGGGGGAGGTGTAACAGTTGTAAGTTCAAGTTACAGAGCGTAAGTCGCTTTTTCCAAGGCTGTTGTAACTTTCAACCATTATTAAACAAAGGGTCGTAAGTCAAGGACTATCTGTACTGCTGTGGCAAAGATGAAAATGCCACCCTTGACCCTGAATGATTTAAATCTTTGTAGACGAAGATTGCAAAGCCATGTCTTGACAGCTTTTGAAAGGATAGCTGCTTTTCTTTTATGTTATCAACAATGATGTGATTCCAGGTGCGCCCGTGCCACAGATTCCTGGATATGAGATCCAGTTTTTGAATTTGCACACTAAGGATCAGTTGGGGTCGCTATTACTAAATTAGCTTTCCTGCTACATAGGAGCTCTGTTGATAGAGTTATTTAGCTCTGAGGTAGTGGTGGAATTTCCTTCAATCTGTTTTTTTTTTCCTGGATGTGGAAGCAGAGATGGCTCACAGGCACTATGAAAACCATGGACCTTACTCAAATCATCAGTGCTCTGATGCACAGAGGAGGTTATGCCAGATCTAGTTTTTGTCTCAGGAGAAAAGTGACAAGATTTGGATATGAGGATAATTGACATTGGTCTTTTGTCATGATCAGTTGACCCTTTGATTGCTTTAGAGTTTTCCTGTGCTTCCAGCCACAGGGACCCTGTTAGGTTCCAGAGGGAACTTGGGATTGTCTCAGAGGCTCAGGGATATCGTTCAGTCTAAGTGTTAGTCATTACTTGGGATGAGTTATTATGACCTTAGACCTCATTGTGACTTGGAGGACTCTCCCAACTTGTGGTACTCGGAGAGTCTCTTGGTTTACTCTTTATCTTTTGCTAGAGGAAAAGGAGAGTGAACCTAACCAAAGGTGCTCTGAGTTGGACTTCGAGTATGCAAGTCCAATGGAATTCCTCCCGAGGGGTTTGAGCCTCTTGGTTTTAAGGAAGAGAACAGGGTTTTCAAGGCTATCAATCAGGCCCGCTTGTCAAGCCATCAAAGTAATCAAATGTCAGTAGGAAAAATACATTCTCTTCCTTCTTTTCTTCAATAAAATATTACTAACCCCTTATATTTGAAG
Organism: Pseudonaja textilis; assembly: GCF_049901715.1. Classification (NCBI taxonomy): domain Eukaryota; kingdom Metazoa; phylum Chordata; class Lepidosauria; order Squamata; family Elapidae; genus Pseudonaja; species Pseudonaja textilis. Next base: position 142,600,371 of record NC_141991.1, on the reverse strand, counting down.
GCAAGGTAAGAATCTGCAAAACCTTTTTTTGACCAGAAGGTTCTAGCGCATAAGTGTGCCAAAGCATCCATCTCCCTTGCTTTCTCTATTTGAACTTCTCTATTTCAGAGATAACAATTGTGTCAAATCAGAAAGACTGCTGGAAACCTTCCTTTGTTTTCTTCTAATCTAAATATTTGCTCATCTTCTATTCTGCCTGAGAAGCAAGGCAATGTGTCAGGTGTCTGATTCACTTATTGTGCCTAGTAACCTTTTGATTGATGGACTTCTTTTCTATGCTGCTAAACTAAGACAATGTTTTTGTGTGCCAGCTTTACTTACTCACTTGTTTTGCCTCTTTCAGCTCAGAGAAGAGCTTTTAACAGGGAGCAAAGATATTACAAGGTAAGATCTAAGACAGGGGTCCCCAACTCCTGGGCTGCGGCCCACAACTCAGCTTCAATCCCTTTGGAACTGGGCCACAGAAGTTGTGGGTGAGCATGTATGCACGCATCCCCGCTTGTGTGAGAAGTACACAAGCATGGGCGAGTGTGTTCCATTTGTGCGTCACTTGCGCAAATGAAGCTGAGCGTGTACACATGCTTGCCCACCACTCTTGTGGAACCATCCCCTCTTCCCCCCCCCCCACCCCCAAGCTGGTCCACAAAGCTGGAAAGGTTGGGGAACTCTGATCTAAGACACAGTCACATTTTCTGTTTTATTTAGAAAGTGTATTGAAGTATGTGAGTATAAAAGGTACTGTGCTTAGATCTAAGCCTGTACCAAAGAAAAATGCTACTGCAACATTATAAGATACAAGTATGCATTTTATTATTAGCCTGCATTTTTATGGATTGCACTTCTGTGTTTGCTATTCACTTTGCAATTGATGAAGGAACAGTTTTACCCCAGATAGGCAGAAGGGTAGACCTGGAAAATGGAAGAGCTGAAAAGCTACGATTCCATCCCAGATTTGAATATTGTTTGTTTGTAATTGAAACACAACTTGGCTGTATACTGGAATATATTAGAAGAGGCTTTCCCAATGAGAGATTCTTAGATGCTTTTGCTCTTCATTTCCTATAATCGGTAGTCAGCATGTCCAGCCCAAGTAGAAGGTGCTGTGTTTTGGATTTAGAGTACAGGTAGTCCTCGACTTACGACCACAATTGAGCCCAAAATTTATGTTGCTAAGTGAGACATTTGTTAAGTGAGTTTTGTCCCATTTTAACAACCTTTCTTGCCACATTTAGTCATTGCAGTTTTTCAGTTAGTAACACAGTTGTTAAGTGCATCTGGCTTCCCCATTGGCTTTGCTTGTCAAAATCACATGATCCCATAACATTGCAAAGTCATAAATATGAGCCAGTTGTCAAGGATCCAAATTTTGATCACGTGACCAATTGGAGGCTTCAGTGATTGTATGCGTGAAAGGTAGTCACAAGTCACTTTTTTCAGTGCCATTGTAACTTTGAATAATCACTAAATGAACTGTTGTAAGTCAAGGACTACCTATTAGCGTATTGCAGAGGTACTGAAGCATGTACTTTATTGACAGCAGCAGGGCTGAAGATTGGATTTTAAGATGAAAAGATTAAGATTTTGTTTGCCTCTTGGAGAAAGAAAGCTCCTAGGAACACGACAGAATATAAGATAGAGCTATAAAACAAAATAGTCGATTTGGCAGGTTGTGCGTTATAGTTGCCCCCATTTCCAGCCAAAATGTCCTAAATAGTGTGTTTTGCAGAGAATCTTAGCCCAAGATGGTAGAGGACCATGGGTTAATGACAACAACTTGAAAAGAAGGCAATACCAGGGGTTAGTACAACAGAAGACCAAACATTGGCAAAGATCACAGAATATCAAGATCTGAAAATCAAAATTGAAAGATCAGTTGTGGTGGTCCCAGTGGTTATCAGCATACTGGATGCCATAGCAAAAAACTTTGGCCAGCACATTGAAAAATCTTACATATTGACAAAATTTCCATCTGTCAGTTAGCTTGGATCCGCGCATAGGTTATGCTGATACATTACAACATCCTAGGTTCTTGGGAATAAGTTGACGCTGATAAGGCCAATATCAGTTGAAAAGAACTGACAACTGTGCCTTAACATTGTGTATGTAATAACAATTTATTAAATTTATTAACATGCCACCTGTCTGCATAGTGACCCTGAGTAGTTCACAATAGTTAAAAACACCCGATGTCTTTAGAGAGGTGGTGGGGTTTTTGTGTTTGGCAGTTTGATAAATTGCAGTTAAAGTCTTGATGTGAACATCCGGTGTGATGCTTTTGATCTGGTCAGTCAGATAGGTGAAGTGTGGTGCTTTTGAGGTGATGGGGCCACTGCGGTGATTGCTTTCCCTGGAACCTTGTTTATCCCTACCCCTCTGCCCTTGCAGCAAATTGGCTGTGGTGTGTGCCAGGCCTGCCAGATGTCTCAGGACTGCGGCATCTGCAGTGTATGTGTTCTGCGAGCCCAAAGCCCCAAGTTCCACATTGACATCAAATGCTTGCTACGCCGATGCTTGAAGATTGTCAAAAAGGTACCATAGGTTGCTTCCTGCTTTTCCTTCCCTTCCCTTCCCTTCCTTTTTCCTTGTTTTCTGCTGCTTTTTTCCAGCTTCGCATAGGCTTACACACGGTCTTAAGTTTTAACAGTTACCTCTTCTCCACTCTCATTCTGGTTTGCAGGGCCTTGATTGTGGCATATGTCAGGCCTGCAAGATAACTGAGGACTGTGGGACCTGTGCAATCTGTTTGCGGAGGCAAAGACCTGGCATGAAACGTCAGTGGAAATGTCTCAAGCGCCGTTGTCTCAAACGCAAGGTGTGTGTGTGTGTGTTTGATCCAACTAGTTTTGAACTTTTTTAAAGGGAGTGGTTGAAGTAGCAATAGCATTTAGACTTGTATATTGCTTTGCAGTGTTTTACAGCCCTCTCTAAGCAGTTTACAGAGTCAGCACATTGCTCCCAACAATCTGGCTCCTCATTTTACCAACCTTGGAAGGATGGAAGGCTGACTCAACCTTGAGCCGGTCAGGATCAAACTCCTGGCAGTGGGCTGAATTAGCCTGCAATACTGCATTTTAACCACATTGCACCACCACGGCTTCTAAAACAGTTATAAGAGAAAGAAAGCAACATCAGCCTATTTTATTTAGGGAGAAGTCCTTTGCAAACTGAAGTAAAAAAATTCAAGATATGACTAAGGGCATAATCTTAGAGGAAAGTTTCAACGTTTGTACTTCTAATGGATTATTAGAGGCTTGCTTAAAGCAAGAAAGCCAAATGGGAAGGACACATTTGATGTTTAGTTCTTGTTATGCAGGAATCCTAGGCCTGGCCTGGCATGAACAAAGAGTCCAGTTCTTTCTGAATCACATGATTATTCAGATCTATAAAAAGGTAGGTCCTCCCATAAAGCTGGAAGAACCCCAAGTGATTTATTCAGCATGCCTTTATAGTTTACTGGGATACACAAGCAGGAAATACAGCCGTTGGCATGAAAATAGATAAAAGTAGATAAAAAACAAATTGCTACAATGTTGTTGCTCACCAAGTACACTTAGAAAGAAGCATCTTAGCAAGTCCGTTGTGCCCTATCTGGTTTCCTGTCATGCCTCCCTGAACTATGGACAAGTTGGTGTTATTACAACTCATTTATTCTCTTTAATCCAGCTATTTCAATGCAAGACTCTCTTGATCATCATAATCCCCCTTTGATACTTGAGCAATATGGAGAAGTATCACCTCGGAAAATTTGAAGTTCAGTCGCCTTGTAGGATTTCTTAGGACAAGCCTGCATGGTTTAAGATGTATACAACAATAACAATAACAACAACAAAAAGAATCCAGAAGACTATGAAGAGTAAAGCTAAGAACATCTATGTAGGCCATCCCCACCAGGCAGCAATCCGCCAAGAAAATATCCCCAAGAATACTCCTGAGATGTCAACATCTGTGAATCTATTTGCAATCTTTCCCATGAGGTGAATAGTATGATTAACACCTAATTGATAATTAGAAATATAGTAAGCATGTATAAGTGCACAACTCCCTGTCCCCCCCTTTTTTTGTTTACTGCTAACGCAATGTCTACAGTATGCTGGTTCTGGAGAACAACCTCCCTAATCTCATCGTGTTCTTTATTTAGTTGGGACATACTCTGTATGATCAAATTAAGCATACTCTCTGCCCAGTTGCCCGGTTGTATAATAGATCCGTAATTAAGTTCTTGATTCCAGTATCATATGTTTCATAGTTGAAAAGGTTTTCCTGAACTGAATCCTGCACCAAGGTACACTTATTGCAGATCCAGTGGTTCCACTCTTTCTGGTATATTACTCAAACGGGGGATAACCATGCCCACTGTGCAAATTTCAGACCAGAAAGGTGACAAATATTTATAAGCACGCTTACCACATCAGAGCCACCAATTGGGATACGAGCAGCTCAGCCGGCTGTGGTTCTCAGCATCTATATTTTCATATGCAACAATTCCCATAGAGTGCCGATGAAATTGCATAAAATAGAAAGGTGGAGATCAGTATTTGTCCCAAAGGCCTTATACCATTTTATTCAATCGGTCTAATGACCGGTAGTATTGGCCACCCAAAAACTGTACAGTCCCACTGCTCATAAGCTTCCAACTTTGCCTTTGAGCTAGGATTTGAACGTTTCAGGCAGACAGCAGAACCATCTTGGATTCGTGCTCCAAGTTTAATAAGAGTCTGTTTGTTTGGGTGGGAACGTGGGTGCAAATCCAGCACTCAGTAACATTTAAGATTTTTACCCAGATTGTGGATATGCATATTATCACTCCACAATCCCAATGATGGCACAGGGTATTGTTCGCCTCTTTGAAGGTGGTCATATTCCTGTGTGTGAACTTGGAAGGTATCAATAAGTCTAGGTTGGGCTTCATCCGTCTTGGCTTCTGAGGCTTTTATGGCATTGTCTCTTCATGTATTTCTCTTGGGTCCCCAGAGAGGGTCAGAGAATCCTGAATATCCTTAATCACCTCTATGTCTATATCCCAATCATTTTCAGTCCCAGTCCCAGAGCACTCATAATCCCCACCCACCTACCCCGGTAGAGAAAGAAGACAAAGAGAAAGATGGAGACAAAGAGGAAAAAATAGGAGAGGCCATGGAGCACAAAGAAAAAGAGGAGGTAAATGACAGTAAAGAGCAAAACAAATCTGTATCAAGAGAAGAAAGAAGGACCAAAAGCACAAAAGTCCCTGGGCTGATAAGAAGCAATATAGAGCATTCAGCTCACATCACACAGCATCCTGAAATGAACCAACAACCACAGTGGTGTTTGGACGTATCACAACTCAAAGTTCATCATCAGCATGGAAAGAAGATGCCTTCAGATAGGTGTGATGAATCCAGGTCTAGACTCAAGTAACCAACCTACGGGTGGTGAGAAGAACAATATAAGGTCCCTTCCATTTTTTGGACAAAGGATTGCTGGAATGCCATGAGTTGACAAGAACCTAATCTCCAGGGCAGAATGAGTGCACTAAGCTACCCAGACCGGGAGGACAAACAGTATTAAACAGCTTCAGAAATGGAAGAAACATTGTTAATCAGAAAGTGAACATATTCTCAAAGGACATGGTCCCTGAAAGTGTCCGTAACTCGTGAATCGGGGAAGTTTCTTACCATCTTTCTGTCACCAATTCCCCCGTAAAACAGCACTCATTTTATGAGCTGTGCCTATCCTGAGTAGAAAGATACAATATAGGTAATTGGGAAGGAATGAGTGCACATACCAAGGGGAAAGGACCTGAAGCAGCAGACTTTGCAGTGAAGTCAGCAAAAGCATTACCTCTGCCATGTTTATTGTTATCCTTACATGCATCTTACTTGGAAGCAGGATGAATAGGGAGACAGTTGCGAGAGGGCCAGGAGACATAAGGATTTTTTTTTTTTTAAAAAACCCATTTTAGTCCATCTTTATTATGACATGTATGATTCTATACTTTTTGCCTTTCAGAATTTCTGCTGTTCTATTTCTGGACTACTTAGGCACTGAGGCATTTTCTTTCGATATTGTTGTATATAGTGTTATTCCTAATTGTGATCTTTGGTTTGTTTGGAATGAACCATTATTGGGTCCTCTAGTCTAAGAATACTATTAGTATGAACCAGATGGAGAATGCTCAAGTATATTATATTGCAATTCTGAAGGGGAATAAAAGTGTATATGGGGCTAAAATAGGTGTTGGCCTCCTGAAGCTCTTTGCTTTTATTTATAAAGATAAGAGATATGAGTCTAATTTATATTGAAAAACAGGAAGTCAGAGAAGAACTAAATTATTCATGAATATTTTCTATACAAGGCCTATTGGACTTAATATAACTGGTTATCAAGTAGTGGCAATATAACTGCAACCTCAGTTATGATTTTCAGAGTCTGAGGATAAATCGTTGATGCCTGGTGTATCTTTTTTTTAGTAACTAGAACATTGTAAATATGGTGGTGCTTGTTTGTGAACCCTATTAAATTTCCAATATTCTTGCATAAATATGATCTAAAATGCGATCTGTTCTCCGCATGTCTTAAAATTAAATAAACAGAACTCAATTAAGCAAATGAATCAAAAACAGTACACTTATCCATTTATATATTGAGCAAAATGATCCAAAGCTACATATAAACAGTCCTGATGTTCTTTTTTATGGACATCCAAGGGGAAACTACAATTGCTTGTCAAGTATACCAAGATGGAGATAAAATTTCTGCATGCTGGCTGGTTCCCTTTTCTCTGAAACACGCAGGCATAAAAAGAATCTTGGGCTATATAATCAATCCTTAAGGAAGAGTTATGTAAGGAACATTCTTTTAGGATATATAAACATCATTTTCAATTGTTGTTGCATTTGATATGAGTTTTAAAATCTGAGGGTGCCTGTGAATTCCAATATAACAATTATTTTGTGTGTTCTAATGTCTTTCTCCTGGATCTGCAAAAATCTTTGCTCTGTATGGAAATGTTCAGGAAATGTAAGAATGTGGCTGCATTAACTGGAAATGCTCACAGCTAGCGAACGCATGATTTTATCCTGAACTTGAGATCTCTGGTCAAAGACCCCAATGAATACAGATTCCCCAGGAGTGATTTCTAAAAAAATAAATGTATCTGAGATGTATGTTAACTCTGTCACTCTAGCACTAAATGACTCTTGATCCTTCTAGAAAAAAGTCTCATCCAAGAAGGACAGCTGCAGCTCGAAGAAAGTTTCAGCAGTAAGTACCTGCTGTGTGACTTACTGGGGCTTGGCATTTGCTTGCTTTCATTCCACTTCATTCCATTTGGTCTTTTTCTCCTCTGAATTGCTTGCATGGTTTTCTATCACTGCAAACTCCCAAGATGGTTTTTTTTTTTAACAAATTAGCAGCAAGAGACTGACAAAGCAGGAACAATGCTACATCCTGGCAAACAGGATTATAAAGGGAACTCTTTTTCTGCCAAGCCACAACATCGCTTTTCATTGTGGAGTGCTTCTTAGTTCATAGTGCCTGTGCAAATTGGAATATGGCATGTAGCGTGTCAGAAAGTGGCTTTGTGCATGGCTTTCCGTCTTTGTTTTGGGGAACAAACCCGTGCAGTGTGCGCATCTGTGCGTAGAATTTCTCTTTAACTTGCTACAACTTTGCCCTGCGTTTCTCGGTTGCTCCCAGGAATCTTCAGCAAAGAATGTCTTCACCCCAAAACAATGTGGGCAGAAAAAGCCAACTTTAACCACAGTGAGTGGCACTAGTTCTTCATGCAAATAAAAATGACAGTTAATGTTCCACAGGGATCTGGGTCTCCACTCCCAGCTCTGCCCTTACTTATATATGTTCATACTGGAAGCAGACCAGTTTATGAGGTGGAATTAATTTCAAGGATGATAAACGCTGGAAGCTTGTTGCAGCGCTGTAATGTAATATTTGGACCAACAGGAGCTTGGTTTCTGTGTCCTTCTCTGCCTTAGGTGAGGCACATTTCTTTAATCTAACATTGGATACTACAAAGTTCTTGGGAAATAATTATATTGAATCTGACTAATAATGAACCTGGAGCTAGAAGTTCTTCAGTTTTGTGTGTCTTTATCTGTTCCTTGTTTTCTCTCTCCTCTGTTTGTCACAATAAGGGAAGGGAAGGGAAAGGAAGGAAGTTAGTTGCTCCTGTTCCTGATGGCATTTTGCCTGCCCTTGGTCATTCTGTTTTTTGTTTGTTTGTTTAGGTAAGGAAATATCTCTGAAACGATGACCCAAACAGTATGGGTTTCTAGTTCTTTATAAACTCTCTTTATAAAGCTGCTAGAATTAGGAAAAGGGGTCTCACATTGTAAGGCTTCTAGGTCAGTATGGAATGCAACATTACATATCTATATCTATATCTATGTATGGCATTCAGCTTTGTTCGGGTATTTTCCCACGTCATTGTAGTTGTGCTTTTAAAGTTGTAGCAACGTTTCGGCAGAATCTCATCTGCCATCATCAGGCTTCTGTATAGTGTTCGTCTGTGAGTCAGACTTTTACAGTTGTTTCAATTTTGAAACTGAAACAACTGTAAAAGTCTGTCTCACAGACAAACACAATACAGAAGTCTGATGATGGCAGATGAGATTCTGCCGAAACGTTGCTACAACTTTAAAAGCACAACTACAATGACGTGGGAAAATACCTGAACAAAGCTGAATGCCATACATACATACATACATACATACATATATTTGAAACCATCAGCACACTATTAACCTGATGAAAAGATTGAAGATTTCTTATACAGATGTTTCAGGCAGGGTTCTTTTCAATATCTTTGAGCAATTTGACTATCTTCACTCTCATTTTCTTTGCTGTCTTCATTTCTTCGGCTGTCAGGGTAGGCCATTTCTAAAGGCTCACTTGGCCTCAGGCCAACCCCACCGGAGGCAGTCTGCTACCCCAGTAAGTGGCCTGCATTCCTGCTGTATTAGGCTTGTACTATAATATAAATTGCCTTACATAAAATCTATAATTTATGTTTGTGGGTTGAGCAGAATTGAATCACAACATATGCTGTACTCATTTCAAAAGATAAAATAATTCAGAATTATTTTTTTCTAATGTTATTCAGAAGGTTCAGTTGTTAAATTTGGTAATTGGGTGGAACAAATACGAGTGGAAGAGCAATTGAAAATGCTTTTTTTCTGAACTAAGTGCAATAGATGGGGTATTTTTAATATAATTATAAAGAATTTTTTTCTCATTTTAATTTCTTCTTATTTAGAAATTAATTTGCCCCATTTACTCATGGATAAAATTTTGAAAAACTCGTTTTCATTGATGTTAAAAGAAAATGTGTTTGGTTAACTTACAGGAGTTAGGGAAGGCAGCTTAGCCTTACTTCAGTCCTGTCTTTCTGTCCACTTCTCTCTTTTTTTTGCGGGGTGGGGGGGTTCGTTTATGGATGTCTCATATATTTCCACTTAGATCACAATTTCCAATTGCTAATTCCATCACTTGTTCTGTCCTGCTTTCTAATTCTAGAAATTGAAACCTACCATTCAAAGGGATCCTGGAGGCAATCCTCTTGTAAGGCATCGGGTATGTATGCTATAAGGGAAAAATACATAGCAAATAGGCTGGTTTCTCTTGCAGATTGAATAGTAAATATTCCTGTGGCGTAGTGCTTAGGGATACTCAGATCCACTTGGACTCAAGGATCTTGAATGCTTTCTAGTGAAGGAATTATAAAATAGAGCTATCTGCAGTTATCCTACTTGTACTATATATTTTTACTCCTTTGAACAGAGATAAAATGTTCTGGCCTTTTCTAGTTTGGTGAAGAATGAAGTTATTTCAGTTCAAAATGTTGAAAGTATATTTCAATCTGCTCCTTTAGAAATTATAATACCAGAACATGTTTCCCCAAAATGGGAAAAAGAAAAAGAAAGATAGAAAGTGTCAGTGTTCTTCAATGGAGAATGCTGAAGTAAAGAGCATTTCAGTACAGCATAATCTGGGATCTGAGGCTGAATTATTTTTGACAGGTTTGGAGAGAAAGCAATATGACAATTCTTGAAATAACATTTGATCTGGTTTGCTCTCTTATTATTTAGATGTATATGTGATTTAGGTTTAAGGAAAGACAACTCTTGTGTGTGACAAGTATTGCATCAGCTCCAACTAACTCACTCATTTGGATTTTTTGTGTGTTCTGACTGAAACTGAAAGAAGTTAGTATTGTAGAAGGATTCAGGTAGTTTCATAGAGCAATTGGTGGGACTTAAGATACCTAGAGTGACTGGACAATGTAGTGATTAGAGTGTCATCTGGAACATGGGAGACTGGGGTTTGAATCCTGGTTGATACCTACATTACTGGTAGTCTCTGGAAAAAGACCCTTGAATGTTTCATCTTCCTACCTCAGATATGAGAGTTAGGTAAATTAGAAGAGTCACACTGACTCCGATGTTGCCTGGATTAATACAATCTGTGTCATATGTTGAGGAACCAGGACAATCTGATAATTAAGTGGGCTACTGGAACAAACTATACTTGGGTGAGACGAGAACCACAGGCGAGCCAGCTGCTAACACGAAGTTCTTATCCAGAGTGGCTAACATAAAAAGGACACTGCTGATTATGAAATACCCTCTCTTCCAAGGGAACAGTACCACTCAACTGCCAAACAATAACCAGCTTCCCCACAACATGGAAAATCCTATCAGGCATCATAGCTGCCAAGTTAACAGGACCATATGGGCCAGTACATGAACACAGCTCAGAAGGGCATTGAAAACAATACTAGAAGTTCAAAACACCAGTTGCTCATAGATAGAACAATCACCCAAACTCAAGGTCTAGAGAGACCAATCTGAGAGCAGCCTCAATTGACTACCGGAAAGCTTTGGACTCAATGCCGCACACATGAGTCTGTAAATTCCTTGTGCTATATAAAGTCAACATAACATTAAGGACCTTCTTCAAGAACTCAGTAGGACTGTTGAGACAACACTGGAAATCAATTCAAGAAAGCTTGCACAAGTGATCAAGTATGTCATGTATCAAGGTGATGCCCTGTCCCTGCTGCTGTTCTGCACAGGCTTGAACCCGCCTCAGCCAAATAATCACAGTGACTGGATATGAATACAAGTTCAAGAGTGGAACTACCATTGGCCACCTCCTCCATATGGATGACATAAAGCTCTGTGCTAAGAATGAATAAGATATCAACTCACAGATCCACCTGACTTTGAGCTACAAGGAGGACATTGGGTGGTCATTCGGAGAAGTGGCTGGATCATAGTAAAGAGAGGGAAGATGGTTAAGACTGTAGTGAGGCTACCAGTGGGCCATATGGCAGACATATAGATCAGCTCCATGTACATTGGTATCCCTCAGTGATATCACAATGAGGAGTCAAGGAAAATAGCAACGTCCAAGTACCATCAAAGATAAGACAGGTTATGAAGAGCCAGCTCAATGTGAAGAACAAGATCCACGTCATCAACACTTGTCATCAGATATTCTGCCAGTAGGCCAAAGGAGAGTATGGTAGCTGGCTATGTTGAGACCTGGAAGCTCTTCACAATCTATGGAGATTTCCATCCCAACTCAGAGACTACGTCAGATTGAAAGAGGTGAGCTGGGTCTAGTAGTCCACAATCTTGGATGAAACTCAGAGCATCCAGGAATACCTCCGTAATATTTCACCAAAGATAAGCTGCTGAGAGAATGCCTGAGGCAGAAGTAGATCAACTGGAGGAAGTGTCAGGGCAACACAAGACCATGCATGGGATGTATAATTTACGGATAGTGTGATGGCTGACATTGGAAAATTCTACCAGTGGCTGGAAAAGGCTGGAGTGAAAGACAACACAGAGGCACTGATATTAGCAGCACAAGAGCAGGCACTAAGACGCCATATCCAGAGAAGCAGGGGCCTACTACACTAAGGACCCAAGGTACAGACTCTGTATCTACTAAACAGCAGCACCAAGTAGCCTGGCATTGTAAACAGGAACATCTGCACAGTGTATAGCCTAGACCCTCCCAAGCCTGATGGAAGATTCCACAGTAAGTCATGGAGAATGACAGGGATAAGATCCTGTGTGATTTTACAGTTTCAGATAGGTAGGCAGGTAATGGCCAGTCAAGCAGACATCGTGATAGTAGACAAGGGGCAGAAAACAGTGATGGTGAGAGATGCAGCAGAACCAAGTGACAGTGACACCAGGAGGAAAGAATATGAGTAGCTGGAGAAGTATATGGGCATGAAGGAGGAGTTCGAGGAACTAGGATTTGGAAAAATAAAGGCCAAGTTGGTATCATTGGTACTAGGCATACTTGGGACTATGACTCCTAAGCTGGGAGAGAGTGGCTCCAGCAGGTCTTAGGAACAACAGTGTTAGGAACGGCTAAGAATAGCCAGGGTACGGTTGCCAACTGTTAAGAAGAAGAGGCATCCCAGTGTGCTGTACCTGAATCTAAAACGGCCCTTTTGTTTAAAATGAATATTAAAGGGGGAGAGGGAAGTTATTATCCGCAGAACATATTCTGTATTCCTTTGTGTCTGCATGTGTGTGTGGGGGAGATGGAGGCCTTTCTCCCCCTTTTTCTCAGTGGGACTGTGGGTTTCTCTAGGAACAAAGGAAGTGCTTTATAATCTAGCAATTTGCTTTGCACTATGTCCGTTTCCCATTGACCTTTTCCTTTTTGAAAGAATCAGAACACAAAATAAATAAAATAGCATGTGTTAAAGCAGGGTTTTAAACTATCTTGCAGGCTAAGAGATTAGAAAAGTCAAAGAGAAAGTTCAAGGGCAACAAAAAGGGGTTTTGTTCAGAAACAATGAATCTGAAGCGTGAGCAGTGGGCTCTCACAGAATTTGATACTTAAATTGTGTTACTTAAATTGTGAGGTTGCTCGTTCGTTTCCCATTAAGCATCTTTACTCTTTACCTCCAATCCAAGATTCTTTCTTGGAAGCCATATTCAGATGGCCTTTAATTTAGCTGGCTATTACAATTACTTCTCTCTTTTGCTCTCTGAGAGTAATTTTTCCTGGAAGGAAAAAAAATCTTTTGTTGTTGATTCGAAACAAAAATCTAACTATAAACAAGGCTTTGTTCTTCAAAATCAGTTACCTTATACAGGTAGTCCTAAACTTAAAACCATTCATTTAGTGACCAAAGTTATAATGGCACTGAAAAATGTGATCATTTTTCAAACTTTTGACCATTGCAGCATGCCCATGGTCAAGTGATCAAAATTTGGATGCTTGCCAACTGGCATGTAATGGTTGCAGTGTCCCAGGGTCATGTAATCACCTTTTGTGACCTTCTGACAAGCAAATTCAGTGGGGCAAGCCAAATTTGCTTATCAACTTAACAAGTTAGTAAGTTAAGTTACTAACTTAAAAACTGCAATGGTTCACTTAATGACTGTGGCAAGAAAGATCATAAAATGGGGAGAAATACACTTAACGGTGTCACTTATCAACAGAAATTTTGGGCTCTGTTGTGGTCGTAAGTCAAGGATTAACTGTACATGATTAAAATCTAGATAGTATTAATAAAAGGCGTCAAAATCACTGCACTGCTCCATAACTCTTCTTGGAATCCTCTTTCGTAATTAGTCCTTTACTCATTTCATTTGGCTATGCTATGATACAAGGCATGTAATGCTGGGTCTTTTTTGTACTTCAAAGTACACCACACAAACCGCAGAGAGAGTCTTTCAGTGGGAGAAGAACGCCGCAATGTTTTCCAACTTTCTGAACTAAAAATGTCTTGGGGAACAAGTAAGAATTTCAAGTCCTCCCAGCCACTAACTTATGTTGGGTTCCTCCCAACAGAAGAAGCAATTGGGAGTGGCGAAAGAGAGGAAGAAAGTGGGCCATCCTCCCAAGCATCCTGTGACTAAACTCAAGGACAGTGTGGTAAAATGTGTTTCTTTCTTTGGTTTTTGGATTTATCTGGAACATGGCCAATTTTGAGTTAACAGGTTGGGCAAATGGGTTAAATAGATGAAGTCATTAGCTGATGAGGACTAGGTGAATCCACTACAAAGTGAATCCACGCCCCCAGGTGAAGTGCAAAACAGATTCTTTATTGGGATCCAATGGGCTATGAGGAACCAGAGTGGGAGGAAGGAAAGTGAGTAGCTATTGAACTTGCTTTATAGAGTTTTGTAAGTCTGTCACTCTCCAAAGAGGCAGAGACAGCAATAAAATGATCTAATTTCAACAATCTTAGAACAACAATTCTTGACAAATACATAACATAAGAAAGAAAAGGAAGATATGAGTGTACAGAGTAGACTCCTACAGTCCTTGGAGGTTGTCACTTTTTATCTTAATATTTAGGTGATTCTTTCAGGTAGCACCCTATGGTTATAGTAGACCAACTAGTATGTTCAACCAGTTGAATTTACATAATTCTGAGCAGCTAAAACTTGATATGAAGGTCTGTGATCTTATCTCAGTGATCACTGGTATAACTATAGCAAGTAAGGAATATTGCAGCTATCTTCTTCAGAAATACAGATTTGAATCTCTGTTTCTTGTTAGACTGTAAGCTATGTTGGTCATTCTGGGTCCAGGGAACAATTTCCATTGCCTTGATTTTCTAAAATTTACTATAACTGGCTTCATAATTTAAAAATTCCTGCAATATACAAGATTTCTGAAAAAGAATAGAGTTGATTGAATTGCCTATGGAGATTCTCAGTCATCCAGGTCATGGTTTCCCAAAAGTACTATTTTAAGAGGCAACTGGGCTTTCTTTGTTTTTCCTTGAAGACGTTTCGCTTCTTATCCATGCAGCTTCTTCAGTTCTGGACTTCTTAAATGAGAAGTGAAATGTCTTCAAGGTGAAACAAAGAAAGTCCAGCTGCCTTTGGGACAACCATGGCCTGGATGACTGAGAATCTCCATAGACATTTAGTTATGCAAGTTGGTTGAATTTTTTATGCTTTGATTGCATTTGAGATAGATTTATTTCCTAATTCTCACATAGTACAGAGTTTATGAACGTTATGCTTTTTAGAAATAACTGGATTATTTAGCCACTGTCCTAGGCTTTGCAGCATATACTTCCTGGCTTGATAGCTCCCCTTTTCTCCTTATAGCATTCCTCTAAAAATCAGCAAAACCGGAAGTGTGGTCAATGTGAAGCCTGTCTGCTGAAAACAGACTGTGGCCATTGTGATTTCTGTTGTGACAAGCCCAAATTTGGAGGGCAGAACCTGAAGCACCAGAATTGCCGGTGGAGACAGTGTCTGCAGTTTGCAATGGTTGGTGCACCTCCTCATTTGTTTTATTGTGTTCTGTCTATCACCACTTTGCTACTTGCTATCAATAGAGAGTTCTTTTCATTGTATACTATGTTGTAAGCCATGTCATACTTCTCTATGCTACGTGTGGGTATCAAGTGCTCCTACTAACAAAGGCTTGTAGGTCTTGTTGCAGTAGGTGCATTTTGTTCAGAAGCATGTTGCCTAATTGTCAGATCTAATGCCTATATTGTCAAGATTGATCAACTCAGGTTTCTTTATTCCAGGGGTGGGCAGACTGAAATTGATTGTTTATAAATACCTCCTGGAGATGAATAGCAGATTCGAATTGATTTGTGTTTGAAATGTTTTGTTTTAGGGTTGATCTGGTGGCAGTGACAAAATAACACAACAGGAAAAAGCCATAATAATTTATTTTCCCTTGTCATTAGATCATTTCCTGCATTAACGTTGCCAGACAATATTAAGTGTGTTATAGGGAATGCAGTCAGTAATTCTACTATTTGTGTTCCTGTTTTAACCCAAACAGTATCTTTGATCACATGCACAAAGGGAGAATATGCACATTGATTAATAGTGGTGGACTTCAAGCAGTACTGCCACTGCATGCGTTTCCTGTGGTTTATATAGATTGATCACATGAATTTGAAGGAAGTGAGGATTTATTCATTTATTTTATTTTCTTAACATTTTTGAACCACCCCTCTCTCTTGGGGAGATGCTCTGGGCAGTGTACATTAAACTGTTAAAATATAAAAACACTATCTAACAATTATGCATTTAGATAATGTAGAATTTAAAAGGAGTCAAAGATTATTAAAATCTGTTAGAAATTAATTAAAAAGATAAAGAGAAGGCTCTCAGAACTCCAATCAAAATGGGACAGAGACAGTTCCATAGGTAGCCTGGCCCCATGCCTTGTAGGGCTTTATAGATCATAATTGACACTTTGAATTGGATCTAGAAGCAAACTGGCACCAGTGGAATTCTTTGGATCAATACTTTTTATACCATTTAAGAGTGTATGTCTTTCTTGATAGACTAAAAGCTACTGTGGGAGAAGAATAAATTTTACCTGTCAAGATTTGAGATTGATTTGAAGGCTACAAGACATACAAAAGAAACTGATGTCTTAATGATTATAAGCGATGTACAAATAACAAATTAAAAAACTAAGAAAGTGACCTGGATAATTTTCCTATATTGGATTTATAGGTTTGTTAAAGCTGCACTGGTGGGGACTCTCTTTGGCATGGTATGATTAAATGAATGCATAAAATGGCTTTCAAAATAGTCCACTTTTCTTTTTATTGATGCAAACTCTTGAAAGATTGAAATTAATCATTTTTGCAGCAGTCAGTAGACACTGCCCAGTTCAATGTGTTTCGAAGAGCAGGAATTATGCTTGTCATTCAAATTTAATGTTCAGATACATATTATGGCCCAGTGTGGTACCAGCTTCATAATTAATCAGGAGCTATGATTTATATTCTTGATGCTTTTTTAAACACTTTATTCCCTAATTCAGTTATAGGAACACAAACTTTAAAAAATTAGATTAAAAACTTCAGAATTTTTTTTTTTTGACAGGTTGCCTGACTAATAAGATTTGGCTCCATTCTTCAGTTGAAGGATATAAATGGACATCTCAAAGAGTTATATTTGTTTTGGAACTTAATTTTGTTATCAGTAAAACAGAAGAAGGAACCATGGAGTTTTATTTCTTTTGTAAGTTAGGTTTGTTTTCAATAAAACAGAATAAGGAACTGTTGGGCCAAGTCATCTTTATAGTCTTTTCAGTTAGCTGTTACCAGTGCTATAGATATTAATGAATTTCATTCATTAAACACAATTGAGGGGATTGACAGATTAGGCTGTGCCAAATTTGGGTTTTTAATGATCTGTTGATGTATGAACCCAACTATATGTGATTTCTCTAGAAGATTTTGTGCAGATAAAGCCTACTTGCTTTTGACTCTACCTTGTGGTGTCTTAAATCTGACCTTGGACAGACAATAAAATATTTCCCTTGTTTGTTTAATAAACCTTATACAGTGGAACCTCAGGTCATGAACACTCCTGTTCATGACCAAATTGATTTTCCTGTTCGCGACCACCTGATTTCAAAAATCAGGTGGTGAACAAAATCGGTACAAATTTCTGTGCCAATTTCCCCTTATGCCATTTTTTTTTACTGCATGCATGCACAGTTGGTCATGCTTCTGGATGACTGGAATACAGGTCTCTTCCTGTATTTTAATCTGTATTCAGATTAATCTGTATTCAGATTAAATATCTCGCTCCAGAACTGGCAATACTATAATACAGTCAAATCTTCACAGGATTAACCAAAGAACATTATGTTAAGTGGCATAAATATTATAAAGAAAGCAGCTTGACCAGTTGTTTCAGCGCAGTTCTTATTCCTGAATGTAGCCAATATTTAGGTTTGGAGAAAAATTTCTTTTTTTCAAGCAAGGATTTTACTTACCAAGGTTAACTCAAGTTTCTTCCTTATGGAGAAATGAATTCAACACCCATTTATTAGACTGCAATGGTGGGCTTTTTAACTCTGAGCTAAATAGCTGTAAAGTTTGAAAGTTGTAAGAATTAAGGAAGAGCCAGCAGGAAAGAGTTTGCTGTCTTGAACTTAGACCACATAGGATTTTTATGGGGGTTTTTTTGAGCAAGCCGATCATATAAGTGTTAGTGGCTTGGGTTATAACTTGAGTTGGCTACTTGGAAATGTTTCTTTTTGCACACGTGCTAAACAGTTTTAATCTGCTGAGAATAGAAGGCCTAGATTCTTGAAATGATAAATTCTTTACATTATGAAACATCTGCACCTGGCAGGATTTTAGAATGGTTGTTTGCCTGCAAGACTAAGCATTGTATAAGCTACATCCATAGTTATAAATGAAATGAGTAAGCAGCAACATAGAGGAAATGCAAAAAGAGATGCATGGACGCTTAGGTATCTGCAAAGATGAATTGGATACTGTCGTCTTTTTCTTCAGCCATAGAGACGGAGAAACCCAGAGAAGTACTTGAGCAAGGACATATTTTTCTAAATAATCTGTTGTTTTACGACCCGAGTTGTGTTTGATATTCCATAAACTTTGCCCTGGGTGGCTTTGCGTTGATATGTGTTTGATCACTAATCCTGACTTTATTGTCTCACTCATTTGCTATCCTACATATAAACAAGAGATCTGTTCCAGTCCATGATAAAAATAAAGACAAATAGTTAGCTGTTTTGAAAGATAGATGAGTTGGAAGAAAGAAAACGGGCATGCTATCTAAGTATTTACAGAAAAAGACAAAGAACTGTAAAAGAAAAATACCATGGAAGGCTACTTCTGGCTTTTGTTTAAAAACAAAATTAGTCTTCTACTATTCTTATTTCTATTATTCTTAGAAAACTAGTTCTATTTCTACTATTCTTAGAAAGCCATTCTTATCTTTAGCAACAGAAACTGAGAACTTCTATTCCACATCTTTGTTGTAAGAGTGGCATAAAACTTGCAAATTAAAGAGCTTGTGTACAAGTTCCCTCACAGAGTGTGTTACAAGTTTTGGGGAAAGATTTTCTTTTAGAAATAGATGTTTTATCTAAGAAATTTTGTGGTAATTCTATGGAGAGCAGAGGAATATTGATTGTTGGCTATAGATTTCAATTTTCAGTTCAGTCTACGGCATTTACTGTCTTTATTGTAAGATTAGGGTATTGATTGCCCGTCTAGAGAAGAGACATTAAGGATGCTTTACCAGTCTGAACTGTTTGTGAACTCTAATCCAAATTACCCATCTGAATCCTGCTTTCTAACTTGGAATTGCAGGCAATTTGCAATGGTCAGGAATAACAACAACAACAACAACAACAACAACAACAACAATATAGTTTATAGGGTGCTGCCTTGATGTAGCAGGGGGCTAAACTGCTCCAATGAAGCTGAGAGCTGTGCTGGCAGCAGGTCCAACCATGTCAGAGAGGTCTCGGCCGAGGAGCAGAAATGAGTGCACCCAACAACCCATGCAATAAATCATGGTGAAACACAACCAAGTGAAGCCTATACCGGTTCGGTTGTTGCCTGGGTTAACAAGGACCGTGTCAGGTGTTTGGGAACCTGGGCATCCATTGACAAGTGGGCTACAGGCCACGGTTCCCATAGCTGAGCAACCAGGGCATGCGCCTGCAGGGCTACTGGAAGTTGAACAACCTCAGAAGCGGCAGAAAAACACTATGTCAGAGAACCGCACTGTAATGAAGTGCTACTACAAAGCAGAACCAGAAAAATGAGGCTACCAAAAAAGGATGTACAAATTATGGAAACAAGAATATCCAAACTCAAGGATAACTGGATTACGATTAGCCGATCAGTGACGATTCATCACTCGGAACGAAGTGCTCAGTAAAGTCGAACTTGAAGAAATACGGAAAAATTGTGAAATGGGAACACAGACTATTGAACAGCAGACTGCTGAAATGGCAGCAGAAAATACTCCAATAATTTTTGGAGCAACTGAACAGCCTGAATTTGAAGAAAATGCAGATATTTTGCAAGAACAGGAACAGCAAGGGCCTGAAGTCACCATTGAAACACCAGGAGTACTCAATGCCAGGCAGCAAGAACTGAAAACTAAAATCTTGGCACATGCTGCATCAAATTCAGAAAGAAGAAGGCTTCCAACCTTGAAGACTGTGCCTAGAAAACATTTGGCACCGTTGATGATAGATGTGAATTATGCACTTCCAGCAGTCCAGATAACACCAATTGAACAAACAAATCAGCTTGCCTACAGTACAGCAGTCATAGTAACTGAAGAACTGGGGATTCAACAGTCCCCTACAAAATCGACTGGAAAACCACAGTGGAAAATCAGGTTGGAGTTGAAAATCAAGAGCCTGCGAGCAGATACAAGCAACTTGAAGAATTTGCAGGAGAAAAAGCTGAACAGCAAGATCAAGAAACATCTGATAAAAAAATACAGGCTCAGCACAAGAAAAATTGATGAAGCATTGGAAATTGTGAAGCAGCAGTTAACAGCAAGAAAAATTGAAAGATACGAAGCCAGTCATCCAGTACAAACAAAATCAATTGTTCCAATCAAACCAAAGATGGTTCTGTCTGAATCAGATGGGGGATACGAAAATTGAAAAACCTGAGAAAATGGTAGCTACTCAGTTTTGGGAAGACCCTTGGGAGACTGAGAAATGTTACAACAATAATGCTGGGTGGATCAGAGAATGGTTAACAGCTGCGAAAACCTACTTGATACAGAAGGATCCAGCAAAAGGGGCAACACCCGCAAATTACAGGCCAATAACATATCTGCCAACCATGTTCAAGTTGCTGACCAGCATCATAGCTGACAGGATCCAGGACTACCTAGAAGTAAATAACATCTGGCCAGTAGAGCAGAAAGGAAACAAATGAGGAAGCAGAGGCACAAAAGATCAGCTCCTGATCAACAAAATGATTCCAGAGAACTGCAAAAGCCGAAAAACAAATCTGCATACAACTTGGATTGACTACAAGAAAGCATTTGATTCGCTACTGCACAAGTGCCTGGATGTCATCGGAATATGCAAGTGCATTGGTACTTTTACTGCAAATGTGATGAAGCACTGGAAAACAGAACTGTTTATTGGAAGTGAAAGCTGTGGACTAGTCAACATCAAAAGAGGGATTTTCCAGGGTGATTCTTTGTCACCTCTGCTGTTCATCATCACCATGACCGCTCTGTCAACAATTTTACAGAAAACAACCTGGGTTATCACACTGCTAAAAATTCACAGAAAATCTCTCACCTGCTGTACATGGATAATCTGAAGTTATACGGAAAATCAGAAATTGAGTTCCAGTCACTGACCAATACAGTTCGAATTTTCAGCACTGACATCAGCATGGAGTTCAGCCAAGACAAATGTGGCACAGTGGCACTGAAGAAAGGGAAGATTGTAGAAAGTGATGGAATCGAAATGCCCAATAGACAAACCATCAAGTGCCACCAACCCGAAGCCTACAAATACCTGGGCATACTACACCTGGACAATATTAAGCATGGGCAAGTGAAAAATGTGGTCAGCAAAGAATACACAGAAAGGGGTCAGAAAACTTCTAAAAAGCAAACTGAATGGCAGCAACACCATCAAGGCTATAAATACCTGGTCGTACTTGTCATCAGATATACTGCTGGGATCGTAAACTGGACACAGGCAGAGCTGGACAGCCTGGATAGGAAAACGAGAAAACTGATGACCATACACTATGCACTGCACCATGTAGTGATGTTGACAGGCTATATTTGCCCAGAAAAGCAGGCAGCAGAGGACTTTTGCAAGTGAAGCAGACAGTCGAAGAAGAGAAGCATGCTCTGGCAGATGAAAGACAGTGTTGACCCAGCTTTGATGGAGGTCAACAGTAGGAAGCTGCTCAAAGTGCAGCAAACCAAGGATCAATATAGGAAAACAGCAATGCAAACTCGGGCTGACAGCTAGTGTAACAAAGCACTGCGTGGACAGTTCCTTGAAAAGATCCAAGGAAAAATAGATAAGGAAAAGACCTGGTTATGGCTGACCAACAGAATACTGAAGAAAGAGGCAGAAGGCCTGATTCTTGCAGTCCAAGAACTAGACATCAGAATGAATGTAATCAAAGCCAGAATAGAAAAATCTGTTGACCCCAAATGCAGACTCTGCAAAGAAGCAGATGAAACCATCGATCACATACTGAGCTGTTGTAAGACAATCGCTCAGACTGACTACAAATGTCACAACACAGTTGCTCAGGTGGTCCACTGGAATTTGTGTCACAACTACCATGTGCCTGTAGCAAAGAACTGGTGGGATTGTAAGCCTGAAAAAGTGGTCAAAAATGAGCATGCAAAACTACTGTGGGACTTCCAAATACAGACTGATAAAGTTTTGGAACACAACACCCCGGATATCACGATTGTGGAGAAGAAAAACATTGCCATACCAGGTGACAGCAGAATCAACGAGAAACAACTTGAAAAAATCACCAGATAACAGGACTTGAGAATCGAACTGCAGAGATTCTGGCATAAACCAGTGCAGGTGGTTCCAGTGGTACTAGGCACACTGGGTGCTGTGCCGAAAGACCTAGGCAAGCACTTAAAAACAATTGGCGCTTACAAAATCACCATTGGTCAGGTGCAGAAGGCCACCGTACTGGGATCTGCTCGCATAATCTGCCGATACATCACACAGACCTAAACACTTGGGAAGTGTTCGACTAGTGATTTTTGATACGAAACCCAGCATAGTTATCTTGTTTACTGTGTACACTGTTGGGTTTTTTTTTTGTATAATAATAATATAGTTTTCAGGTCAGCAATTTCAATTTTTTAAAAATAGAAAAAAGTAGTGGTTTTCAGTCAAAAGACATATAAACTAGCACCCTTTCCTATGGGTGTATAGAGAAGAAAATGAGGCCAAGGACTGAAAATGACATTCATCTTAATATATTTTTAATGGGCATTGTGACAATTTGTAAAGGTAGATTTCAGTGTATGTTAATTGAATATATAATTGTGAGATGATATTGCTTGAAATCATTAAGAAAGAACCTGTTACATGCTGCTTAGGATAGCATCCTAGCCAATAGGATCCTTTGGCTTTTACCCTCTGAGTTCGAAGTGGTAACTAGGGCCTTATTCTTCTCTGGGCTCTGGTAGGCAAGGCTGTCCAAAGTTAGGGCAACCTCAAAGGGTCTATCAGCAGAGATGAATGGGTGGGGAAACCGAAAACATTTTCCGTGTGCTTGGGAATAGCAGAAAGGCAAATTTAAGAACAAGAGCTGTTGAAGAGACTTTCAACAGCTGCCAGTTTTTTTGCCTGCTTGATTTGTTACACGAATTTCCCCATGGTTCATTTCAACCAGTATCCTGAAAGGAAAACAGTGGCAGTGATTGTGATGATTCACAAAAAGTAATAATCTGGCAAGGTCTTAAGAATAAGGTTAAAAGGAGTTCCGGTTTGTCAGGCTTCGGTGGTGGCAGGAATTCGCGTTTGTGCGCAATCCCTCCCGCGCTTGCTGCTGGAGTGCCTCCGATCCAATTGGATATGGAGGCTATAGTTATCCTGTAGGGATAACTGAAGACAGGGAAGATCTGGAGAGGGGTTTGGGGACATCGCAATCCCCTTCCTCAGCTGGCTAAACTCCCTTTTCCAAAGGTGGTGGAGTGGCGGTCAGCAATGGCCGCCACAAAGAACCTCTCAGCCGGACAAGTTTTGTGCAGGAGGAAGTGGAGAAAGTGAAAGTCTTTGGCTGAACCGGGACAATAAGTAACATCTGAACACCCTGGAAATTTAGCTCTTTAAAGGATACATTGTTCCCAAGAAGATTGTAAAAAGGTGCGGATGAAAGTGAAAAGGGAAAGTTTTTTTCTGCTTCACTCTCCTTCCCTACGGAGATAGCAGTGGAAATCGGAAACACCCGCTTTGGCAACAGAAGCTAACTAATTTTGAAAATTAAAGCCAAGGGGACAAGATTTCTGAACATTGATATTTTAAAATCTTTTTTTTTTTTTTTTGCTATAAGTGGGAAGGGAGAGGCAAATGATTTATATTAAAATTCTGCTGGAGGAGACTGCTTGGAGTTTATAAGATCAGAGATTAAACTGTAATAAGACTTCTAGGAAATCATTTTGGAATTGTGTAATTGAACTCTACCCCAGGAAGAGAAAGTATTAAAAGAAGAAAGTGCTAAATGAAACAGTTTGGGTTGATTTGGATTGCTTGATGACTTTGGAACTTTTGCAAACTATTTTTTGAAAGTCTAAAAACACTTGGATTGTTTAAAAAAATAAAAATAAAACAATGGCATTATCTGTGGAAGAATTGAAAATGGAATTTAAAAAGCTAAAAGAAGAGGAACAAGAAGGCAAGGGCTCTTTTGGATCTGTTTTCCACTTAGAAATGGCGATTTCTACCTATCAGGAAATACAGCAATCAGAAAATTGGGATGAAGAAGGAGAAGCCATCTTTAATGGACAAATTATTTTAGTTGATGAAGAAAAGGGAAAAGGCGGAAAGAAAATGGAGAATTCAAGATTTTAAAAAAAACCAAGAAAGGGAAAATAAGGTGAAAAATTGATATAATGTCAGAAAGCAACAGAAAAGAGAAATACAACAGAGAGGGGAGACTAAAAGGGTGGAGACTGAGAGATGGGGGGTAAAAAGATTAGATTTGACAAGAAAGGAAGGGAAAAAGGAAAAAAGTTATAAAGGCTTAAAACAAGATGCTAAAAAACGGGGTTTTTTTTAGAGATAAAGTGTAAAATACAATTTAAAGAGATTCTGCAAAAGTACACAAGATTGTATTGTAGTATTTGTATTTGAAATAGAGTTAGAAAACTGGAATATTATATGTGTTAATAGAATATTGTAGGGAATGTGTAAAATATCTAAGATTTAATAATACCTAATATCTATGTGTAAAATATCTAAGATTTAATAATAGAGTTTAACTAATTAATTTGTTATGGAATATTGTTTTTGCTATATTATAAGCTTATTATGTTTTTTTTAATTTTAAAATGTTATTTAGAATGTACTAAGCAGAATCAGAATGGAAATTATGTAGTATTTTAAGTGTTAAATTGGGGGAAAGATAGAAAGGCGTCATACTTCAACCACTGATTACAGGAAAAATTTTGTATTAAAGAGAAAAGATAAATAGACAATTGAAAAAGAACGGATAAAAGATACAAGTATAAGGATTTAAATTGAGATGAAGTAAATAAAATAGAATTAAGAGAGTGAAAAGAGGGGAGAAGACATATAGAAAGTATAGAATGTTAAATAAGATTGAAATAGTATATAAGGTGAGCATGAATTTGATTTATGTCCGTACAAAAAGATGTAACCTGGGGTTAAGCTGCTTTCTAAAAAGAAGTTTTATGTTTTCATATTACATGTTTTGTTTGTTTATGTTTGCTTATTGAGAATTAAGATTGTTGGATGAGAACATATGAAATTGTAAATAAGACAGATGAAAGTATAAGTTTAATGAATAAAATTGAATAGAAGTAAATGGAAAAATAGTGAGAAATTGGAAAAAGAGTAATAAGATATGAAGTTGAACATATAAGATGCATATTAAATTGTGTTTGTATGGAAATGGGATAATTTGGAACTATGCTGTACTTAAATAAGATGTTTTATTTGCTTTCTTAAAAGATGTTCTATGTTCTTACGTTTTATGTTTTGTTGGTTTGTGTATTGTTTTTGAAAATTAATAAAATTT
This sequence comes from Pseudonaja textilis, assembly GCF_049901715.1. Taxonomy (NCBI): domain Eukaryota; kingdom Metazoa; phylum Chordata; class Lepidosauria; order Squamata; family Elapidae; genus Pseudonaja; species Pseudonaja textilis. The sequence goes on along the minus strand of NC_141991.1, from coordinate 142,574,834 downwards.
GTTCTAAAAAAAAAAAGAATAAGGTTAAAAAAAAACAGAGGAGTTTTTCTCCCCCCTCCCCCCCAAAGTAAACTTTTAGCTGAGCTCTGCCTGGAGGGATGTAAGGGCTGATGGGCTGATAGAATATGTCTTCATTCTCAAGTTTGCATAAACAATAAAAGAATGAGCTGATTCATCTGTACTTCTATTTTTTCTCTTCCCTCTCCATTGTCTCCTTTTCATATTTTTATTAGAATTTATTTTCTCCTTTTCCTCTCCTCTAAGCTGGCTCCGATAAACTATTACACATTTTTCATCTGTGTAGACACCCGTTGTTACTTTGGCATTGTTTTTGTGTTGCCTTCCCTGGTGGACAATTGAGTGTAATAAAACTTTCCATGTTGTCAATTGAACTAAAGTTTCCCTAGGGCTGAATGGGAGGAATCAGTGCTGGTATTCTACCGGTTTGGTCCGGTAGCGGTGATGAGCAGCAGAGACTGAACCAGTTCTCTCTGCTTCTCTGCTGTTGGGCCCAATACTCACCTTTATCCTCTGAATTTGAAGCGCAGCTTGTTTGCGCAGCCCAGCAGAGTGCTGCATGGCAGCTGCTGAAGCAACTGGGAGAGTGCAGGTTTTCAGGAGGCAAATTAGAACACCTCTGCACCTGCACAAATCCCTCTGCACCTGCACAAAGTGCACATTTGGCGCAGCACGCAAAGTGTGTGCACACGTGCAACCCACCAAGCCACGCCCACCAAGCCAGTGGCAAAAAATATTTGAATCCCACCACTGGGAGGATTTGATGATCTGGGCCTCTTTCCCTTTTCTCAGGTATGGATTCTGTAAGTGTGTCACAATTACTGGAAAGGAGGAAATCTCAAGGACTGATTTCAGTTGGCGTTGGGCAATCATAGGGTAACCAGCCATGGGAGTTGGAAACTTTATAGGAATGTTGTCTTTGTGCTTTTCTATCAACTCTTCCCACTTTTTAGGAGGGATTATCTTAAATTTAGTATGGGTATTCCTCGACTTAAAAAACCACAATTGAGCCTAAAATTTCTGTTGTTAAGTGAAACATTTGTTAACGGAGCTTTGCCCCATTTTACAACCTTTCTTGCCACAGTAGTTAAGCAAATCATTGAAGATGTTAAGTTAGTGATACAATTGTTAAGTGAATTTGGCTTTCCCATTGACTTTGCTTGTCAGAAAGTCACAAAAGGTGATTGCATGATCCAGGCCACTGCAACTGTCATAAATATGAATCCGTTGTCAATCATCTGAATTTTGATTACATGACCATGGGGATGCTGCAACGGTCATAAGTGTGAAATGTGGTCATGTCACTTTTTTCAGTGCCGTTGTAATTTTGAACAGTCAGTAAATGTACTGTGGTAAATGAGGATTACCTGTAATGCTATGTCATCTGATTTCCAGTGCCAGCCTTGCTTACCAGCCCAGCATCTAATGCAAAGGTCTTCAAATGTGGCAAGTTTAAGACTTGTGGACTTCAACTCCCAGAATTCCTGAGCTAACATGACTGGAGGAGGAATTCTGGGAGTTGAAGTCCACAAGTCTTAAAGCTGTGAAGTTTGAAGACCCTTGATCTAATATATCGGTAACTATAATCAGACAAAAAGCAAGATAATGCAAGAAAAAGGAAAGAAAAAAAGAGAAATAGTTTCCCATTTTTGCTACATCTATAGATAAAAAATACATCCAACTCTTATTCTAAAATTAACAATAGTCCACATTACACCCATAATCGCATATAATTCTAATAATCCAATTGCAGAATCAAAATTATATTTTTCTTAGTTTCTCACAAAAACTCCAAAACTGGCTTCATTGTTTTCTGGATTCACAAAATATGCTGAACTTTAAAGTAAACATTAATTGATGCTCTGAGCAAAAATTCAAAGCTACCCAAGTTTAACTTGCTATGTCTATGCATCTTCCGTGTACTTATTGGCCAGACTAAGTAGTGTCTGTATTAGCTCTGAATACTGTACAGCGTACTGTACAAGAGCATGATGAAGCTCCTCTCATCAGATCATTTAAAGTAGCTTTGTTTTTTTTCAGGCTTCTGTGTGCATTCATGCCGATTTTGTCGCCCCCCCCCCCTTCAACAAATATAAAAGATGTTGCCTGGTTAGGAAATTGTGAATTGTATTAAAATTGCATGGAATTGAAACACTGCCTTCTCAGTCATTCTTTTATTTTAAAAAAATCAGAATAAAAGACACTATTGAAAACAAGGGAAAATAGAAATAGACAGAAGTAAAAATAAGCATGGAGAGATGAAAAGCCTGGATACTTTTGAAGATTAATCTTGATGCTTTGGGTGCCTACTTGTTTGCTGAATTTTACTCTTTCTGTAACAATAAATGGAGATTGATCCTCCCTCCCTCCCATCCATCCATTTCACTTTTCATTCCCCTTCTGTTCCGTCAGGGGTATAGATGGGAATATGTGTTAGAATATCTGGTATATACAGATGGAGATCAGTTAATTTAAAAATTAGGCAACATTAGGCTTGTGAATCTCAAGGGAATGGCGAGCTAATGAGATTGCTGCATTGTTTTTCACATCATATTTCTTGGCTTTTGTATTGCTGTTGTCATTTTTTAGTCATAGTTCTAATATTTTTATTTTATGATTTTTTTATTGTGGCAGACTTAATGTCACTTTTCTGTGAGATGGGCGAAATAAATAAATATCAGCTGTCATGCCCCTGGTGGAGACTGACACTGAGGAAGAGGAGGAACAGCCAACAGGGAGTGGGAGTGTGGCTCCAGAGGTGTGGAGGAGGCTGGGGAAGGGCAGAGGCCGTCTGAGCAGACAGAGGAGGACCCAGGCCCATCCCCTATCCATCCTAGGTCACGCAGGGAGGAGAGGATCAGAGAAAAGTGAGGTCTACTCAGGAGGAGATTACCATGATCCTCCTCGTGGCTAGCAGCTGGGAGCTACGTATATAAGTTTGTAACTACACAGTCAGAATTGCTGGAGTCAAAGTTTAGTGTTATTTTATTTTTGCTTTTTGTGGGATGACCGTGGATCAGCTCAGAGCAGAGATTGCCCAGTTAAGCCAGCAAGTGGCTCTTTTGACTGCACAGGTGGCACAAATGCAAGCTGCCCGGCCACACCGAAAATGCCCAGTGGCAGTGCCAGATAAATTTGATGGTTCGCTGGCCCAATTTCCAGCATTTTGGGGGGCAGTGCCAGCTTTACATGAGCCTTCGGCCTGAGGACTTTCCCACTGACCAGGATAAGGTGGGATTTTTGATTAGTTTGTTTTCAGGCTCTGCAGTACATTGGGCGATGCCTCTGCTGACCCAGCCCAACCAGGTGTTGGACAATTACGCCAAGTTTTGCCATCAGTTTCAGGCCATGTTTGAGGACCCTGTTTGAAATCAAACAGCGAACAGACGTTTGAGAGAGTTGAAGCAGGGGCGTGGCTCACTCATTGATTATATTACTAGTTTTCGGGTGGTTGCTCAGGATGTACAGTGGAATGAGGCAGCACTATTAGACCAGTTCCAGGAGGGTTTGTTGTTGGAGCTCCTGGATGAGTTAGCGCGCACTGAATGCCCTCGCACCCTTCAGGAGCTCATTCATCTGTGTCTTCGTATCGGTGCTACGCTTCAGCAGCGACGTGTGCAACAATGGACAGAGACCGTATCTGTTTCCAGCAAGATGGCACCCTTGGTGGAAGTACCTTTGGAGGAACCCATGCAGTTGGGGGCTGGCCGCCCTCGCCTGACTCAGGTAGAAAAGGATAGACGTCGTCGTGATGGTTTATGCCTCTATTGTAGCAGTCGAGGCCATTTTGCGGCCAAGTGTCCTGTTAAGACATCCACAGTGGTGACGCCTGCTGTGGCGGGAAACAAGCATCGCTCTGCCTACGGGGGTCTGTAGGTCAGGGTGTAAAGTTCTTAGGTCTGCCATCTTCACCAACCTTGCCATCCTCGCCACCTTTGACATCTTCACCACAATTGTTATTGGTGAAGCATCTTGTGCTGACAGCAAGTGTGTTCGTGCCTGGTGTGGGAGTGGTGGAGATCCAAGCCTTGGTCGACTCAGGGGCCACAGCCAATTTCATGGATGCTCATTTTGTAGAGCAGTGGTTCATTCCTCAGCAACAGGTGTCCCTGCCAGTAATGGTAGAGATGATTGATGGTCGGCCCCTTTGTTCGGGACCTGTGGTTGCTGCAACCAAACCCCTTTGCATATGTATTGGGCAGCATGTGGAGAAAACCATGTTCTACGTTACTGCAGTGCCTCATTTTATGGTGGTGCTGGGTTTGGTGTGGTTACCGGCCCATGATCCACAGATTGTCTGGTCATCTAGAGCTGTGCAGTTTCTTGATAGGAAGTATGCCAACCATTGCTTGCGCTCCTGGGCAGGGAGTGTGGCTACACCTGTGGACCTGGTTCTACCTGCAGAGTTGGTGGACTTTGCTGATGGATTTGGGGAGTAGGAGGTGGATCAGTTGCCTCTGCATTGGGCGTATGACTGTCCAATCGACTTGTTGCCTGATGCAAAATTGCCGGTGGGTCGGATATATTCCCTGTCGGAACCGGAGTTGGCTGCATTGCAGGATTTTATTGACAAGAAACTCCAGAAAGGGTTTATCCGGCCTTCTTCCTCACCATTGGCAGCACTGGTGCTTTTTGTAAAAAAGAAATCAGGAGAGCTACGTTTGTGTTGTGATTACCGCAAGTTGAATGCAATCACAGTGAGGAATTGGTACCTGCTTCCCCTCATCCCTGAACGGATTGAGCAGCTTCATCAAGCTAAGATCTTTATGAAGTTGGACTTGCGTGGGGCTTACAATCTGGTTCGCATTCGTGCAGGGGACGAGTGGAAAACAGCTTTCCGGACGAGGTACAGGCATTTTGAGTATACTGTGATGCCTTTTGGATTAACCAATGCCCCAGCTGTGTTCATGCATTTCATGCACAATGTTTTCCGTGATTTGTTGGATCAATTTGTGGTCATTTATTTAGATGACATTTTAATTTACTCAGACTCCCTGCAGGAACACTGGCAACATGTATGGCTGGTGTTGCAACGTTTGTGTGACAACCACCTGTTTGCTAAGCATGAGAAGTGTCAGTTTGCACAAACCACGATTGACTTCTTGGGACATCGTATTTCACCTGCCGGGGTGGAAATGGACCCAGAAAAAGTACAATCGTTGCAGGCATGGGAACCTCCACAGTGGGTTAAGGATGTGCAACGACTGTTGGGGTTTGCGAACTACTACCGCACATTTATTCCCTGCTTTGCTGCCTTGACTGCTCCCCTTTCTAATCTGCTCAAGAGGGGGAAAAGTTCCATTGGGGTGCTGAGGAGCAGGCAGCTTTCGAGGTGTTGAAAGTCACCTTTGCTTCTGAGTCTATCCTCAAACACCCTGATCCAGGCCAGCCATTTGTGGTGGAAACAGATGCTTCCGATGTGGCTATTGGTGCAGTGCTCCTCCAGGCCTATGCTCCCGCAGGCACCTTGTTCTCGTGCGCTTATTATTCCCAGAAGTTGTCGGCTCCAGAGCGCAACTATACGATTTGGGACAAGGAGCTATTGGCGGTTAAGGCCGCTTTTGAGACATGGCGGCACCACCTGGAGGGGGCTCGTCACCAAATCGAGGTTCGGACAGATCATCACAATTTGGAACACCTACGTACAGCTCGGACATTGAACTAGCGTCAGGCGAGATGGTCTTTATTCTTTGCTTGATTTGATTTCCGGGTGACCTATGTTCCGAGTGGAGGGAATCAACATGTCGATGCCCTATCTCGGAAGCCTGAGTATACCTGAAGGGAGGATAAAATCTTGCCCCAGATGGTGATTCTGTTGGAGCGGTTTGCGGCCACCGAGGAACCTGTGGACCTCCAAGTGAGGATTCAGGAGGCACAGCGGCAGGACCCATTTGTGGCAGCTTGATGTTGAAAATTGGATCAGAATGGGAGACAAGAGACTCATTGGAGACCTGTTGCAGTTCCATGATTACATTTATGTGCTTGGAGGTCCTCTTTGTGGCCTTATCCTACATCAATGTCGTGATAGTCTGGCGGCGGGACACTTTGGGGTGTTCAAAACACTGCACCTCATCTCTAGGACATTTTGGTGGCTGAGACGTAAACATGATGTGTTGGGATATGTGGCGTCCTGTGGGATCTGTCGCTAAGCCACGTATGCTCCTGGTACACCCCCTGGTCTCTTGCAGCCCTTGCCCACACCAGAACGACCATGGGGGGCAGTTTCATTGGATTTCATCATTGAGTTACCACCATCGAATGGTGCTACAACCATTTTGGTGGATATGTTGACTAAAATGGCCCACTTTATTCCATGTGCGGGTCTTCCATTGGCCAAGATAACTGCTCAATTGTTTATCTCCCATGTTTTCTGGTTGCATGGGTTACCAGACTGCATGGTATCAGATTGGGGGGATATAATTTATGGCACACTTCTGGCAGACCCTACTCGCGAAACTGCAGGTTCAGGTGTGTCTGTCGTCTGCTCATCACCCTGAAACTGATGGGGGGACAGAGAGAGTGAATGCTACTTTGGAGCAGTACCTCTGGTGTTTCAGCAATACTCAACAAGACAATTGGGTGGAAGTGCTGCCGGTGGCAGAATTCACTTATAATAATGCTTAACATGCATCCACCCATATGTCCCCTTTCTTTGCTAACAATGGGTTTCATCCACGACTTTTCCCTTTAGCCCTGTCTGATTCTCCAGTTCCGGCAGTGGATACGTTCTTGCAGGAATTAAAAGCCGTGCACCACATGGTCCGCGATCAACTAGAGAGAGCAAAGGAGGACTGTAAACGGTTTGCAGACCGACATCGTTGCGATGTTCCGCCTTTAGCGGCAGATGATCAGGTTTGGCTCGATACTTACCAATGACGCGACCATCAAAAAAGCTCAATCACCATTACTTAGGACCTTTTCCGGTCAAGGCGGTGATCAATCCTGTGCCTTATCGTCTATCCCTGCCACGGAACATGCGTATCCATCCTGTTTTTCATCGTTCCCTGTTAGTCCCTGCCTCGGCCGAGAGTCCGCATAGACTGGCTCCATCACAGCTGGCCCCAGTAGCCCTCTGGGAGAGGAGGAGTACGAAGTGGATAGCATCTGAGATTCATGCCAGTTGTGAGGCCGATTTCAGTATTTGGTGGCATGGAAAGATTATGGACCAGAGGACTTCACCTGGGTCGGTGCCACTGATGTTTACGCTCCTTGTTTGGTCCAGGACTTTCACGCTCGGTTTCTTCAACATCCTCATCCACCTGGTCCCGGGGGAGGGGGACCCTGCAGGGGGGGATAGTGTCATGCCCCCGGTGGAGACTGACTCTGAGGAAGAGAAGGAACAGCCAACAGGGAGTGGGAGTGTGGCTCCAGAGGTGGTGGAGGAGGCTGGGGAAGGGCAGAGGCCGGCTGAGCAATCAGAGGAGTATCCAGGCCCATCCCCTATCCATTCTAGGTCACACAGGGAGGAGAGGATCAGGGAAAAGCTAGGTCTACTCAGGAGGAGATTACCATGATCCTCTTCGTGGCTTGCAGCTGGGAGCTATGTATATAAGTTTGTAACTACGCAGTCAGAATTGTTGGAGTCAAAGTAGTGTTTCCTTTGAAAGAGGTTTATCTTTGCTGACATTCTTCCCATGGACTCTCCTCAGTTATTTTCCTGGAATTTATGATTAGTTATCCTGACTTGCTTCGGAACTCTCGTCAATGTGGTTTGTTTTGGTTTTCTTTTTGCCTTATTATTTACTTTTGTGACTTTAAACTGTGCCTAATAAAACAGTGAAGTTAAGTTGAAGGCCTTACTGGACTTTAATGTATGTTTTGGGTTATTTTGAGAGACTACGGGTCATCACATCAGCATAGATATGTTTTTATCAGTAAATAAGCCTTAACTGCTGTCCTTAGTTTGAACTGATAATATTTTCTGAGTTTTTAAGACAGCAAGAAACTACCAATTGCACAAAAGCCATTTGGAATTAATTAAAGTACTTAGACTAAGATTTATTACACAATCCTTTGGTGCAAAAGAAAAAATAAACTGACTCGGACTATGCAGGTAACATGCAGTTGGGGGTTAGGAAAGAAAGAAACGGTTGTAGTTTAAACTGAGAGCAATAATTTTCAGGTGGCTATAAGACATAGCTTCTGTACTTTCCGCTTAATATTTGCAACAGTAATAAAACATTGTTTGCATATCCTGTTCCTCATTTAGGTGTTTTCTTGTACTTTTAATGGTTGGAATGTTGAAAGGTTTCATCACATTTTTATGAGTTTATCAAAAGCTTGTTAAATTTCAGACGATTTTTAGAAATAAGATGAGAGGGTTGCCTGGGAAATAGCATGAAAATAGCACTTTAAATCTTGCTGATTTCTGCTCAATAGAGGTAAAATAAAAAAAGATATTTTTGTCCCTCCTTTCCCCCTCTTTCCATTCAGTGACAAACTTTTGGCTTTTGAGATTTCCTAGGCTTAAAAGGTCAACAGCTGAAGCAAGTTGTGGCTAATGCTACTGCCTAGCACTAAATTTTGGTTTTATACATGGAAGTACATCCACTTGTTCAGCAAGTGTTCAAAGCGTTATAAGTTATGATTGTGGCAAGGTTAACACAAACAACAAAGGTGACAGTGGGCACCCTTGTCTTGTTCCTTTTCTTATATCAATAGAGTCTGTTAATTCTCCCTCTATCATTACCTTTGCTGTTTGCTGTTTGCAATAGAAGCTTGGATGAATTCTTTACCAAAACCCATCTGTTCCAGCTGTAATAACATGAATCGCCAATTCACATTGTCAAATGCCTTCTATGCATCTAAGAATATCAAAGCCATTTGCTTTTCAGGGTGTGCCTCATAGTATTCCAAAGTGTCCAAAATTATGCTCATATTGTCTTTAATTTGTCTCTCTGGCAGAAATCCATTTTAATCAGGGTGAATAAAATTATTTAGGTATTTTTTAAGTCTTTCTGCCAACATTGAAGCAAAAATTTTATAATCTGTATTTAGTAGGGAAATAGGTCTATAATTCTTGATTTGTAATGGGTCAGCCTCCTCTTTTGGGACAAGTGTAACATAAGCTTCTGACCATGATTTAGGTATCTTATTCTTTAACATAACTTCATTCATAACTTCTAGCAATGGAAGATTCAACAATTCTTGTAGTGTTTTATAAAATTCCGCCGGAAGTCCATCTGGGCCTGGTGTCTTTCCATTGTTTTGCTTCTTAAGTGCTTCAGTTAACTCCATTATCGTTATATTGCTTTCTAACATTACTTCAATCTCTTTAGGTATCTGGGGTAGGTTAGCATTCTGTAAGTACTATTTAACTCTTTCATCATCAATATTCTCTTGTTGTATAGTTTCCCGTAATAGTCTCTTGTATAATTTCCTTCTTCTCTTTACTTCCATAGCAAACTTGGCCTTGATCATCTATTAATTGCAATATTTTCCTTGATTCTTTATCCTTTCTCAGTTTATTTGCTAACCATCTACCTGGTTTATTTGCATCTTCAAAATAGTTTTGTTTCACACCTCTGATTTTCTGTGCTAATTCTTCTTTTTCCATTAGTCCCATTTTATGTTTAATTATTTCCATTTTTAACTTAATGTCCTTTTTCTGTGGTATTTTCTGTAACTCTTTTTTAAGTTCTTTATACTCATCCTCTAATGTCTTAGAGGCTAGTCTTTTCGTGGTATTTCTTTTCCTTGTATAGTCTATTATCAAGCCTCTGGCATATGCCTTCATTGTATCACATCCATTCTGCGTTGATGTGTCTTCTTTTTTATTTTCTTTAAAGAAAAAAGGCAGTTCTTTCTCCATCCTCTGTATGAAGTCTTTTTCTTTTAGTATAGTATTATTTAACGTGCATCTAGATCCTCTTCTTTGTCCTTTCCATTTAATTGTCATTGGATTATGATCTGCCCAAATACTTGTTTCAATATTTATTTCTTGAATATTGGCTAACAATTCTGTTGACATCCATATCATATCTATCCTGGACCATGATAAATGTCTGTTTTAATAGAAGGTGTATTGTTTAGTCTTAGCATTTCTTTCTCTCCATGTATCTTTTAAATTTATTTCATCTGTCATTTTAAAAAAGGATTTGGGGAGGGTCTTTCTGTTTTGCTTTCTTGTTTTCTGTATTGTATAGTCCAATTTATTGCCTACAATTCCATTAAAGTCTCCCATCATAACGATATTAGCATAGTCCAGTTCAATTATTTTCATATGTAATTTTGTATAAAATTCTTCTTGATTGTCATTCAGGGCATAGATTGCGATCAGGAGTGTTTTCATATTATTGTCCATTATCTCCATCATTAGTAATCTTCCATTGTCATCCGTATAGATCAATTTTGCTGGGATAATATCTTTAATGTATAACACCACTCCTCTTTTCTTGCATTGTGTCAAAGAAGTAAATGTTTTCCCTAATTTTAGCTGTATCAACACCTGTTCACATTGCTTTTTAATATATACTTCTTGTAGTTAGATTATATCAAATTTTAATTTCTCTATGGAAAGTTTTCCTTCTTTTAACAGCTAAGTCCATTTGTATTAATTGTAATCGGTTTTTTCTCTTCCATTATTATATTTTATAGTTAGGTTTAGCAGTTCTCATAGATCTTGGTTCACATTGTTCCTTAACTTCCACCTTTCCGCCTACTGCACCTTCTTCTTTTTCAGTCGCTATCTGGCAATCCTCTTGGAATTCAATTAGTGACATTTCTTTTGTCTGTCTCCTCTCTCCCTCCAAAGTATTCAGTATAAAATAATTCAGCTTTCTCAATTGAGTCAATTCTGTGTCTCTGTTCTTCCCATGTGAACATTAAACCTTCTGGAATCAGCCATCTATAATTCACCTCTTTTTAAAGTAGAATTTTAGTCAGGAATCGGTATTCTCTTCTCATCTCTCTCACTCTTCTGGGTACTTGTTTTAGGACCACAATCTCCTTATCTTTATATTTCAATATTTCCTCTCTTACTATCTGCAATATTTGTGTTTTAATGGCTTTCTTTGTAAATCTGATGTGAACTTCTCTTGGTAAGCTATTTCTCATTGCATATCATGTGAAGACTCGAAAAACCTCATCTATTCCATTCATCATCTTCTCTTTGGTTATTTCCAGAACTTCAGCCAAGATTTCAATCATTATCTCAGTTAAGTTTTTTCCCTTTTCTTCCTCTATGTTTTGAAATCTGAGATAAAATTCTGATCTATCCATCTCCCATCTCAGCATCCCACTTTTATCTTGTTCAACCACAGTTAATCTGCTATATATATCTCCAATCTTCTTATTTCTTTGTTTATCTTCTTCAATTTTTTTGAATTTCTCATCATACTTCATCATTTGTTGAATATTCTCCATCAGTTTTTTCTATTCTCTTTTCAATATTCTCTGTTCTTGCTTGTATGCTTTGAATTCCTTGCATTATCATCTGCAATGTCACCTTTTCCTGTTCTTTTTCTTGCTGTAACATCGTCTGTATTGAGCGTTGTCCTCCAGATGGTGAAGAGGAAGAAGTAGGAATTGAAGAACCAGCCGCTGTTAGTTTCCTGCTCATTTTAGGCAATTCCAAATCTTCAGGTTCTTCTAGACCCTAATCCACTCGTGAAATAACCAATTTTAAATCCAAGTAAAAATAGTGGAAAAAAAGAAGTGAGATAGAAAAGAAGTGAGATGAAAAAAAAAGATATCTTCAGGTTCTTGTATACCTTAATCCAATCAATTAGTTAAATAGCAGTAAAAACTCAAAAAAGGAAGAAAAACCATAAACAGAAAAAGGAAAAAAATTGTTAAATCTTGTAGAAGGCAGAAAAATAAAAAGTAAAAAACTAAAGAAATTTCTTCAGGTTCTTCAACACTTTAGTCCAATTAAAAAGTCTCAGGCATGAAAAAGTATACAAAAAAAGGGAGCCACAAAAAAAAATATGGAAGGTAAATAAAAAATGCAGGAGAGGGAGAGAGAAAAAAGACTACTCCCTTAAAAAAAGAAGAAGGAAAACATTAATACTAAGACTTTTCCTTTAAAATAAGATACAAAAGTAAAAATTAGGCTCCAAAAGCAAAAAGAAAGACAAAAGCAGGTTCCAAAAGTCCAAGAGATCCAAATGACTATTACAAATAATAAGCTGACAAGGAGGGGGGGGTGAGGAATAGCCCAACTTAAAAAAGAGAAAAAGAACACATTGCACCTATTTAGTTATCCAAGGCTTTTGTTAATTTTTATAGCTCTCTTTTCTAGAGTCTTATCATCTTTTTTCTGTATACTTCAATACCAGACTCCAGCTACTGATAGAAACCCAGAAGAGCACCTGCAATAATACTCTCCCATGCTCTTCCCTCTATCTTATCAGACAGGCTCAAAGTCCTTGAAAAGAAGTCTGAATTCTTTCTCAGCTTTGTCTGGTCGAGAGAGAAAAAAAGAGAAACAATATTTCTAAGCCTCTAGTTGGCAGTGTTACAAAGTTTCCTCTGTTTTCACTTGCCCCCTCCTTTTCCAAACAAATTATTATAAAAATTAATTAAAAAGGGAAAAAGATTTAGAAAAAAAGGCTAAAAGGGAATCTCTAGCCTAAAATATTGTAAAGACAAAAAGGAGAAGAGACAAAAAAGAAAAAATAAGGTAGAAAAAAAGATCAGTCAGGTTCAAAGTAAAAAAAATCATATATGAAGAGTCTAGCAAAAAAAAGGAAAAGATTAATTTGACTTCCTGTTTAAAATTACCGCTTAATTACTTCTGTCTGAAATTTTACAGATTCTTTCTTAGGGTGTCCTTTTAAATCTTAAAGTAAAGAAAAAATTCTCACCAAACTGGCACACTTTCTCTTTCTATCCTCTTCCGTTTCGGAGCTGTCCCAACTTCAGCAGCTTTAATGGCTGCCTCTTTGCTGCTGGCAAAAAAGAGCTTCTCTTGGATCTACCAGGGACTTTGTGGTATCCCTGGGATCGACAGGATGCACTCTTTACATTCACTGTATCTTCGGGACAGTTTAGATCCGTTTGGACTGTCCAGGAGCAAAGATCTCGGCAGCGATCTCAGACCTCCAAGATCGCATGCCGTATCGTCGCGACGCCAGCTCCGCCCCACTAGAATGTGTTGAACTTTCTTAAGGCAGCAGGAGCTATAAAGCTGTTCCAAAGAGGGGAGAGGGCAACCAATGATCTTCTGGGCAATGACATTAACCCTCTAGAGTGCTTTCCTATCTGCCACTGTGCAATTGGCAAATCATACAGAGGTACAGTAAGTTAAAATGCTCTCTATGGTGCAGCGGTAGAAGGTCAACAGCAGTTTTTCATTCAGTTGTTTTCTGAGAAGTCTCAGGTAGTATAATCTCTGCTGGGCCCTTTTGACCAGGGCTGCAATGTAGGCACCCCAGGTCCTCTTTTAGGGTAACACCCAGAAACTTAAAATTGGCCACTTGCTCCACTCGGTCTCCATTGGTAAGCAAGGGCTGGATGTCTGATCTGTTCCTTCTATAATCCACTATAAGCTCCTTGGTGTTATTGGTGTTGAGGACCAAGTTATTGTCTGCACACCACAAAAGCAACTGGTCCACCTCATCTCGGTAGGCAGACTCATCCCCTCCTGGAGATGAGTCCCACCACTGTTGTATCATCTACAAATTTAGCAATAGTATTACTAGCGTGAGTGGGAATGCAGTCATGCACATAAAGAATATAGAGTAAGGGACTTAACATGCAAGTCACCCTGTGGTGTACTAGTGTTAAGAATAAGGGCTGAAGAGGTATGATTACCTTATCTGACCCTCTGTGAGCGGCCAGACAGGAAATCCATAATCCAAAGTTCCCCTGCTTAATAATTTTCACTGTCAGGAAATTCCTCCTTATTTTCAGATTGGGTCTCCTCATAACAACTTCCACCACTGCTTCTTGTCCCATCCTTGGGAGCTTGTTGCAGAATTTGTTTCCCGGTTGAAGTCAGTTGATGCCCATTATTACTACTCTGGTGGAATTATTCACAGTAATTGTCCTGTATGATTCTGAATTCGATAGACAAGTCGGCTATAATAAGGTGGCTTATGTCTCTTCCTTTCCTTTCCTGTGGCACTGAAGGAATCTTCTTTGACCAGTGAGTGGACTGAAGTGCCCAAATCCCTGGGCTTCGAGATGCCTAAGCAGGAGAAGCTGCAGCCGCCGCCAGTGAAGCTGAAGAAGAAAACCATATCCTCTGCTTCCCACCAAACTATAAAGGAGTGTTCCAATGTGCCACCATATATCCAGCAAGAGCAAGATATACCTCCCCACCCCATCGTTCCCATCTCAGTCATAAGAAAGGTGGGTGAAAGCTGGTACCTTCTAAGACACATACGACTGTTCCTCCCCTAAATGGTTCCTCCTGTTTCGCCAATGTCAAATGCTTGGGGCAGGAGGAGTTGCTATATTTGTTAGACCTTCTTGTTTGCACTTGCCTGAAAAAGGGAGCAACGGTGAAATGAAAACAGAAGGTTACTTTATAGGGTAGGTGCTGAAAAAGATAAAGGCATGAGTAATCGAGGTTAAAAACAAAACTGAATATCTGATCACTGAAATAGACTGAAATAACTTACTAATAAAGATCACTGATTCATAGGTTTGGGAAAGTGTCTGTGTGTGGGAGGAGAGCATCGGAAAAGTTGGGCGGCAATATCCTGAAAGTCTCATGCTTTGTAAATTTTTAGAAGATCGTTGTTGTTTGACTTAAAGAACACAGGCATTCCTGGATGCACTGGCTTTTCATCTTTAACGGTGTTCATTTGGCTAAGACAGAGATTGGGACCTGGCATTCTTGTTCATATCATTTCCAAAAGCTGCTCTCGCTTAGCTTATTTGGCATTGATTTTTCTTGAAAGCACTGCATCGCAGATGCCTTTTAGTACAGTACACTAGTATTTTATTGATTTTCTTCCTTTAAAATGGAGGAGGGACATGCAGAAGCCACACATTTAGTCCCCTCCTAAATTTGTTGGCTGTACCAAAACTGGTTTCAAATTGCAAACAAACTTGAATTTTTCAAGTATCTTTCCTTCTCTCTCTCTCTCTCTCTCGTAATATGCAGGAAAAAAATGTAGATTTTGCTGTGCATGTATTCCTTTGAAACTGCAAGGCCTTTGTTGACTTTCACACCCACTTGGTAGTTTATTTAAAATATGTTTTATCTTTTTTAATTATGTTTCTATGCGACACCTAGTTTTCAAAAGTCAAGCAGAGAGTGATCTCACAGGTGGGTGTGTGGGTGTGTGTATTGTGTCCTGAGCAAGATTTTTTCCAACAGTAATGAATTAAATGAACATGTTAACATGGTACAATTAGACTTGAGAAAGAGCAGCAATGATATACTGCTGGTGGTAGAGAGACCACTTGTGTCTCATTTTGTAAAAACTACAACTTGTATGTAGCTTGAAACATTAGGTTTAAAACCTCCCTTTATAGGCTCTGATATTTTGTATCTCATAGGATCCAGATACCAAACTGCCTGTAGTCAATCTCCTTATTGCCACCTCTCCCCAAAACAAGCAAGAATATTCAGAACCAGGTGGGAATTGTCAGGCATCCAGTGACTCTCTGGTAAGCTCTAGTTTAAGGTGACTTTCCTTGTCAAATTACCTCAGTGTTCTGATTGCTTGCTGAATTTTTTATTTGTTTATTTAGCGTATGGCATACAATGTCCGGGAAATATACGCATGCTAGACACAATGTAACCCTGACAGCCTAGATTGCTATCCTTAGTGCACCATTGGAGGTGAATTAGTTTTACACCAATTAAGTAACAGCGCTCAGGTTGCTCGCTCTTCCAAACTTCTCTACTAGTCTCGCCTTGCCTTGTGTTGTGATGCCTCATGTCTGGCCAGGTCCGTTGCCAGCTTCTACACTCTAGTTTTTTTCCCAGTGAAGTGGTACCCATTTGTCTGCTTGCAACGTTGCATGATTTTGAACTGCTGCGTGGGCAGGAGCTAGGGGGTCAAGCGACAGGAGCTCAGTCCGTCTCACAGAGCCAGACTCAAACCATTGGAGTGCAAACCATTTCTGGCCAGCAGTTCCAGCATCATTAAGTCCTACCGGAACATGATGGCTTAGTGAAATGATTTTCAGTTATAATTCAAGTCTTTCTCCTTACCTAGAGTATGGTATGAATATGAAACTGTAGGACAAAAGGAAAGGATATCACCCACTTAATTGAAATAATAGATTTTGTATAGACTTAGCAATCCTTCCAATTTAGAACTGAACAAATTTGAATTACAATTTGATGCTTGCCAAATTTTGACCTGGGAAAAATTTAATTTCTCAATCCTTATTCCACCCAGGTTTGGCTGGTTTCAAAAAACACTTGGACCAATTCTTAGAGGTCAGTGACTATTAGACTTGATGGCAGTGTGACTGCCCTTGAAGGCAACCTCCTGAGAGACAAGTGGGATTTGTGTGTGTGTGAGCGTGCGTGCACGCGCGCAGTTGATCGGCCACTATGAGAACAGACTACTTGATTAGATGGACAAAGAATGCAATCCAGCAGGGAACTATTTAACGTTATGTTCTTATGGCTTTATTTTAATGGATTTCCAACCATATAAGAAATATTTCTGGGCCCATGCATTTAAAGAGATGTTTCAAGCGGTCTCTTGCCTGCCTTGTAATCACATGTATTTTAATTTCTCTATATAATCTGTGCTTCAGCTTCCTTTGAAATATCTTTTGTGCAAATCTGATGTCAGATTTGCTGTCTGAAATAAGGTTTGGGCACCGAGAAGTCTGAGAAAGTCCTATTTGTTGGCATTTCCAAATTAAACCTTGTTCTTGTTGCTACAGGTATCGGCAGGATTCCCTCAATTTAAGAAACTATCAGGAACACAAAGCACAGAAGTGGTAGTTCTTGATGATCCAGAAGACAATGAAATAGGACTATTGCAGCAAATTCAGCCTCCAGTGGTGAGTAATGGGATGATTTTGGGCACTGTGATAATCTGCATTCTTTGGAGGTTTCTTTTCTGGTTGTTGATCCTGGCCAAGTTTGTTCCTGAATCTGGGGATGAGAATCACAATACATATGGCCAGCAGAAGGTGATAGATATGCAACAACAGATATTGAAATCAGTGAGGTGAAGGAGAAATTTTTGACTGTTTGTAGGGTGTTTTTTTTTAACAATAAGTGATTTAGGGAGAGGTGGATTGCATGGAAACCTTGTTTTGAAAAGTTTATTATGGTCCTTGACCAACCATAATACCTGATAAGAGATAGGATACATATTGTTGTTCCAGCTTGCCAACCATCTTTGTTAAACAAGGATGCTGTCCATTCAATCATATCCAGTTCTCAGAGACTCTATAGACCAGCTGTCTCCACATTTTCCAGTCTTTTACAGCTTCTTTCGGTTGTTTTATGCTCTGGCTGGTGTCAGCTTTGATTATGTCTAGCAACTGTGTTTTTGGGCGGTGTTATTTCCTTTTATCACTGACCATTCCAAGCAAAACTGTCTTTTCCAATGAGTTTGATTGCATGACATGGCTGAAATAAGTAAATTTTGTGATTCTGCCTTCCAGCAATATGCCTGGTTTTACACACTCCATGCTACTTGCTTGTTTGTCCCTTTTGCTGACCAAGGAATGTGAGGAGCCTTCTCCAGCACCACAGCTCAAACAAACTAATTTTCTTCCTGCCTAATTTTTTTTTTAAATACTCCAACTTTCGCAATTGTAGGTAGCTGTGGGAAACCTGATAGTGCAGTCTAATCTGCATTTAGTTGCCAGGCAATTCATGCTCATCATTGCTGTGTGACCCAGTACAATTTAACTCTTATTTCTGGTCTGCGCTCACTGCTTTGATCAATGTGCGATCCTAGAGAAGTGTACTTGCACACTTTTATTTTTATTTTAAAAACATTTTTATTAAGTTATAAAGTATTATAAAATTCAAAATAAAAAGTAAGTAGAAGAGCAGTGAGGGGGAAGGGGAAAGGGGAAGAGAAGTGAGAAAAGATAGTGGGGGGTGGGGAGAAAAAGAGGTATTGATTTCCAAGTTTCTCTGTTTTAGTAAAATAAGGCATTAACATCAAATCACAGCCTTTTGTTTTTCCATAATAGTATGAACAAGTCATTTCTATAAAGACCAATCAATCTAATTTGTAAAACCCAAAGTCAGAGTTTCATTCTTTTCCACATTAAGCATGAAGTTCAAGAAGTGGTTTCCATGTGGAAACAAAAGTACTTATGTTCTTTTCTTTAATCAGAGTAGTCATTTCAGCCAACTCCATCAACTTCTGCAACAATTCTTCTATGGTAGGTAGGTGTCTTTCCATTTTTGTGCATACAATAGTCTTACTACTGTCAACATATATAGTAACAGAGTTCCAATTTTTTTCTCCAATTCTTTTTCCTTTAGTTCCAAAAGGAAAAATTCTGGTTTCATTTCTATCTCCATTTTCAGGATTTTCTGTATTAGAGTGTGAATCGTGCTTTTTTTTTTTGCTTTATCACATATATCACATCATAGATGATAAAAACTAATCTCTTCATTGTCAATGTTATGTTCATTCCCCACAGTGGTCATTAGCTTAGTCTTTTTGATGTTTAGGAAGAGGCCAAATCTCTTGCTCTCTTCTTTAATCCCTTGGACCTTCTTTCAAGCTCTCTTTGGTTTCTGAAAGGAAAGTTGTGTTGTGAGCATATCAAAGATTGTTGATATTCCTTCCTCCAATCTTTACCCTGATTTTTTGTTTTTCAAATTCCAACTTCCTTATGATCACTTCGGCATACAGATTGAATACGAAAAATGAAGGAATGCAACCTTGCTACAGTTCTTTTTCTGTCTTGAACCTATACGTGTCTTTATGTGGTATTCAGACAATGGTTTCCTGATCTGTGTACAAGAGACTGCATCAATTTAACCAGATGTGTTGACACCCCCAGGTCTTCTAGAACAGAGGCCCCCAACCTTTTGGACACCAGGAATCGGTTCCATGGAGAAAGGTTTTTCTGGGGACTGGAGGGGTTGCGGTTTTGCGTGCTGCCTGCATCCCGTGATGGGGCTTTGCTTGTTTGCACAGCCCAGTTTCTGGCATGACGCGGACCAGGGCCAGTCCATGGATTGGGGGTTGGGGACCCCTGTTCTAGGACTCTCCAAAGCAAATGATCGATATAATTGAAGGCTTTCTTATAGTAAATAAAGCAGATGTAGAAGTTCTTTAGATGTTCTTGAGATTTTTTTCATGATTCAGAGTAATTTGTAATATAGTCACTAGTGCCATGATCCATTCTGAAACCAGCTTGAATATCTAGTAATTCATTTTTTGATGGATGGCATCAGACACTATTGCATGATCTTGTTGGGAGTATTTTCCTGGGTCCCTTTTCTTCCAAGCTGGGAAAAGAGCGCAAGTGTTCAATGTGTAAGATGAACTGCTGGTAGGGAGGTCTCTTTTTTTAATTCCAAAAACAACAACAGAGTTCGTTTTTGGAGTAGCTGGCCATTGACTGGTACATTAGCGAGATTTTTTATGGGATTTGAGATCCTTTGTGTTATGTTTCTGAAAGAAATGTGAGTGTGATACATGCTTTTATGACCAGAGGAACTAGAAGAAATATCTTGCTTATTATCTTCCTTATCAG
This sequence comes from Pseudonaja textilis, assembly GCF_049901715.1. Taxonomy (NCBI): domain Eukaryota; kingdom Metazoa; phylum Chordata; class Lepidosauria; order Squamata; family Elapidae; genus Pseudonaja; species Pseudonaja textilis. The sequence continues at coordinate 142,555,217 of NC_141991.1, read as the reverse complement.
TAGATATTTTCCTCTGGGGCATATCTTATCTTTTCCTTTTCAGTAGAGAATTTCCTCTGGGGCATATGGTTCTTATTGCTGCCCTCCTTGGGTGTAAGAAATGTGGGCATAGATGTGAAATTCTCATGCTTTTTAATCTGATTCGCTTTCTGTAATCAGTCTGTGAGTTTTATTGCCGTTCTGTGGTTTTTTGAGGTCACATTATATCTCTGCCTTAATTGATCAATGAAACAATGTACCTTATGAATGGAGACAAGGTCTCTCCGGCAATAAGCTTTTCTGGCTGTCGGCAATGAGTGGTTTAAAGGAAAAGGGAGAGACGGGTATTTTCCCATGGGATTTCTCACTTAGGGAATTTTCTGGTGGGATCTAATTTTTTTGAGGGCGGCTGAGTCAAAGTAAATAGTACAGTCTTCAGGAGAAAATAGCAAGAAGGATGATGGCAGCTGTGCAATAATTGGAGCAATCATTGGAGTCACCCTTTTTTTGGTATATTGTGGCTTTGTATATGTTTCCCAAATCTTCCGACACAAGGCTGTGGTGATTAAGGGTGAAACAGGCCTAAGAAATTCTGCGGCCTTGCGGGGGGCGGGGCGGGTTGGGGGCAGTTGCCTACACAACTTCTTCCTGAAGGATGACTGGTTCTATTTCTGCTTCCCTTTCCTTGTCATTCTGAGAAATTTGGGCCTCTTTGTTGCTGGTATACAGCTTTTCTGTTTATTCTCACCATCTGTTCTTAACACCTTATGGGTGAGACAGTTCTTTCCCTTGCTAGTTTTTGAGGCCGCTTTTATGAGCATAAAATGTTCAGATCCTTTGGACTTGCGGAAATGCTTTCCTGAGCCTTTCGAGCAATCATTTTACCCTTGCTTGCAAGTGTAAACTTTGTTGCCTTTCCTTGATGAGCTTTGGAAATTTGCTTTTAATTTCCTTGCTTCCTCCCATTTGCCTGCTGCTTTGACTGCTTTTCTTTGCTTAGCTGTCCCGATGGTTTCATCTGAGAGACACTTGCATTTTTCTCCAGCTTCTTGTTTGTATGTGATCAACTAAATGCAAATTTCTGTAAGAGCAGTAGAACTGAAGCACTTTGTCTCTGGCTATGACTTTTTGAAGATGCCTTATATATAATCTCTCTAAAATTCAGAATCCCACATTTGATATTTAAAAGCCAATTTAGTGCTGTCTAGAATATAGAGATATTAAAACCAAAAGTAATTCTGTAAGACTCCCTTGCATTTTTTATAAGAAAAATAAAAATTAATAGAAACTAGAGCAGTTAATCTGTAACAAGGAATATATAACCTATAATTAAATAAATGGGCCCATGCCTACATTGGTTGCAAACTGTAAATAGGTTTTCATTAAATATTCTCAAAATCAATTGAGATGATAATTCAAGGAATTTTGGTTGAGCTACTACTCTGGCTTCAAATATCACAATTGCAGATGGTACATGATGATCCCTACTAGTATGACAAACTATTAATACCTCAATTGCAGATTAGTTTGCAATTGCCATAAGATGCTAAAGTGTTTTAAAATATTATTTACCAAGAGACAAAGATGGTGAACTTAAAGAAAAAGATCGACCTAACTTACTTCTATTATCCGAAATGCTGTTCTCTCCCCCCTCTCCCATTTAAAACATCAAAAGCTTTTTCAGTTCTGTTCCTGTTTGTTTGCCATCTATGTATTTGGAAAGCCAGGAGAGTCTACAGAGTAGTATGACTGCCAGCAGTTGCTAGCTTGTTTAGTTCACGATGTTGCACTATCTAGGGTGCACCACAAGGAAGTGAACTAGCTGATATTTTTAAAACTATAAATGATGCTGTGCTTCAATGGTTAGATGGCCTGGAGTAGACTCGCGGTGTCACGTTGCCGTCATGTGACATATCATGTTTTTCCTTCGCAAAGCTGGGGTGGGAGTGGACTGCCAGTGATGCATCTGGCCTGTGGACCGCCAGTTTGACACCCCTGGCCTAGACTTCGATATTTGACCATAGATCTTTTTAACATTTATATTTTATTGGGTTCTACTAATCTAGTTGAAATGTTAATTTATATTGCTAGTCCATGTATGAATATGCCATATGCTGAATAAATAAATGCGATCTATGTTAGGTGATCTTTTTTGTGAAGCTCACCATCTTTGTCTTTTGGTAATTAATGTTTTAAAATACTTTTGCGTCTTATGGCCAGATTGGGTGGATGAAAGTTAGTACTAGTTTGTAGTAGTCAACCTTCAACTGTAGAATTAACAAAAAAAGTAAAGGAGAGACAGATAATATCAATATTTAATTCCTTTCCACATTTATATAAGGATGGCTGTAAATATTAACCATATCTACCTAAAGTGGGGTTTCTTAATTATTGACACTGCCTCAATTGCTAAACCATAGTCTTATGTTGTCCCCTGTTACTGTGATCATCCACTTTCAAATAAAAATAAATCTGTCTTTGGGCCAAACCATTCCCCCCCTTGCAGATTAACACTTCTATTTTTAGATTGGCAAATAAGGATAAAATTAAACCCATCACTTTTACGGTGACTTATTAAAATGTGACTGTAAAGATCCTTTGGGGTGATGTTGTTGTTAAAAATCTCAGCTAAAATGAGAGAACTATTCATGGAGGCAAGACAATAAAACCTCTAGTTTGCCCTAGTTCTCTTCATTCTGCAGTCAGTGCTGAAGAAAATAAATATTAATACTCAATTCACTTCAGGATTTAAACATATACCAGAATTAAAGTTATACCGCAGAGAATGCAAAATGAGGATTGAATTGAAAATTAAATCTATAAATATTAAGGAGGCCTTACTTTTCAACCCCTTTTCAGTTCCATTCAGAGAACAAGTCACTTTACCTCAGTATATACCCCGGTTCTGCAGGAACTCATTCTCTTTCATGTCTGGGCACTCACTATATTAGTTTCCATAAGTCAGGAACCTTGCATAAATCTTTCTTAATCTATCTACATCTAAGCAATTGTATAGTTTCTTAGAACTGATTCTTGCTGGCCTTCTCAGTCTGAGGATTCCAAAAGCAAAGGGGACTCTGTAAAATTTAAGATTGTTAATAATAGCTTCCAAGTGCTTTGACTACAACCTACATATTTGTTGTATGGCTAAGTCTCTCTCGCTTTAGTAAGATTTCCAGTTCCTTCATCTTCAGTAAGGAATACAAACAGTTAATTGGTCTCATTTCTTTGCTGCCTCTTTCGATACAGTAGGCACCCTACATTTACTTAAGTTTTGCCTTGTCAAGGACTCAGATACAGTAACTGCTGTAAAATATTTGAAGGAATTGTTTTGAGGGAAGGATTTGAAACATTGTTGGCTAGCATGCCAACAGGTTTCAAATTCCTATCTGTCCTATTTTTGTCACTGTAGTTAATAGTTGAGTTTCCTTTTACTGAGCACCATATTAGAAAATTTTGAAAAGCAATTAACAAATCTGAAAGGCAAATGAATCTGTTTTTAACTTTTAACAGCAGTAGTGGAATTGCTGTGTAACTAAGTATGATTAAGTATTTACAAAATTCTCTCCTTTCTTGTTGAGCTTGGCAAACACGCCACTACAGTAGAATCAGGTCACGGTGGTCAAAATGTTCATGGGAAAGTTGACTTGGTGAATATGCAATTGTCTTTCTAGAACACTGTCCTTCATCAACTCTTTTGAGTGTAACAAGAATTATAATCTGGTTACATTTGAATGAGTGAATAATCTTTGTCTTGTCCAGGTTTTTTTTTAAATTATTTGATCCCTGCTGAGGCACAATCTGAATCTGTTATCTAGTTTATCTCAAGGCTACTTTTATACAGGAAGTCTTCCGTATTTCTGTTGGACAGTGCGATGGATATCTTTTAATTCATATATTTTGCTAACTGCCACGGATTGATCAAACAACAATTAGTCTCTTAATGTGAAGAAACACTTGTAGTGATAAAATATGATAAAACCTTTTTGGGAAGCATTTCTTCCTGATCACAGCTCACAAATAGAAGCTCTCTCAAGGTACATCAGTTATTCCCTCATATTTTGGCGGAGATTAGTTCTTGTTTAAATACCAAAATAATTTGTGATGGAAAATAGTTCCCTGTTTTCTACAAATCTGTCCAAGCTAGAGAAGGATTTAAATTGCAGGCAGTCCTTGAATACAGAGTACTGAATGTCAGGGACCTTGGAGGTCTTCTAGTCCAGAGGTTGCCTACCTTTTGGATCTCAGGGACCACCAAACTCAAATTTTTAAATCTTGCGGACCAGAGACCCTGGGAAAATCCCCAAAAAAGTCTGCAGGAAAATTCCCCACCCCATTTTCCTATTGATGGATCTTTCTTTATTTGCGATCACAGGATACTGTCACCAGCTCCGTTCTCAGAGAGAGACTTTTGGCTTCATGCAAGGAAAGCAGCAGAAGTCTTTCTTTCTCTTCCCCAAACTCCGCCAGAAATGAGTCTTTGCCAGCGCAGCCTCTTGGAGCAGGATGCCTTGCAGGGTCCCAAAGACTCATTTCCGGTGGAGTTTGGGGGAGAGAAAGAAAGGCTTTTGCTGCTTTCCTTGCGTGCAGCCAAAAGCAGAAGAAAGCTACCTGGTGGCCAGGCAAGACAAGTGGACCAAGTTCCCCCCACCTCCGCCTTGTGCTCCCGCGGGCCATGTGGGTGGTGCAGCCTGGATTAATTACTTTGGGGGTGACATTTCTCTGCAGACCACCAAATTTTTCTTGTGAACCATCAGTGGTCCCTGGCCCACTGGTTGACGACCACTGTTCTAGTCCACTTGACTTACAATTGTTTGTTTAATGAGAACTCTAAGTTATTGATAGCCTTGGAAAAAGTGGCCTATGAACTCTCCTTGAAGTTATAACTGTCCTACCACTCCCACAACCATGTGATTGCAATCCAAACTTTGCTGCAAGACTTTTCTTTGTGATGGTTGCAGCGTCTTGTGGGTCACATGATAGCAAGCTTCCCAGCTGGCACTTGGCAGCAGTCAATTGGAGAAGACAGATTCACTTTATGACTACAGTGACTTATAATGGAAATTCTGGCCCCAATTGTGGTTGTAAGTCAAAGATTACCCCTACCTATTATTTCCTTTAGTAAAAAAAAAAGTCCATCAATTTTTATTTGATGATGAATTTATCACAGGTAAGTTCTCTATGAGAATTCTGTAAGTTCTCAAAATATTAGCTTCTTCTGTGAGCTCTTATACTCATCAATCAAATCAATTGAATCTTGTCAGCATTAGTTTTGCCATTTGACTGAACATCGCCATATGCAACCTTCACTATTGGCTTCCAACAAACGAAGTAAATAAGAAAACGAGCTGGAGGTCTCAAATGGTGATCGTGTGACTATGGGATGCTGCGATCACACAGAATTCATCTTAATGACGATACCAAGAATTGCCTTACCTGTCACTGTAAGATGAGCCAGTCACAGGATATCATGCTTTATGACAGTGCCACTTAGCAGTGGAGTTGCTGGTCCCAAGTACCATTGTTAACCAAGGACTACCTGTAGTAGATTTGGAGCAGCTTTCAAACAATGTTTCTGATGTGGTGCATTGTAATGATCTGGTGTAGAGGTTACCAGGGCTTTGACTCACTCGATCAAGATGGAGTTGTATCTGGCATTTCCTGCCATAAGGATGCCCCGAAGCCAAACTGAGACAGGATGAATCCCCAGAGGGCAAAACTGGTTCTTTAGTGCAAATGTTTTCAGAATATGTAAAGCGTGATTTTCTGGGACAGATGGCTTGCATTCTTAAATTGGTTTATCCCAGACCCAAGATTAATTGTAGTTGATAACATATCTAAGGCTGATCTGCTACATTAGTTGAGACCTTGAGTCAATATCCCAATCATGGCAAGGAATGGCTTTGAAAAGGTGGGCCTTGTGCCCTATTTAATCCAAACTGGGGGAAATGGCAGCTTACCTAAAGTTATTTTAGAAATAGGGGAGTCCTTGACTTACAACAGTTCATTTAGTGACCTTTTGAAGTTACAACAGCACTGAAAAAGGGGACTTATCACTAGTTTTCACACTTAAAAAGCATCGTTGCATCTCCACGGTCATGTGATCAAAATTCAGATGCTTGGCAACTGACTCATAGTTACGACGGTTGCAATGTCTCAGGTGCCATGCAATCGCCTTCTGACAAGCAAAGTTAATTAGGGAAGCCAGATTCAGTTAACGATCATGTTACTAACTGCAGTGATTCACTGAACAATTGTGGCAGAAAGGTAATAAAACGGGCCCAAACTCACTTAACAAATGTCTCACTTAGTGACAGAAATCTTGGGCTCAATTGTGGTCGTACGTCGAGGACTGAAATATACTAAAGTGGTCTCTCTCTTTTTCTTTTTTTGCTCTTTCTCTAGATTATGGAGGTCTACAGCCTGGGTGGTGTGCAGCCCCTCTCTCAGTTGGACAGCGTCTTGCGAGAATTCTTGGCTGAGCTGAATGAGATCCCTCTCCCTGCTCATTGGGAGGTGCTGCCTCCATTTGGCAGCCCAGACCTGCGTCTCATCCAGCGCTCGAAACATTCCACCATGTCTGCCGCAGTCATTCACATCCGCCCAGGCCTTTTTTTCCACGTGGTAGTGCAAGATCTGCTGGTGCCTCAGGAACACGAACTTTATGCCAGTCACCCTGCCCGCCTGACCACGGTGGATGAGGTGGTGGAACTGATCTGCGATCTGGAGGCCTACCGACTTTGTTCGGGTTGGCCTGCAGGGTGGCATGCTAGAGAACGGTCTGAGAGCTGTGATGTTCTTGTTCATTCTGGCTGCTGCCCACCGTGCCGGCTCAACCCCTGGCCATCAGGAAGCGGCACTCACTGAGAACCAAGCTGGGCAAGGAATTTGGAGACAGATTCACAGCCCTCTGGTCTGAGAATGGGCAGTTAATTGGAGCTTAATTTTGACACTGGACATGGCTTGGATTTCTGAAAGGATAATTCCTTGCCATAAATAGCTTTATTTTTTCTCCTCATGTTGAATAGCTTGGCACGAAATGATATATTCCTCCTTCTTGTCTTCTTTCTGATTCTCTCCTCTTCCCTGCCTCCCCCCACAGCCCCCCCCCTTCCCCCCGGTAACTTCTGGTGTTCAGAGAGGTTTCTTTTGGCAACTAAACTCCAGTCTTGCTTTTAGTCATTTACTCATTTCCTGCTAGAGAAGTACCAGGTGGACACCGTGTATGACGGCAACTTGGGCTGACCACCAGTTTTGTGCACTTTTAAAACTTTTTATGTGTTTGGCAATGTAGTATTGTAGGTTGATAGGATGGGCATGTGGAGATGGGCAATGCATCCATTTGGGATCCTGTTTCCATTGTTTTTGCTTGCCTAGTCCCATTCTGTCATATCTAACACACTCCCGGAGAATTTTAGATCTACAGTCTGATCTTCACCAGACCCAGGAAGAATGGGATTTTACAATAGAACCTCCTTCTTCAAACAAATCCCGATAGTCTGGACATTTCCCCCCGATTTGTTTAGAACTTGAATTGTTGCCTCAGACATGTTTTCTTTTGCTTTTGTGCTGTGTGGTTTGGATGGGGGAATTCTGTTTGAGGATCTGGAAGACTTATGCTCTGGGGAGTAGGAATGGTCCCGTAAATGGTGCCTGGGAAGAAGTTGGGGAGCTGCCATTCTATATGCTGAGAGATTCCAGCATGTTCTGTTCAGGGAAGTTCTACAGAAGCCATAGCTGTATGTCACTTGCTAACTTGTTTTGTTTCATGTCTTCCTTCAGTGTAGTTGGCAGCAGCGTTAGTAGCACCCTCTATCTGCTCCTCCCCTACGCCTTTTGCAGTCTGTCTGACTTTCATGATGTGTGATATTTTTCTTTCAGAAGAAAAGAATGAAACTATCCTCAAAGAAATAACGAATCAGAACTGGCTTCTATTTTTTTTAACATATTAAAAATTTGAAAGAGCAAATTGATCTTTGGTTCTTGTTTCTGTTCAAGGTGAGAATCCTCAGAATGGTTTGTGAGAACATGGGGGAGAAGAGTAACTTAAGACTGCTGTGTAAATTTCTCCTGCGTCTCGATACCTTTATTTTTTCATGGCTGTTCAATAGGTATGCAAGAGTGACTCACTGACCATCAACTCACAAATTCCCTGCTGAATGCCCATGGACACAGAATTGTACCAAGAGGCTTTTTTTTAGCTTACATAAAGTGGTGGCAGATCTCTTAAATCCAACTGTGGGGTCTCACAAAATCATGTTTTCTGAATACAGTCCTCAGTTTTTTTTCAGATACAGAACTTCTTCATTTGTCTTGTGAGTTTATTTATTTGTCAAAGTTACAGCATTGCCCATTTCACAAAACAAGTGACTCTGGGGGCCATCAATCACTAGAACGGTTAATTAAAAATAATTATTTTGATTTTAAAAAATCACAAACTATAAAAGCAAAGATTTTTAAAAAGTAGTGGGCAAGAGGATGTTAATAATAATGGAACTACCTCACTAGTTCACCAGGCCCTTGGGAGGTACCCAGCTGGCCTGATAGCACAATCAGATCTCGAGGGACCTTTGGAAAGTCAGCAGTAATGGGGCCAGCCTCGTCTTGTGGGGGAGGGGGGGAGGATATTCCACAATGCGATGCCACAGCAGAAAGGCCCAATGCCTAGTGCCCAAAGCCTGTAATTCCCTAGATGACAGATCCTGTTACGTGCTGCCTTTCCTGGATCTGGTGAGATGGGCAGATGTAATTGGGAAGAGGCAATCCTCATACCATGTAGGGCTTTAAAAGTCAACACTGATAACCTGAACTGGACTCTGAAACAAACTGGTAACCGATGCAGCTTACAGCGGAAGTGTAATGTTTTCTTCCCCCCAAACCCCCCCACAGAACTGTTTGCCCTGCGGCATTTTGCAGCAGACAAGTTGCCAGGTACTCTTCAAGGGCAACCCCGTGCAGAGCAGATTACAGCAGTCCAACCAGGAGGTGATCGGTGTTTGTGTAACTGAATAGGGCTCTCAATCTTGGAACAGGCACAACTGGCACACAAATGAAGTTGTGCAGAGATCTTCCTAACTACTACCAACTGCCATCTACCTGTCAGGTAAAGATTGTGAGACCAGAGGGACCTTCAGATTCCTCACAGGATTTGTTTGGGGCTATGCATACCCACCCAATACCAAAGAGGGTATTTCCAGAACCAGAGAGCTCCAAATCCCAAGCTTCTCCGTCTTGCCAGGGTTCAGGTGAAGCCTATTGCTCCCCACACAGCCCCCAGGCATAAGATATCCATGGCACCATTTAATTCACGGTGGACAGAGATATATAACTGGTTATCATTGGCATACTCACCCCATGGCAATAGATGAATTCATCCTGTGGTCTGATGTAGATGTTGAAAGGGACTGGAGTGGAGTGGAGTGGGGAGAGGAGAGGATTGGAACGGAGAGGAGAGAATCCCTGTGGCAGTCCACACAATAGGGGTTGAAGGTGGGATCTCTTCTTGGAGAAGCGGGGGTGAACAAGCACAATACTCCACCCCCCCACCCACCCCAAATCCTTTCTGAGCAGATCCAGAAGGATATCATGGTTGATGGTATTGAAAGCAACTGAGAGGTCAAGTAAGGGAAGGATGAATACACCACATTCACACCAGATATCCAACAGTGCAACCAACGCTGTTTTTGTGCCGTTCCAGGTCTGATTCTTCCCAAATCTAATACAAAAATGTGTATTACATAGTTTCCTTTTTTCTTCTAAAAAACATGGCTTTTCTCAAGACTTTTCTCTCAACTGCACCTGACCTCGGGTCCTATGTTGGTTTTGCAGGCACCTTCTCAGATCTCAGATGACATCCAGTCTGTGCCTTTCCCAGAAATAGAAGATTCTGTACACAAAGGCTTTTGTCCTCTGATGTATTGTTCTGATAAGGCCCATCTTCCGTGACAACCTCCAAGTTCTAGAAGTTTCCTAGTGTCCCCTCAACGTTCTTAACATTGTTATGATATGGATGTTGGTTGTTTATGAAAATTCAGGTGGGAGTGCAGAAGTTTTTCAAGTTTGGAAGTCTTGTGTTGTTATTTTTAATATTCATTTTTAGTACTTAGAAAGTTTGCCGACTCTGGCTCCTTCCACACTAAGTACAATAAAATATTAACAAATGATACCAATTAGATTTTCCCCATTTTTTCTCTTAAAAGGGAAACCAAATCCAATCCTGAAGAAGTAATTTGAATAGTGAAAGATCAGGATATGGCCAGAAATATCTAACAGTCTTAGATTAATACACATTTTTGTTTGATATTGGTGATACTAAATGTTCTTGGCCTTTTATTCTCACAGAAAATGCAAAGTATCCAACCTATTTGGGAAAACTGAACAGAAGTGCAACTGTTGTAATTACTGGGGTCATCCAGTGTAAGATTAGAGACGTTCAAATACTGCCATCTAGAGGTTCCAGAACATTATAGACATTCCTCTAATACCAGGGAAAATTGAGGAACAGATCTTAAAATGAATTGAAATAATTTAAAAAATTAAGTGAGATGTATTTACATTTGTGTAAAAAAATTGCCTGGGTCTAGGATGAAGGATTGTGATCGTGGAAATTGCATGGGAGGATAATTTAAGTATCGATTCCTGTCTGATTATAGGACAGAAGTGTAGTACAGTTAGCAAAAAATGGGGGTGCTGAGGCAGCTTTAAGCTGCATTAACATCCATTGCTTCCAAGCTACTGGATGGATCCATTTTGTATTCTGCATGATTTAAACCTCACCTAGTCTACTTTGTCTGGTGCTACATGCTCATTTGAAGAAAGGTGGAACAGATCTAGAGAAGGAAACTTTACAGAAACATATATTAAATGATAAAAGAAACCGGTCATTAATTTAATTAAGATCAAAGACCAACCATCCATTCATTGCCCTCACGAAGCAACTCTGGGCTGTGATGTGTGTCAGGACCTTTACTCTTTTTAGCTGCCAATGTGGTCACGGAGGAAACTCACAGCTGGTAATCTAGATCTTCACCTGCTCCTTCAATAGATTATGATGCTTCCAGAAAATACCTATTTGCATCCCAAGGGATGACTTTCTTCACTACTCACCATTCTAAAATGGGAGTCAAACAGAGGGCATGCTTTTAGTTTTTCCACTAATTCCATGGAACATCAGTTTTACAGACACACATTATTTTGATGGAAGAAATGTTTATCGGGGTTCAGTTCCAAGTGTGGAGAAAGACACTGGAAGCATGGAGACTGCTTAGAAGGATGGTTTAATGGTGGACAGGACCACATGGTTTTGAGGTCCTGGGCAAAAAAACAGCATTTATACCCTCCCTTGGGCTTTGAACTTGCTTCCTGTTCCTGTGGCAAGAAATGTATCCTGATTGGTTGTCAGACTCCCATGGGGCCATGCAGGGGTAACTTTGTAGGTTGTCTTGAGTCCCAGCTTGGTTGAATCTTACTGAGTGATGTAATGAAGAGGCTTTGGGCAATTCCTATTATGGCTTAATGGCTTTGTCCTGATTTGGATCTGAGTGTGGGCTAACCCTATCCCCCTGGAGCGAAACATCTTTTGTCTTGTAGATAGGATGGCTCAGTCTTTCTGGGGCTATTAACAAAAGTAGGGGCTGCTTTCCAAGAACATGTTTCTCATTTTCTCATCCAGGGAGGTATAATATTCTGCCTTTTTAATATTTCCTAGAATATTTCATTCTTCTAGGAGAGGGGTGTGTGCTAACTTTCTACAATTTATACAGTGATTTTGTTTCTGTCCTCTCCTATACTGACCGCACCATCTTTCTCTCCCGGGTTGCAGATGGCGTTTAGCACAATCACTAAGCTCTGGCAACATTTTGCCATGATGAAAAGCTGGAAATTTTTCTTCAGAATTTTAGTGTGGGGAAAGTTACCAGCTACTCTGAGATTACCATTGCAACCTACCTTTCTGTTCTCTTCTTGCATGGAAACTGCATGATCTCCCATTGTGATTTCTTCTCAAGCAAAGAGTTTTTCAAGTCCTCTAAAGTTGGTCTTAACTGCCCTGCTATCAAAGGCTAACTGTTTCCAGGATGAATTTCATCTGTTTTACAGCAGTGACCCTTACTATTTTGTGGACAGATGCCATTAACGGAAGATAGCTCTTCTGTTTTTGAATGAATTTTAGCCATAACATAATTAAACAAATTAAAATTCTTTTATATTTGTAAGATATAAATATGAAATAATTTTAATTGGTATAATTATTTGTTTATACTCACATCATCAAGATATGTCAATGTTGGGATAATTGAAAATTTAATAGTCATATTAGATAACTGATGATCCAACAATGGTCAGAGTTTTGCATTTTTTTATTTAAAGCAATGTCATGTTGTCATACTATACACAGCCTTGCTTTTTCTAACCAAATCACTTTATCTAATTCTATTGAGAATATTATTTTCATGTATAAAGTATCACTTATAAATGAAGAGTATAATAAATAAATGACACCACTATCCCCAAATAAGAGTACTATGGATCCTTGCTAGGAAAAATTGTGCAATTTCATTGCACATTCATGGCAACTTTATTACAATAGTTGTTTTTTTTAAAATCTAGTTTTACTACTTGTTCTTGTATGCGTGGTTAAAAAATGCTGGGTTCTGTATCGTTATGTGATGGGACTGAATATTTTTTGGGATCAACTACTTGGAGGGCGGAGTTTGAAGTCTCATTGATGGAGGCCATAGGTTTTGGAGGAATCTTGGGTGGGATTACATTTAGGACTTCCCCTAATGCAACAGAAGGTTTTAAGGGACTATGAGTTGAAAGGGTGAATCCTGGAGGTTCTTTGACCGAAATGTTAGATTTTGGAAGATTCTCAGACAGGAAGGTGGTATTTGGGAACTCCCTTATAGAAGCTGTAGGCTTTGAAGAACCCATGGTTGGACGCTCAGAATTAGACCACTTTTTAAATGGGAGAGTAGGTTCTTCAGGGTGCATGTCTCGGAAAGGAGTAGGCAGAATATCTACTCCTGGATGTATAGTCTTTGGCCTCTGGTCACTAGTAAAGATTTTTTCTGGGACTGGTGGTGAAGAGGTGACTTCTTCCAGGTCACAGCCTGCAATATATTTCTTCAGATCTTGTCCTTTACAGTGTATCCTCCAGGCAGCCCTATAATTAAAACTCTCTGGTCAGAATATTGTTGCCATTCAGTTGACTAGACATGTACTGTACTTGGGAAGACAAAAGTATGAATGTTGCCACATGGAAGCTTGAGCCCCCAAATAACCGCCAAATTGTACTAGTAATCAAGGCATCATGCTTCATCCCTCCATAATTCATACAATTCCTTTAACAAATCTTTCCATTCTACCATCACTGAATATGATATGCAGAAGGGGTGGACAGCTTATAGCTCGAGGGTCTCAAACAATCTCTCAATCCCCTTTTGGGGTTTTTTACAGTCCATATGGTTATGATTGCTGAAAACTGATAGCACAATATCCTATTATGAGCTGAGAAGCACCTGATAATTGCAGTGTAAGTCCTAAAATAAGCGTATCAATAGATTTTTAAAAAATAATTTTCCCCTTGAAATGCTGATGTTGGCAGCCAAAAGCTTTCTTCCTCCACTGAGAAGAGCGTGCAATTCTGGACAAAGTAATGATGTCCTCTGTTGTCCTATAGAGATTGCTTTGTTCACCACAGGAGAAAAAAATGTAATTATTTCCTGGGTTTTGCACAGGGAAATGGATACCACCAAGAAAAGGGCCTTCACACAGAGGACAGGATTTCTCTCCCTTAAGTTGTATTCACTGTTGACATTTTGCCTGCTAGGGCAGGTGAACAAATGACTCCAGTCTCAGATCCAAAAATGTTGGATGACCTCTAGAGTTCTGGGAGTTGCATCCCAAACTTTTCTGGAGAATGCCAGGCTAGAAAAACTACAATAATGTTCTAGCCAAAATCAATCTGATGGCAGTACTTTCCTTCTCCTCTGATGAGCTTTCTTGAGTGAATTTGCCCTTCTTGCTTTATTTTACTTTAGGTATAGGCAAAAGTCAAGAAGGCAACATTTAAAGGAGAAGCAAGCACAATTCCTGGCTTTAGGAGTAAGTTCTATTTTTGCTTTGCTGCCTTTTTGGGAGAATAGGAGCAATTTCAGGCTTGATACAATGGCAACCACAAATAATCACCATAAACTTTAGCCTTTTCTGGAACTATCCAGGCAACATATATACCTTTCCAATGAATAAAGATTCATGGCAGTTTTCTTCCAGAGGTACCTTACTTTCCTTCCCAGTATATGTGATTGATAACAGAGTAAATAAGAACATAACAATTCATTTACCATGCTGCAAAGCCCTTGCTTTTTTCGACAACTTTCTTGGCACATTGGATATCATCAGTAATGTTAACATCCCGTAGGGCTGAAGAAAAAAAGAATGGGAGAATTGAAGTTTACTTGAGCATAGTTTACTTGAGCATATTCGCCATGGGCAAGTAGGCGGCAATATAAATCAAATAGATAGATAGATAGATAGATAGATAGATAGATAGATAGATAGATAGATAGATAGATAGATAGATAGATAGATAGATAAAATAAATAGTTATCATTAAAGTCCAAAGAAGTACTAAGTTAAGAAAAGTAAAGCAAATTGATTCTTGAATACATTCATACTTTGGCTGTGCCAATATATAGTTAACCTAGTTGCTTAATGTAGGATGTTGCGCGACTCCACCCAGCCACTGGTTTGGCAATCCAATTTTCTAACCCATTATTTATAAACCTAGCCAATGACTTACTGAGCAAACATGGCTATAATAAACCTGGCTTAGATCAATGTATTGTGTAAACCCATCAATGTATAAACATTAATATGCAAACCCAACTCAAAGTTGGGTTACAATGTTGGACTGTGCAAAAGTATGATAATTCTCATAGTAGAGTATCCCAATGTCTCCAGATTTGCAGTGAAGTATATTCTCTTTGAAAGCCTATTCAGTCCTTGTTGACTGCTAGAGCCCCATGAAAGTCAATGAATTTGACTCTGTAAGCTTTGGATATTGTTAGTTTTGAGAGAGATAAGAAGTTAAAAACAAGAGGAGTGCTTCTGAGTGAATGTTTTGGAGGAGGCAGCCTTTGAAAAGAATACAAGAAAACTAAATAAAATACAGGAAAAGAGATGCCAATATACTCAATATTCTTATATTAATCAATGGGGCATCTTGTCTGGATTTTGTGTGGTCACTGTCAACTTTAAAGCAGTTTCAGAGGAGGAAAATTGAGGTGATCCAGGGACTAGCACAACTTCCTTATTAGAAAAGGTTGTGATATTTGGGCCTCTTTCATTTAGAAAGGAGCTGAATGAGAGAAGACATGATTGAGACTTGTAAAATTACACAAATATGAATAAAGTAGCTAAGGAGAAGTTAAAATAGGTAAGGATAAGCTAATTTTCTCTTAAAACACAAGGTCCAGATGTTGTCCTATGAAATTGAACCCTGGAAAAATCAGGACAGACAAAAGAAATATTTTTCATGTAGCATGGTAGAATTTGCCATCACAAGTTCTGGTGTTGACTTTAAGAAATAGCTGACCCTAGATGAAATGAAAGAATTTTGAGAAGGATAGTAAGCAAGGTGTCTCATCTCCTTTATTATATAAAAGGTAATTTTATAAATGATGGCATTCATTCTTTGATTTTCTGCCAAATGTTATTAGCAAAGGAAGGTCATGATTCCTTACCTTCACAACTTACGTTGCAATAGTTGCGTGCATGTGGTGTCTTGAAATCGTCACACCACCACTTAGCGCTTAGCAAGAAGATCCCATGATTGGTGGCCCTTGGTCCCACATTGAGGGCTGAGGTATCAAAGCCACTGCTGTGAAACACCAAACAAATCCCTGGAGGTGAAAGAAAGCAGGCTCAAAAAAATTGTTTGATGGTCTGAGTTATCATTTCCCATCACAGAGCTATAGCAGGCACCAGTTATGGAAGGAGAGAGCAACTTATAGCCCAAAGAATGAATGAGCTCTCTATCCTTCAGAATTCTATTGCTTTGGTTATCTACTATCAAGAGAGTTGGGCTGAATGGATCTATATAGCTGCCTTAAAGACATTTCAGAAAAAGCATTATTTCAGGATCACAGCATGTTAACAGACTGTGTTTTGAAAAGAGGCAAGCAGTATTACAAATACACCAAGGGCATTAAATATACTAACTCCTGGTGGGAATTGGGATATTTTAGAATAATTGAGGTGACTACAAGCAGAACAAAACAAAGCACACTCACATTCTGCGATGGTGGTGCCTGAAAATCCCTCCAATCCATTTTCCTTCAGAATGGCTGAAAAGCTGCATATGTCAAAGACAATAGCATTGCTCCTCGCCACTGCAACAACGAGAAAAAGAAAAACTAAGTAGGAAGTCTTCATTTCAAAACTGTAATGATGATAGGGGATACCTAACATGGTTCTTTATATACTCCAGGGAGGAGATGGAGCTGCCCAGATGCCCTATATAGTAGGATTATGTGCCTCTACCCCCAGGAAAGGACGGCTTCCCTCATTGAATGCTCAAACATCCTACACATCCTTCAAAACGATGTCATCTATTGCCTCCCTGGGTCTCTGTTCACAATGCTGACCAACCCTCTTGACTGGAAGAATTATGGAGAAGAGGGAATTGTGGCAGGTGCTGATTGTGGCATCACTCACAGTGCCACTGGGGCTTGAAAACCTGACACCTGATCAGTTATTAAAGATACAACAGACTTAAAAGTGGGTGTTCCTGCACTGCTAAAACGAATGGTGAATGCTTTGGAGTTGCTGAAGGAGTCCATATCGTAAGATGGATCCAGGGCTGCACATGGACAACTTTGTCAATTGCCCATGTGTATTACAAAAAAAAAAAAAAGGATTTTGGTAAATCCTTTAAAGCAAAACAAACAAACAAACAAACATCCTCAAACACCTGATCAGATAAAGGAGAACATTAATAGCTCAGGGTTGAAATGAGGGTTCCTTGATGCTCTCTGAGCTCACTTGTTTTGTTGCAGATGTTTCATTACCCAAACTAGGTTACCTCATCAGTGCTGGGCAATGCACTGATGATGCTACGTAGTTTGGATAATGAAAAACCTTCAAGAAAACAACCAAACTCACAGAGCACCAAGGAACCCTCATACCTGATTGGGAATGTATTTAAGATGGAAAGGGGCCTTGATAAAGACAGCAAGATGGACCCCTCATAGCATGTAGACTGAGGTTAAAAGCATGCACAGAGCACAGTGACACTACCAAATAATGCTCATATCAAACCAGCCCAAACCAACCTAAACCTCAAGTCAAATCAAACCAAACTAAACGGCTTTAATATGCTGACTGAATCTAAGAGACTGCACATAGTACAATAATAATAAATGACACATTAAAAAAAGCCAACTTTCTACCAATTAAACATGGCAATATCTTCCTTTTTGGAAGGCACTCCTTCCCCTCTTTCTTTCCTTTTCTTCTGTCTGTTCTCTTCTTCAGCTGTTGAGCCTGCTGACCAGAGCAGCATCCATGTAACACCTGAAGTGTTGTGCCACCTCAGAATCCAATATCACCTTTGACCACTGGTTTGGGGCCTGAGAAGAATTATTCTTGGTTGTATGTAAGTGGGAAGGGGTTGTAAAGAGTGATTCACTTTTGTGGCAGCTCATTTTCCATTGACACCAACGTTTAGGTTCTGCTTTGGGATGTGTGACTATTCAGCTTTAAATTTAAAGAATGACCTCTTTGTAGCTTCTATTGTCATATGTATGTTTAAAAAAGCACTCATTAAGGGGCAGATTTCAATAAAATATGATGACAGGGCATGGTTTTCTATGATAAGATATTCTGCAGCTTTTTTTAAATGGTTGATTTATTTATTTTATCAATTTCAATAATGATCTGAAGAAGAACAATGCCATGGACATAAACCCAAGAAGTCAGAATTGTACTCACCAAATTTCTCCAACTGCCTACAATTTTTCATCAGAATAGCTGATGTAGAGATTACTTTATTCAGGCTTCTAAAACTGTTTTATTTGCTGTTGCTTGGTATTGTAAATAATATAATCATGCTGAATACCTTTACAAATGTTGCTCCTTGATTTTCACAAAGTCAATGGAATTTTTTATTTCACCCAAGTTATACGGCAGTCCCAAGACAAATAGTAAAAAAAAAAAATGGAAATGACTGAATGGCTGAAAAAGCAAACCAAGTAATATTTATATGGTAAGGTTATTCAACAGAATTTTATGTAATTTATTAGGGCCAGAACTGCCCGGATGTTTTTAATATAGTGGGCAAGGCAGCCATTGGCTGCTTGAAGGAACATAAAATGATAAACTGGAGAATTATCAACAAGACCGAAGAGAATATTGAAACATTCAAGTGTAAATATATATTGTGGAAAAATGCAAATGGAGTGGGTGGTCCTTTGAAGATGGCACGCTAAGTGACAGGACAATTTTTCTCTCCTGCTAACAAAATTTGAACGGGAGCTACTAGGAATGACCCAAGGCAACCTTCAGAGAACTATGAACTTACCTAAGAAGAGAAAACTATTATTTTTTAAATATATTTATGTTGGTGTTTAAAAGGGAGAGAAATTATGTTTATGTTTTTTTTCTTTTTATGCCACATTTATTTTCTTTCCTTGTTTTGTTTAGTTTTGCTTCATTTTGTATTTTTTTCTCTTTTTTGCCATTTGTATTTTAATGTTTTGATTTAAAAAAATAAAAACATATTGGAAAAAAAATACAATCTGAGCAAAGAGGAAGCATGCATTGGGAGAAGCTGACAAAAGAATCACCACATCTATTGATGGCATTGCTAAGAAATAGAAAGGAGGACCGGTCATAACATGTAACTTGCAGGCATTTGAGATCTGGTTCTTGGGTTTTGAGTATTACAGGAACTATTTGAGGGTTAAAAGGTAGAAACCCAGAAGAGGGCCATCACTTGCAGGCATTAAACTTTGTATTCCAGCCAACTCTGCTGGGAAGAGAACCAATTCAAAGACACAAACAATAGCTCCGGGGGCCCATTTTCCTGCCTTTCCTAAGAACAACAAACAGTGCAGGGCTGGGCTGGGAAATATGCATTTGCAGATATGGAGTGCCTTCCTTCCTGGCAACCTGGACTAAATTGTCTTCTGTTGCTAAAGAAACAAATCCTGAGCTGGCGGGGGGGGAACGGGGACTTTACATCTTGATTTCTCAGCCAACTAGCCCCTGAACACATTCATTGAAAGTCTTCCACACTGTGGAAGGTTTGGACTACACGATAGTTCTGTTTTTCCTTTAGTTTTTCCACCTTCTTGTTAGACTACAGTCTGTTAGATTCAGTCTGTGCTAAACCATAATGCATTTGTTTGTTTTTGTCAGGCCTTTTTGTGATTGATGGGGTGTGACTTAGGATATGTGCATCTGGTCAATATTAAATCATGCTTAAGTAAACCGTAGCCTGTACAATGGGTGAACTCAGCCTGATTTTATTTTTGTTGCCTTATTGTTTGCTTCCAGCAGCTATTCTGATTTCCAGTAATCATACTGCCTTGTTTATATTTTTTCATCATCTAGTAACCCTCCCTATTCCCTTTCTTGATTCCTTTCCCCACCAATTCAGCCTTTTTCCATCTGTTTTTCTTGAATTTTCTTTAGGTTCCTGTAACTTCCTTTCAGCAATCCAACATCGGACTTCTTTGCTCCTTATCTACTGAGAAATAAAGGAATCCCCTTCTGCAATTTATTCTCATCATCTTGCAGCACAGATTCTTGGAATCAATGTGATATTGTAATCCTAGCTCAGCAAATGCAGCTTCCTTTAGAATGTAAGGTCTGGCATGCAGCAAGTTAAAAATTACAGACCTATATCCCTATTAAACTTAGACTATAATTTTTTTGTTTCAATTTTGACAGAAAGACTAAAACGATATTTAAATAATTTTATCCATATTGATCAAAATGGATTCCTGCCAAAGAGACAAATCAAAGACAATGTGACAATTATTTTGGATACTCTGGAATACTATGAGGCACATCTTGAAAAGCAAATGGCCTTGATGTTTTTAGATGCACAAAAAGCCTTTGATAATGTGAGTTGGTGATTCATCTTATTTCAATTGACACAAATGGGCTTTGGTAAAAAATTTATTCAAGCCATTGAAATAATATATCATGAACAAACTGCAAAGGTTATGGTAGATGGAGAACTAACAGAATCTATAGATATAAGAAAAGGGACAAGGCAAAGCTGTCCACTGTCACCCCTGCTGTTTGTGTTAATAATGGAAGTGTTGAATAGAAATATTAAAGAAGACAAAGAAATGAAAGGAATGAAAATCAAAAAGGAAGAGTATAAATTGCAAGGTTTCACAGATGACCTGGTATTCATATTAGAAGACCCATTGGAAACAGCACCTAAACTAATAGAAAAAATAGAAGAATATGGAGAAGTAGCAGGTTTGAAAATAAATAAAGATAAAACAAAGATATTAACAAAGAATATATTAGCAAGATGAAAGAAAGAGTTGGAAGAAGTTTTAGAAATACAGGTCACAAACAAGGTTAAGTAGATATATATTACACCAAGATGTAGCACACTGAAAGAGGATAATTATCTTAAACTCAAACAGCAGATTGCAACAGACTTGACAAAATGGGGAAATTTACAATTATCATTGAATGGGAGAATATCTACAATTAAGATGAATGTATTGCCTAGAATTTTATATCTATTCCAGACAATCCCAATCCAACTAGGGAAAGAGTTTTTTGAAGACCTAAATAAAATTGTGTTGAAATATATCTGGCAGGGCAAAAAAGCAAGAATAAAACACCATATTGTTACAAGATGCAAGAACAAGAGGAGGGTTTGCCTTGCCCAATTGGGAGTTGTATTACCAGGCGACAAATCTGATGTGAGTAAAGGAATGGATAACATTAAGGAACAGTAGACTATTGACCTTAGAAGGGCATGACTTACTGCTGGGATGGCATGCTTTCCTCTGGTATAAGGGAACTAAAACACAGGGGTATTTTAGAAGACATTACATTTGAGAGGCATTGTTTTTGAATTGGGAGAAGATAAAAAGACAATACTATTTAAAAATTCCATTATGGATATCTATCATTGAAGCTTTTTCTTATCCAATAAAATATAAAAAGGAACAAACAGATATGGTGAGATATTGAATGAAAAGGGTGAACTTAAATCTATGCAAGCGTTCGAAGAACAAGGTGTAAAAATGAATTGGTTTGCTTATTTGCAAATACAATCTAGGTTTGACAAAAATGTAAAAACAGAAGGTATTTATGATAAGTTGACTGACTTAGATAAAATCTTGATGGATACTGATGAAAAGGTAATTGTGATGACCCGTAGTCTCTCAAAATAACCCCAAACCCAAAGCATACATTAAAGTCCGGTAAGGCCTTCAACTTAACTTCACTGTTTTATTAGGCACAGTTTAAAGTCACAAAAGTAAATAATGAGGCAAAAAGAAAACCAAAACAAACCGCATTGACGAGAGTTCCGAAGCAAGCCAAGATAATTAATCATACATTCCAGGAAGATAACTGAGGAGAGTCCATGGGAAGAACGCCAGCAAAGATAAACCTCTTTCAAACAAAACACTAAACTTTGACTCCAGCAATTCTGATTACGCAGTTACAAACTTATATACATAGCTCCCAGCTGCAAGCCATGAGGAGAATCATGGTAATCTCCTCCTGAGTAGACCTCACTTTTCCCTGATCCTCTCCTCTCTGCTGCCTTAGGATGGATAGGGGATGGGCCTGGATCCTCTTCTGATTGCTCAGCCAGCCTCTGCCCTTCCCCAGCCTCCTCCACCACCTCTGGAGCCACATTCCCACTCCCTGTTGGCTGTTCCTCCTCTTCCTCAGAGTCAGTCTCCACCAGGAGTATGACAGTAATTAAAAAACTTTATGGACTTTTATTAGAATTTAAATTGGAGGAGGAACAAGTTAAAGAAACAATGATTGCTTGGGGGAAAAATTTTGGATATGGGATTGATTTAGAAAAATGGCAAAAATTGTGGTCTCAAAATTATAAAATGACAATGTTAACTCCGTATAAAGAAAATTTGTATAAGATGTTTTACAGGTGGCATCTACCCCCAATGAGACTTGCGAGAATGTTTAAGAATAAATTGGATAAATGTTGGAGATGTCATCAGATACCTGGTTCATATTACCATATGTGGTAGACATTCTTGGACGCAAAAAAAATTGGACTAAAATCCACACACGGTTGAAAAAAATGATAAAACAACATATAGACTTTAAACCAGAGATCTTTTTATTGGGAATTATACCAGAAATATATAACAAAGAATTGAAGTATTTGATTGTAAATGTTTTAACGGCAGCTAGGATTGTATTTGCTAGGAATTGGAAAAACGATAAAATACCTATGCAGGAGGACATTATTAAGAAAATTATGGACTGTGTTGAAATGAGTAAATTGACATTTGAAATTAGAGAACAAGAAGATAAACAATTTTATATGATATGGGATTTGTTTTGTCAATGGTTGGATAAAAAGACATGGTAATGTAATAGACTAGATAATTCTGTGATAGAAATTTAATAGACTGATATAAAACATAATATTGACATATATAACCATTGGTTGAAAGTATAACATAAATTTTAAGATAAAATTTGGAATATCTCATATAAAATAATGGAATAAATAGTTTAGTCATGGATGGTTAATAACCGATAAATATATATGCATATGTTAGTTTGACAATGTGAAAATTGATATAAACTATGAGTAATGACTACAAAAGGATAGCACAAAAGATTCGTAACCAACTGACACACTGTATGTATATAAAATGGAAGATGG
The DNA here is from genome assembly GCF_049901715.1 of Pseudonaja textilis. Classification (NCBI taxonomy): domain Eukaryota; kingdom Metazoa; phylum Chordata; class Lepidosauria; order Squamata; family Elapidae; genus Pseudonaja; species Pseudonaja textilis. The sequence goes on along the minus strand of NC_141991.1, from coordinate 142,532,329 downwards.
TTTTATGTTTTTATGTTTTGTATGTGCATGTTTGTTTTAAAAAAATAAAAACTCTTTAAGAAAAAAAGAATGTAAGGTAAAAATGAACCAAAACAAAGACTTAAATGGAGGTTTGTAAATTAAAGAAAGCAAACTTTTATTCTTTGATCAAAGTTAAAGATCTGGGAAGAAGTTCCTAGCACATCACAAGAGACATGGGAGGAAAATCCTACAAAATACAGAAAGATGCCCTGTCCTTGTTCTTAGTTCTCTAATTACCTTGTAAATCTCTAGTCATGTAATCTAACTAAGATTTACATCTTCCTGCAACAGATAGATTTCACTCTGGCAGTGTTTATCTTTATATTCCCAGAGAGGTACGTTACCTTCCCATGGGGGTGAAATGTATCAGATGGATTCAGATTGATTTAGATGGGAGAATCATGTGTCTTAATAGAAGAGTAACTGCCTGTAACTGATTGCAGGCATGTGTTTATAATTGCTCTACAACAAGTGAAAGGTTAAGGAAATATTTTTTACAACAGCAAAATAAGAAATGCCTATAGAGTGATAAATAACAGAAATACTTCTACATATACAAGAAAACAAATGCCTAACAGCAAGATAACAAATGCCTATAGAGTAACTCTCTACTTAATGCTATAATATATTTTACTACATTTCTTTATTTATTATTACTATTCCCTTCAAGAACACCACAAACATTCAATAGATTCCACTTTTATCCTCATGAAGATAGAAGAGTCTTGTGAGGTTTAGGCATTAGTCAGAATTCTCCACCTTTCTTCTGATGGTCTTGAAGGACCTTTAGCTATCTGATCTGATCAGTAGAGGGAATCATATTGTATGAGTCTGGGGGCAAGACACCAATGCAAAACGAGTCTATTACCTAGACCTGGGGTGTCAAACTGGTGGCCTGCAGGCCAAATGTGTCATGCACAGGCCACATCCTCCCCAGCTTCACGAATGGGAAAAAACACCATGAAATGTCACGTGATGGCAACATGATGCAGCAAGTTTGACACCCGTGACCTAGATTGTAAGTCTGGGTATAGGGAAAGTTGTGAAGAGAATACAAATCTAGCCTTGTCCCTCAGGTTTTTCACAATTGCCCCAAATGAATTATTGTAGGCCATTGTTTGCTATGATTGGCAGTGCAGATGAGGCATAGATGTGCTTTCTATAGTGAATGGAGCACCAACAGGTAAAATGTTATCTTTGGGATCTTTCTCACAGCTAAGTCACAGGATAGTCTTGAGCCAACAGAAGAGAAAAATCTCCCTTTACAAAAACATGATTTAACTTGCAGTTGTGAACAAAGTAATGTAATCAGCTTATGGAGAAGGCCAAACTCAATGGGCAAAATGTGATTGAGAGCACTGAGAGCAAGCAGGTATCTAGGTGTTTTGGGGAACACCCAGGGGTGGGCTGCTACCAGTTCTCCCTGAAGAAGAGGTTCAGGCGAACCTGTAGGTAATTTTATGGCCGGTTTGGTGAACTGGCAAATCCCACACCTGGCTTGCACGGCCCACCCCACCCGACCCTGCCCCTTCTAGGAGTCCCCATGTGGCCTGCTTTGGATGCCAGGCAAGTGCAGGGCCTGTTCAGAGGCTTGGGGAAGGTGAAAAACTGGCCTCCAGAGCCTGTGGGAGGCTGTTTTCGACCTCCCAGAAGCTTGAGGAAAACCTCTGGAGCCTGGGGAGGGTGAAAAATGCCCCCCCCGAAGTTCCAGAAGGCCAGAAATGGGCTGTTTCCAGCCTTGGGAAGGCCTCTGGATCCAGGGGCGGGGGGCATTTTCACCCTCCTGGAGGCTTGAGAAAAGCCTCCAGAGCCCGGAGAGGGCAACCACCCCCATGTGGTGCAGGATGTCGTATTTTGTAATAATACTCCTAACACATGAGTTCTCTGCACACAAACTGCTTTATTTTTCTTAACTCCTCCCTTCTGGTTCCTTCATACTGTGTCATCTCAAAATATGTCCCTCACTACTCTCTGTCTAACATCGATTCCTCTTCACAGCTAAACATCAACAGGTTCCATTTACCCTACACCACACCTCCCTTTTCTAGACAACAAAGGGTATACTACCTTTGTCTCACCAGACCTTAGAGGATTATTCTGCCTCTTTTGTTGAAGGTCTGTTCCTATCTAAATCCTGTAGGGAAGAAAATGTTATCATATAACTATTTACTAATCCAATACACCTAACTGTGTTTAAACTATTCTGCATCTCAGATTTCTTACTGAACTACACATCAACATTAACTCTTTTTCACTTTCTCAGTTCACAGATTCAGTCTCTCTGGTTTAACTATAGCTCTCCCAGACCTTGTCCTTGGGGTAGCTGTCACACTAGGAAAGTTTTTAAGTATTTTCCCAGGTGATGTAGAAACTTGTTCATTGTTTGTCTCTGGCAACTCCTGCTGCTCCACCACTCCTCCTTCATTTACATGTGTGTGTAAGGGTATCAAGTGCTGACTATTGCGTCTCACCACACCTTTAGGTACATCCACCAGATAAGACCTTGGACTCGTGTGATTCTGCAGCACAGTCCCAGATTCTTTTGTATCAGTGACCCATACATGCTCTCCTGGTACCAAATCACTAAGAGGTTTTGCACGATGTCTCCTGTTGTAGTATTCAGTATTCATTTTCCTCTTTTCTCTCTCTTTATGAGCAAAATGGTCAACATCTGGCAATGCTGGGTCTAGCTGAGAGGGAAGAGTCGGCACAGTGGTACGAAGACGTCGCCCCATAAGCAGCTGAGCCGGACTGAACCCACTCTGGAGAGGGGTAGCTCTGTAGGCAAGTAGGGCCAGATAAGGGTCACTAGCCTTTTTCAAGAGACTTTTCACTGTCTGAACTGCACATTCAGTTTATCTGTTACTTTGTAGAAACTTTGGACTGCTGGTAATGTGTTTGAACCCATATGTGGATGCAAAATGAGAGAAATCTTGGCCAGAAAACTGTGGTCCATTGTCTGACACCAACTCCTCTGGAATCCCATGCCGGGCAAAGATTGACTTCAGATGGACAATGACATCAGTTGACTTAGTGTTCGATAGCAGTGCAATCTCGACATATCTGGAGAAATAGTCTATCACAACTAAGTATGTTTTCCTTCCAATTACAAACATGTCAGTCCCTAACTTTTGCCATGGTCTTTCCAGGCACTCAGATGTCATGAGTGGCTCTTTAGGATTCTGACACTCTTGAATACATGTCCTGCATTTGAGCACCATTTCATTGACCTGCTGACTGAGTCCTGGCCACCACACAGACTGACAAGCACATTCTTTGCATTTCACCACCCCTTGGTGTTCTTCATGTAGCCTCTCCAACATCTCATTCCTCAGAGTGGATGGGATCACAAGCCTAGTGTCTTTCAGTAGTAATTCATCTTGTACAGTGAGTGTAGCTTGTTCTGGCCAGTATCCTCTCGGTGCAGGTTCCTGTTTTGCATGCACCGGCCATCCATCTGCACACAATTTCATGACTCGAGAGCAAATACTATCAGCTTGCAACTGCTCTTTTATGATTTCCATATGTGTGTGGCTACTGGTAGGAAAGGTGTCTACTGCACAGTCCACATATATGTTAATGCTTTCCATCAGCTCCAGTTCTGCTTTGGACATGTGAGAGTCCATAGGCGAATGTGACAATGTGTCTGCTGTCCAAAGTGACTTTCCAGGCACATGCACAATGTAGTAAGAGTAACACATGAGCTTCAACCTGAATCGCTGAATTCTCAATCTAGTGTTTGGTCTCCAAACAAACTGACAAATGGTTTGTAGTCAGTCTCCAGGCAGAAATGCTTTCCTAGGAGGAAATCCCGAAATCTTTCACATGCCCAGGTTAGAACCAGGCCTTCTTTTTCCACCTGTGCATAGCATTGTTCAGTTGGAGTGAGTGAATGCGACGCGTAAGCCACAGGCTTCCATTTATCTCCCCACTCTTGAAGAAGAATGGCGCCCAAGCCATATGATGATGCATCCGCTGACCCTTTCATCACTTTGTTCGGATCATACATGGCCAGCACCAGAGGGGAAGACAAAGCATCTTTCAATGTCTTAAATGCCCTGACCTGTTCCACATCCCAAACCCAACCGTTTTTCTTAGAAAGGAGATCACGAAGTGGCTTGTATTATTCTGCCAACTGAGGGATGAACTTCCCCAGCTGGTTTACCATGCCAAGAAAACTCCTCAGTTCGTTCAAACTAGAGGGCTCCTTAATACCTCTGATAGCCTCTGTTTTCCTTGGGTCAGGTCGTATCCCTGCATCAGAGATGATGTGACCCCAAAAGACCACCTCACTCCTGGAGAGTTCACACTTATCCACATTCAGAGTGATTCCCGCCTTTTCCAGTTTTTTTAGCACTGCATGGAGTTGATTGTCATGTTCTTCTTGGTCCCGTCCCCACACTAGTAGATCATCAATGTGGCAAACTATATCTTCCAGCCCCTGTGTAACTTCCGCCATCATACATTGGAAATGTTCGGGTGCTGAGGCAATGCCAAATGGAAGATGGTTAAAGTGGAACCGCCCGAAGGGTGTAATGAATGTGGTATACTTTGCTGAATCCTTGGTGAGGGGTATCTGCCAAAACCCCATGTTGGTGTCTAATTTACTGAACATTTTAGCACCAGCTAGTGTTCCAAGACTCTGTTCTACTGATGGTAAAATGAATTTTTCACGACACACATACTTGTTCAAGCCAGTCAGGTCCACACACAAATGCACCTTTTTGCTGTCCTTCTTGGGCACCACTACCATGCCTGTGCACCAGTCATGCCTGCTCTTCCACACGAGTGATTACTCCCAAGTTTTCCATGCATGGAAGCTCATCTTTGACTTTCCCCATCAATGGTAGGGGAGTCCTCCTTGGGGTTTTCAAAGAGAAAGGCACAGCATCGGGTTTGAGCTTAATACAATAAGGTTGTCGAACCTCCCCTAGGCCGCTGCATAACTTAGGGTAGCTTGATTTCAGGTTTTCCATGTCAATAGTGTCCACACTAACCAACAGACCAAGAGCTACAATAGCTGGCAGTCCCAGCAAAGGCATACTCAGGTTTTTATGGCATTTAGCTTCCTTAGCAGGACATTCCTCTCTAGGATGAAGCATGCCACCGCATTTATGACACTGGGGGTCTTTAGTGTTTTTGTTCTGCCTGCTTTGAAGCTTTGCTCCATCATTCTTTGATCTGCTGAATTTTTGCTTTTCTTTCTGATGCCTGCCTTTAAACAGTCTGTCCAAAGAGATCATCCTTTATGTTTACAGCACTAGCATCACTTCTCAATGTTGTTTGCTGTTTTTTAATCTCCTCTGATTGTCTTGCCATATTAATAGCTTTATCCAGGTCTAGGTCTTTTTCCATCTGCATACGTTCTGATAGCCATGTATCGACCAAAGCCTACTACAATCCTGTCTCTGATGAGCTTGTCATGTAGTGCTCCATAGTTACAGTGTTCTGCTAATGCATACAGCGCTGTGACAAATGCATCAACTGTCTCATTTGCTTCTTGTTTGCGCATATTAAATCTTGCACGCTCATACACAATGTTCTTTTTTACTACAAAGAATGACTGAAAGCCGTCTCTTACTTTAGTATACTGATGCTGATCAGCTTCACTGAGTTTCAGGCCACGCAGAACATCATCTGCTTTGTCTCCCATACAGTAAATCAGTGTTCACCTGATTTTCTTCAGAGCTTATTGCGAGATTGCTTGCTTGCCTAAATCTCTCGAATCGCCGTATCCATTTTGTCCACTCATTTGGTTTGGAAAAATCAAAGAGCTCCGGTGGTTGGATGTTAAAAGTAGTGCTGGGTGTGCTAGCCATTCTGCTAACTCCTTCCTCATTCTGCTCATCCCCACTGCTGCTCATTTTCCTCTTTTCGGTAGACCTCGTTGTTCAGTTACCGTGTTACAGAACTTTTGGCACCATGTCGTATTTTGTAATAATACTCCTAACACGTGAGTTCTCTGAACACAAACTTGTTGTGGCTCGGCGGTTTGAGCCTGCTTTGTTAGAGGACGAAGACTTGGACAATGAGGAAGAGGAGGATTTGGCTCTGAGGTTTGAGCCTGCTTTGTTAGAGGATTTGGAGTTGCCTTCCTCCCCAGGACTTTCCTCTTCGGCCAGACCTTCCTCCCTGATTGTGCCTCAGGTGTCGACAGATAACCAGAAGGGCGTATCAGAGTCTCTGACTGAGGAATGCTGGCTTGATGCGAGGCAATGGCGCAGGCAAAAGTGCGAGTTGCAACGCAGAAAGAAAGGATGAATCAGAGATTGAGATGAGGGACTGACACGCCCCACAGGGATTAAAAGTGGGTATGTTCGCTCTGGGAACTTGTTCGGGATGTGTTACTTAGTGAGAGAAGCTTCAGAATATCCTGTGTGCGGCGATAGCTTGTGATTTGTATTCCTGCTTTATTGTCGGACTTGGCAGACAGCTTGTGTGAGACTGCCAAGAACTTTATCAGCTCAAGGAATTTAACCCTGTAATTGCTGGACTTGTTTGCTTGTTTATATTCATTTGGAAATTTGGACTTCTCACCTCGTTGGTACAGGTGAGACATAACACAAACTGCTTTATTTTTCTTAACTCCTCCCTTCCAGTTCCTTCATACTGTGTCATCTCAAAATATGTCCCTCACTACTCTCTGTCTAACATTGGTTCCTCTTCACAGTTAAACATCAACAAGTTCCATTTACCCTACACCACACAGGAGGCCGACTAGGCCATGCTCACCAAGGTCACGCCCACCCAGCAACCAGGCAGAGAACTGGTTGCTTGAAGTCCATCCCTGGAAACTCCTTAAGCTAAATATGACTTTTTCTAGAATGGCCCATATGGGTGCCCAAAAAAGATGTTGCTGCTTTAAAGTATTTTTGATGGATTCTGTGTCTGTGTGAATCATATTTTGACCTTTAAATCTGGGTCTCTGCAGAACAGGGGAATATTTGCTAGTAGGGATACTCCATTCATAGTGTTACACTATGATTTTAGGCAAGATAAATAAGATGCTGAATTTTAAAATCACACACAGATTTTCTCTGAAGGTTGCAAATAAACATGTATATGTAAGAATCAATGTTGTTGGAAAGATGAACTTCTTTTTTCAGCAAAACTGTTGGAAGGAAAATCCATCTGGTTCAGTTCCAAGCTGGTAGAAAGATGCTGGAAACAACATGGAGGCCGATTGGAAAGGAAGTTTAATGATGAACAGAACCAACAGCAGTTCTGAGTCAATTGAACAAGTGGTTGTGTCAAGCCTGGTATGGACATATGCATAGCCATTTTAGTTAGGCTTAATATATATTCTTTTTCTTATTTTCTCTCTGGCAGACATGGGGGAAGGGCCACATTCCTAAGTGGGGAGGAATGGAGATAGAGAGTTGTTTTGGCTAGGTGATCATTCTTCCCTTGGGAACCTGAGCTGTCCGTGCCTAGACACTGGAGTTGGAGATTTATGACATCAAGCAACATTGAATTACTTCTATTGGAGAATGTGGCTTTTGGGGAGTTGTTTCTAACTTCTAATATGTGGGGTAATTCCAGGTTGTGTCAGATCTAGATCTAGAATCAAATCCCACTTTGCCAATTTGATGTTTTCCTAAATAAAAGAAATTGGCTTGGAAGATGGACTTTGTGTTTTTCTTTTTAAAATGGATTTCATCACTTGGAATCCTGACAGGTTGAATGAGTAGATGGATCTTTACAGGTTTCTGTGACTTTGAAGTTTGAACTATTCTGGGGTTGTGCAATGAAGGGCTTGTATTCTGAAAGGGTATTGGGCAATTCCTATTGTGGCTAATGGCTTTCATCCTGTGTTGGATCTTGGGTAAGGGGCTGCTTCTAATACTATCACTCTGCTTTTGTTAACTGTCAAACTTTGCTGCAAGAAGTTTTGAAATATCCTGTCTTGGATGGATTTCTGCCTGTAGTATTTGCTTTTCTTATGTATAGAGCCATTTAAATAGTTGACTTATTCTTTCAGAAAGCTCTTTATCTCCTTAAGTGCTGGGGACTACTTTCTGCCTCTAAAAACATGTTTCTCTATTTCTCTATGTTTCTCCAAGGCAGGGGTGGGCAAACTTTTTGGCTCAGGGGCCTCATTGACTTTTAAAATTTGACAGATGGGCCGCCACCCCGTGTCAAAATGCCTGTCATTACAAGTCAAAATCAAATGAATGCAATCATTCAATCATTCACATCAAACCTTAATTCTGTACCAATCTTCGGCGGGCCGGATATGGCCCCCGGGGCATAGTTTGCCCACCCCTGCTCTAAGGCAATCATAGGAAAATGGGAAGTGAGCAAATCAAACATATTTAACTTTGTTACAATCCAAACAGCTTGAACACAGACCGACATTTTCAGAAAAATGCCCTGAGATGCGATACTGTTTCTCAACCTTGACAACTTTAAGATAAAATGGACTTCAACTCCCAGAATTCAACTCCCATCTAATCATAGTTCTGTGAGGGATTAGTCAATAATGTAATGAAATACATTATTGGCATTCCCTCCTTATATAAATAGCATTCATTGTTTCATAGGAAAATGGTTGGGGATAAAAGGGAAACTGAAACTGAAGGAAAATAGGGCTAGGCTTAATGAGTCATACATTCCTACATTAGAAAAAGCACATTATCACAAAACTGATAGTTACATGAAAACACCCTTTCTTTGCTTTGCTGTTGTTTCCGGTGCCTTTTTGTTTCTTGATGAAATCCTGTGGGGTTTTTTGTGTGTGTGTGTGGTTTGCAAGCCTGAGGTTTTTTTTCCACCTCTTGAGGTATAAGAGTGAGTCCCAGATTAGGAAGATTCCTTGGCAATTTTCAGACTTAAAGGTGAGGTTTGTTTATTTATTTTTAATCAAAATGCTGAGTTTTCAAGGAGGAAAAAGGAGGAGCCATTGGAAGACCCTGTACCCTGATTTTTGGAACATACTGATAGTGCGAAGAGGGATAATGCTACCCAGGAACTGATACAAAGCTTATTTTTCCTTCACTTATATACCAGTTAGGTTTTCAATTTCTCCAGTGTCAGGACATGACTGTTATTGGAAGGAAAAATTACATCTGATTTGCAAGATGTGTAATTCAAATTTAGATACTTTTTTTTGTCAGAAGAACATGAAGAGGCCTTTAAAGCAAGTCAGGCTTTTTAAAAACTGTGCTTATGATAGAAATATTTACCTTCTTTCCCTCCTTTTTCATCCTTTAATTTTCATATTACAAAGCATAAAATTGTTTAATAACCAACCATATAAAAGTAGTGGCTATCACACATTTTAACACATTTCTAGCACACATTCACAGCTACAACATCAAAACCATAGGGTTCAAAGTACCCTAGTTTTCCTACATTAAGTTTATTAAAAGCAGCTTAGAATCATGCATGAAGGTTCAGAAATCCCCGTACCAACAGGGTACCTGAGATATGGCCAGGGAATGTAAAAATATCTTTTGGCTTCATTTCTATCATTGCTCAATTAATCTCTCTCTTTTCCTTGTCTTTTCCTTTCCTCAGATAACTTGGAGAAATGCAGTTCAGTTGTGAATATCCATAAGGAAGTACAAATAGTCAAGATGGCAGCTATGGCTGCATGATTGAAGCCACCATATTGATGTTTTTGGTGCTCCTACTTATAATTGAAACCCTGGACCACGGGATTGGCTGTCAGAGACTGCCCTTCTCTCCCTACAGAATCAATGGCCTGTCTGTACCATTGGCTGTGGATAACTATAGACCTGTGCCACACAACATACTCAGTTCAATGGACAAATTTTGCAGCAAAGTTAAACTGTATTTTCCCCAAGCTACCTTGTCATGTCTCTGAAAGGCATTTAGCACCCATCTGCAGGCTATTCACTCCACACATTGAAGCATTCAGCTTGAAGAGAAAGCCCAGTCTGGCAATTGCTGCTCACCATGAGCCGCCATTTGCTGAGCCCAGAGAAGCAAGAGACTCAATGGCTGCTCTCTCTGCAGCAGCTTGCCTAACTCACTGCTTGCTCTCTTCCTGCCACCAGAGGCTATTTTCCTCACAAGTTTACTTATTATGCTCCATGGATCAAAAGCAAAAAAGGGTTCAGTAGTGGTATGTTACCAGTTCAGACCGGTTTAGCCGAACCAGTAGTAAAAAAAGCTGACAATCAGCTGAGAGGAGGAAAGAAAATCCTCCCTGTGCTTTTCTCTTCTTTATCCGCTCAGCTGATTGGCGCTGCAGGTCTCAGCTGGTATGGGGAAAGCTGCACGCCAGCATTAGGCAAAGCATGCCCAACAAGCCACACTCATCAAACTGGTGGTAAAACAATTTGAATCCCACCACTGGTTAAGATGTTTGTCACTCAGCTCACCACCACTTTATAAAACTGTTTACTTAATAGTTATTTGTACTAGGCCCTCACATTAAATAGAAGGCACTGATTAGCTCCAAGCTAATACAGTAAAAAATTTGTCATCTAACTGTCTGTGTTGTATATAGACATTTGCATACTCGTATTACTACATTCTGATTGGACGGCTATTGCCGCCTATAGATTGGTTACTAAACTACCGTTGCGACAGGTCCACCTGACGGTGGGAAGTTTAAGAAGTTGAAGTTACTGGGGGCTAATAAAGAGCTGAATTCAACCCTGGTCTCGAGTCTGATCTTTTCCCGTGACAGAACAGTCTGCACATTCCCCTGCCTCCTTGATTGATTCATTTAAGATCCAAAACATGGGGAATATTCCCATTACGGTGATTATTCTGTCCTGTGAAACAGACATCTGATTCATGTCAGTTAATCTAAAATGATGCAATGTGGTATGTGTACATGTGGGTCAGTGGTGGGATTCAATTTTTTTTTACTATTGGTTCTGTGGACGTGGCTTGGTGACCATGGTGTGGCTAGGTGGGCATGGCTTGGTGGCCGTGGCAGGGGAAAGTTACTGCAAAATCCCCATTCCCTCCCCACCCCACTAACCTGCTTTTCAGCTCCCTTTTCCTGTGCAGGGCAACAAAAGAAGACCCAGCCGATCAGCTGGGACTCAGGAGGCAAAGAATAGATGGTGGTGGGGCCAGTCAGAAGTGGTATTTGCCTGTTTTCCAAACTAGTCAAAATTTCTGCTATTCTGTCGAATACTGCCTCTGATGTAGGTATTTCTAAATATTTCTATGTTTGCAGGACATCCATACAGGGAATGTCTATGGTTTGAGAAAAAAACTGCATTGATAAAGGGCATATTCTACAACCTCTGACTCAGCATGAGGATGGCCTACTAGCAGCTTCCAAATGGCAACACCTGTACTTTGTAGTCTGCCTACAGCTTGAGGAAGTTCATGGGTGACTATCTGGAAGCATTGCTTTCCCTCTTATCCCACCAGTAGACTCTGTGTCTGAATTGTCTGCCTACCAAACTTGTGGTTCTTGATGGGTTTTGCTTTTGAAGATTCCATCTGGAACTGACTCTTCTGATCATTTCTTTCACCCCCTCAGTCATCTTTTGACTGTCAGGGACACTAGAAAAATGCTTCTTCAGCCACTTTTAAAATGGATTTTTAAGTGGATAGTTGGATGGCAAACTGGCCTAGAGAATGAGGAACCCCCTGGAATTGATTAGCCTGATTTAACATACTTAGTTAGAAGTGTAATGGAAAGGATTCCCCTGTTTTGTTTTTGTAGCCTGCCTGACAGGAAATTCCCTCCCTTTTTGTTTTCATGAAAGCATAAAATTTCATCCTAGTATCAGGCGGCAGCAGGATTTTCTGCTGGCTCTGAAATAGGAGGGGAGCCCAGAAAAGCAGCTGTGTGAGTGAGATCCAAGACTAGCCACACACATTATGCATGAATTGTATTTTCCTTACCATGCAGGACTAATTATTCTCACCAGAGCCCTGCACAAACCTTCTTCTCCATGCTGCAGTTAAAATTTCAATAGCTTAACTTGCTCACCAGTCTGAGGCCTTCGTTAAAGCATTACAGGCTTTTCCCCACAGACATTTAGAGAATTGACAGTAAGAAAGGTGTTTTAATATCTGCTTTGCCAGCCTGAATTTAGAATCAAGTCCCATAATTGCTCTACCTTTGTAATTTCCTTTACTACCTCCACACAAGTCACGTGGAAGGTTAGTTTCTGTGACCCATTGTCCCTGGTAGATAGAAGAAGTGAATTAGACTTATCTCTTTGATGAATGGATCTGAGAAACAAGCCTTGGATATTACTTTGACTTACAATCAAGCTGCTGATAAGGGATGCAGCCAATGTAACCTAGTGGTAGAAGTGTTGGTTCAGCAGTGACAACACTCAGTTTTTGGCCTCTCTTCAGGCAGGGAAGCTGCCTTGGTGACACAGGGCAACTCATGACTTTTTGATGGAGAAGGACCGCAAGAACCTCAGCATCAGAAAGTGGCTGCTGAAAGAGTGAGCACTTTATAATACTCTGTTTGAACTTCCTCTGGGAGTTCTGTAAAAGATTTCTCTCCCATGACATGATATGCGTAGCAAAGGATATGTTTTCCTTTCGTTTTCTATTGTGCTTGATATCCTTGGTAACTTGATAACTTCTCAGAAACCTTCAAGCAGACAGAGCAAATCATTCAAAATGCACTTTAATCAGTATGTTAAGAACCTTTTACAGAACAAATTAATATTGAATTTCATTGTCACAATTATCCTGGCAGTGATTGAAGAAACTACGGAACATGAATTTACCTGTGCTCCACAGCCATATAACCAGATTCATTTTGGGATATTTTTATTAGCCCCATCTGGCATTTTCTTCTTGCTGAGTTTTATTATTCAACGGTATTTTTTAAACTCATTCGATGTTAAAAAAGACAACTGGTGTTGCATGGTATGGCAGAGTTCCTTCCCCCCCTGGATGTGGTTTGTGATTGTGTTGTTGGACGGAAGGTATCTTCAGTGTGCAACGAGTACAAATCATAATGCATCAACAAAGCCAACTAATGTTGAAATGTCAGCAATATCTAAGGTAAGCTCTTGTTTCATTTTATATTTCATCTGACACTTGCCACAAAATCCTGATAAAATTCTTGTAAATTTGAAATTTGATTTGAAAATATAACATTTGTTTCGATGTTTGCTCATTAGTAAAGAAAGGCTAAGCTACATTATGGAGCTCATATTGAACTCCTAATAGATACTTGCTATTGGGAATAGAAGCTGTTTTGCGGGGTTATTTTAAATTTGAAGAGAAAGAGAGAAATTTAATCCTTTCTCTCCTAGTTGCTTTCCCGTTCTGCTGTATCTGGAAAGTGGGAAACATTAATTTATTAGTTATTCAAATGGATAAATATGGAGGTATAGAGGAGAAGCACATAACTGGGTATCCATCTTAGGTCAAGAAAGAAATTGGAAACCTATTCAACTTTTTTACTTTTGACACAACTGATAGACTGGTCTTTAGCAATAAGCTTCTTCAGATTAGTCCATGATCCATTCATCACAAAGTAGTTTGTATTCCACTGAATCTTATATTACAATTTAGTTCTTATGGAACTTCAATAATTATGATACAAGCAGATCAATTTCTGCACACCACTGTTATGTAATAGCCTGATTTTCATTAATTTCTTTGTGATGATTTGTTTTTCCTTTTGTCCTGATTTGAAAGTCTGATATGCAAAACTGCTTCCCAAATGTATATTAAAAAGCAACCTGTTGAAATAACTCCATGCATTTATTGTTCCACACATTTTTTAGGAAAACCTTAGCTTTCTTGGTGACCTCAACCCATAAATAAAATAAAAAAATTAAATTAAATTAACTATGTGAATATTTGGCATCTGGGATATCAACGACAAAATTGCTTTTGCTTTCAAATTCTGGAATATATTATCGAGTTATATTGTTAATAAAGCCTTTCTTTTTATCTCTTTCAGGTGTGTGGATTACTCTTGCTCCTAAGTATTACTATAGTAGTGTTGATAAGCTGTTGTGTCAAGAAGTCCCAGAAGTCTAATCCAGGGGTGAATGAACCTGAGAATCCAGGTAATCTTCAACATATGATCACAACTCAGCCCAACATTTCTAGGGTTAGCGTTTAAAGCAGTATTTAGCTGAGTTTTGCCCCACCTTTCGTGCCACAATTACGTGAATCCCTGCAGTTGTTTTTTTAAAAAACTATTTTTATTTTATTTTATTTAAAAAAAGTTACAATTCAAAACACCCAATAATTCAGGGGGAAAAAAGTCAGAGGAAAAACAAGAACAAGACATTGAAAAGAAAAAGGTGCATTGATTCCAGATTGTTGGAATCAATATGCTGACTTTGTAAACCACTTAGAGCAGGGGTCTGTGCTGGCTGGGGAATTCTGGGAATTGAAGTCCGCCAGGCTTAAAGTTGCCAAGGTTGGAGACCCCTGGCTTAGAGAGTCCTGTAAAGTGTAAAGCACTGTGAAGAGGTATATAAGTCTAAATGCTAATGCTATTGCTATTTAAAAAATAGACTAACACATGTATTCTGTCAAATTCTCTGCTCGAGCCATGGCATCTCAGGTTACAGCTCGTCGGTTGTTATGGCTCAGACATTGGCAAGCAGATATCAAACACAAATGGAAGCTTGCTTCATCCCCAATATTGGGAGATAATTTGTTTGTCATTGCCCTGGACCCGCTTCTGATAGAGTCAGGAAGCAAGAAAAAGATCCTCCCCTCTCTTTTCATAGATTAGAAAATAGACCCTCCCAGTCTTTTCGGAGAGGTTCCTTTCATCCCTTTTACCAGGGGCAATTCTTTCCAAAATTCCAGAGAACATCTGGATTCAAGAATAATCAACAGTCAGATAGATCCAACCTTGGAGATAGATATTGGAGTGGAGGGCAAGGTAATGAACCTTTCGTGGAGGGCAATTTTAGATTTAAAATGACTTAATCATTCCCTAGTTTATAGGAGGTTTAAAATGACTATACTGCAGCCCATCCTACTGAGCATAAGAAAGGGTGATTTTCTAATCTCCATTGATTTAACAGAGACCTATCTTCACATTTCAATTAGACCCTCACACAGCAAATTTCTTAGATTTTGTTATAATAATCAACATTTTGAGTACATTGCCCTGCCCTTTGGGCGGTCATGTGCCCCAAGGACATTTACAAAAGTTCTGGCAGCTCTAGCCGCCCATCTGTCAGACGGCAGTATCATTTGGATGATATTTTGCTGTTGTCATCTTCACATGTACAACAGAATTTGACATCATATTTGTCTGTGAAACATGGCTCAACGCATCCTTCCCTGACTTAATTACCACAGTAATTGAGTCATGTTTACCGATCAGATTGTGAAATCCATAGAGGAGGTGGTGTTGCTATCTTCTATAAAAAGTCCCTACATCTAAAAAACACCCAAATTACCCAGGAGCTTGCTCTTCCAGAGACCATCGTCTGTAAACTGTCCTTAAATATCACATTTTGATTCTTACTGTGTTACAGAGCTCCTGGTTATGACATTGAGCATGTAAACAAGTTAAATTCACTACTAACATGGGCAACCTCTTGCCCACATGCTTTGATCTTTCTTGGTGACCTCAATCTATCTTGTATTAACTGGACCCTAAACGAATGTACAACCGAATCCATACATGCAACCTTCTACAATGCTGTAACAAATCTGGGACTGGAACAACTAGTAGCCAACAACACTAAACTAAACAATTGCTTCGACCTCATCTTCTGCAACAGTTTGAATTCAATTTACAGACTACAAATTAATGAATCCTTTTCCAACAGTGACCACAGCATGACTGACTTTTGTCTCAACATTTTGTCTCAACATTATCTCACTTATGATCATATAGACAATGATCTCTCATCTCTTGATTGGCAAATTCAATTCACTGGATGCAATACTGTTGAAGACTATTACAACATATTTTTACTTGAAGTCAAAAAAAGTCATGAAACTATATGTACCAATAACAACTCCCAAAACCAGGAAAAACAAACTACCCATAACAATAAGGAAGCTCCAATCCAAAAAGAAATCCCTTTGGTGGAAAAACAAATCTGGTCACATTGCCAACTTTAAAAGCAGATACAAAAATTTATGCCACCAGATAAAGACTGAATGCACCAATTATCACATTAAACTAGAGGAAAACCTACACACCAATTCCACCCGCTCTTTCTACAATTTTGTAAAAACAAACTAAAAGACTCAAGGTCTATCCCACCCCTGAAAGGATCTAATGGTAAAGACTGCAATGATGACACCGTTAAAGCCAGCCGCTTTAACACATTCTTTGACTCAGTATTTGTAAACAGCAATAGATCATGCCCAATATTTCCTAGTCGAACCACAGACAACTACAATGATCTAATACATATTGATTTTACAGAAGACAATGTTGAAAAAGCACTACACGATCTAAAACCATCTCTATCTATTGGACCAGAGGGAATATGTGCCTACTTCTTAAAAAAGCTATCCACTGCCATAGCCGAACCTCTAAGCATAATCTTTGAAAAAATCTTTCAGGACCAGCTCCTTGCCAAACCTATGGTCACTAGCCACAGTCATCCCCATCTTCAAAAAGGGAGAGCCCAGCCTAGTTGAAAATTACAGACCAATCTCTTTATGCTGCGTCACCTGTAAAGTCATGGAATCAATTATTAACCAATCCATTATCCTCCACTTAGAGACAAACAAACTACTCTCTAACAAACAATTTGGTTTCAGAAAAAAAAACTATCCTGTAATCTGCAACTCTTATACTGCAAAAACATATGGATTACACAACATGATCAGGGCAAAACAATTGACTCAATTTACATAGACTTCTGTAAAGCCTTTGATTCAGTGGTACACAACAAATTACTCCTAAAATTAAAATCTTATGGTATTTCTGGACACCTGCATAACTAGATAGAAGCATTCCTGTCAAACAGACAACAAATGATTAAAATTGGGAGCGTCCTATCAAATTCTGTACCTGTTAACAGTGGTGTCCCCCAAGGCAGCATTCTAGGACCAACTCTCTTCATACTCTACATAAATGACCTCTGTGATCATATTAAGAGCAACTGCATTCTCTTTGCTGATGATGTAAAGCTATTCAACACCACAGACAATACTACTACCCTCCAAAAAGACCTCAACCGTGTGTCAGAATGCTCAAACAAATGGCATCTTTAAATCTCAACAAATAAATGCTCTGTCTTACATATTGGCAGAAAAAAAATCAAAAAATAAAATACAAGCTAAATAGTCAAGACCTTGCTGATGACCCAAACTTTGTCAAGGACCTTGGAGTACTCATCTCAAATGATCTAAGTGCTAGAGCCCACTGTAACTACACAGCCAAAAAGGCATTAAGAGTTGTAAACCTAATCCTGCATAACTTTTTCTCTGGTAATAACACTCTACTAACTAGAACATACAAAACATTTGCTTGACCTATACTTGAATACAGCTCATCAGTCTGGAACCTGCATTACATATCTGATATTAATTCAATTGAGAAAGTCCAGAAATATTTCACAAGAAGAGTTCTCTACTCCTCTACTCATAGCAGAATACCTTATGCTATCAGACTTGAAATTTTAGACCTAGACAACCTAGAACTACGCCACCTTCGGTTCGATTTAAAATTATATATTGCAATGTCCTACCTGTCAATGAGGACTTCAGCTTCAACCACAACAATACAAGAGCACACAATAGATAAAAACTCAAGGTAAACTGCACCAAACTTGATTGCAGGAAATACGACTTCAGCAACAGAGTGGTCAATGTCTGGAATACTCAACCTTCCCCAAACCCCCAAAACTTTAACCTTAGACTGTCTACTATTGACCTCACCCCTTTCATAAGAGGTCTTTAGAGGGCATGCATAAGCGCACCAATATGCCCACCGTCCCTGTCCTATTGTTTCTTTTTCTTATTCATATCCATTTCATGTATTCATAGCCATGTTTATACTTATACCTGTTATCTAATAATCACTTGACAAAATAAAATAAATAAAATAAAAATATATACATATTGTTGTCCCTAGTTGAATGTTGATTAATGTATTACAATATTAGTTTCCCCTTGTAAAACAGGTCTAAAGGATTTAAAATTACTAAACTACTAATTCTATTTACAAATTGTTAATCTATCATCTATATAGTACAGTATATCAATAAGAAGGAAGCTTTTTATATAATTATCAGGAACAATTGTAATAATATAAAAAGATTAGATTAAAATTCCAAAACCCTCTTTTAACAAACTGTTATTGTAAACAACTCATGGCAAATTTATCACAGCTTTATTAACTATCCCAAATCATTCCCCAAATTAACCCAATCAAATACCCACATTTGTTTCTTAATACCATCTCTTATCAATTGTTGTTTGATTGACAATAATAAATCCAACTTCCAAAGCCAATCTATCTTCCCAAAAAAGTCCAGTTGAAATTGTTCCCCAGTTAAATGTGATAAAATCATTCCCCAATCCTCTTCAACCCACTTAACAAAGACCAATTTACCACTTAGCCATCTAGACAGTTTTTTATGTAGAAATTCTGACCTGAACTTCAGGAAGGTGTTTGAAGTTTGTTGGGTATATGGATACACCAACTAGTTTGGGTGAATGAATATATAAACCTAGGTCTAAGTGTTTGCAGCTTTAAGCACAAAAACTGCAATGTAATGTGATAATTAAGGGTGCGGTTGCAAGCAGCAGTAATAAGGCAGTGAGAGAGACGTAACACTTCCTGGTTTCTGGTTACTGTTTCCTGGTGTTACTGGTCGCTGGTCTGCTGGTCTCTCTGATCTCTGCTGCCTGCTGTTTTATTCCTGTATGAGACGTCTGCTTGTTGGCTACTGTGCAAGATACCTTTTTCTACTGAACAAAAGGACTGTTTACTTGGTGAGCTGTGCATACTCAGCGTTGTCTTTGAGAGAAAGGTATCGGGAGGAGAAGATTTACAAGCAGATAAAGACATTGTATTTACTGTTAATGGACTAGGTAACTGGATGGATATACTGGATACTGACATATGGACTGAATGACACTTCTTAATCTCTGTGTGAATTAAATACCTATTTTAAAAACTACAAACAGTGTTTTTGTCTCCAGTGTGTGTATACTCTTGGGCCCAGCCTCTCTCTCATTTGGCTGCCTGGCTTGACTGCTGCTGTGCACTCTGCTTGGGGGTTTGTCCCCAAACACTAACATTGGTTATGGGCCCAGCAGTGACCACAGTCTAACTAACCAGGTTATATCAGTGAGAGTTTGGGGTGAGTTGCACATTACTGTAAAGACAAACTGTTTGTTGAATAGTTATTTATCTGAAGAGCAATGGCACAAGTAAATTTGCCAAGTCTGTCCATGATATCCATATTAGATGGAACAAACTATGTTTCATGGTCAATGAAATGTAGTTTACTTCTACGAAGAGAAGGTTTGTGGGACATAGTAACAAACCCACCAGATGTATCTAACTTAGATCCTAATGTTGAAGAGGATGCCAAAAAGATACAAGACTATGAACGAAAGAATGAGCAGGCTTTGTGCATCATAGATCTGACTCTCTCAGACCAGCAACTGATCCATATCCGTGGAGAGGAAAATGCTGCTAACTGCTGTGAGATTCTCAAGAAGATTTATGTTCGAGACAGTGTAGGAGCCCATATCAATCTTACACGGAAGCTGTTTAGAACACATCTTGAGGAGAATGGAGACATGTTAACTCATTTAAACTGTATGAAAAGCATTTTTCAGGAGTTACAAGAAAAAGAGCTTATATTTAATGAGTTGCAACAAGTATACATCATACTGTCTTCTTTGGATCGAAGCTATGATGATTTTGTGACTGCTTTAGAAGTATTGCCAAAAGACAGTTTATCAGTAACTGAGATTACCGGCAGGCTATTAGAAGAAGCCAGAAGAAGGTTTGAGCGTGACCAGCTGAGGGAAGATAAACCTAATAAAGGAGAGAAATTATCTTCAAAGCTTGAGAGAAACCAGCTTAGTAAAGTAAAGCACCCGGAAGAAGAGAATTTATCTTCGACGGCATACACAATTAAAAAGTGTTTTAATTGTGGAGGCAGAGGACATTTGGCAAGATTCTGCAGAAAAGGAAAACGCCAGAATGTAAAAAAGCCAAAGAAATCCTTTGAACTAGCCACGTACAGCAACTGTGATGTGAAGAGTGATTTATGGGTGGTGGACAGTGGAGCATCCCACTGCATCACAAGAGATAAGACAAAGTTTATAAAAATGTCTACAAGCTCTCAGCATATATCACTCGCGAACGGCTGGCACCTCAAGGCCAAGGGTGAAGGTATTGCATATTGTCCATGTTTAAACCAGAAGATAAAAATGTTGTATGTACCACAGTTAAAGATGAACTTACTTTCTGTAAGAGTATTAGACAAACTAGGTTATGTAGTTACATTTAAGAATAATAATTTCATAATTGAAAGAGATGGCAAAAGGGTAACTGCAGCTTTAAATGGAGCATTATATGTCTTACATGATAGTAAGAAAGGGGAGGCACAGACTGTATTTAATAATATCAAGCCTCATAATGAATGTATCCATTTATTGCATAGGCGTTTGGGGCATGTAAATTTTAAAATGCTAAAACGTACAGTAGAGTTATCTGAAGGAATAAGGTTAAAACCCTGTGATAAATATTTGTGTTGTAATGTCTGCTGTGAAGATAAGAGTAAAATATTGCCTGCAAATAGGCTAAATGGTTTCAAAACTAAAGAACCTTTAGAAGTAGTATTTGCAGACATTATAGGTCCAAAGAAACCCAGTATGGGGGGTGCTCGATATATACTGAGCATTATGGACCATTACTCTAGATATGGGTTTTGCTACCTAATGAAAAGCAAAACTGAAACATATCGACATTTCTTCAACTGGTTAAAGTTTGCAGAAAGAAAGACTAAACGGCAACTGATAACCCTGGTGACAGATAATGGTATGGAATTTGTTAACAGCAAATTCCAGAATAGATTAAAGGTAGCTGGAATAGAGCACAAGAAATCTGCACCATACAGACCACAACACAACGCATTTATAGAGAGAAGAGGCCAAACACTACAGGCAATGGTTAGAACAATGTTAACTGATTCTGGATTACCTGATTTTGTGTGGGGGGAGGCTGCAATGTGTGCTAATAACATATTGAACAACGTTGTTAACTCAACTACTGGTGAAATACCATTCACCATGTGGCATGGCAGGAAGCCTGATCTGAGTTACCTGCACACATTTGGTGCACCAGCATGGGTGCATATCCCTACACAACTCAGGCGTAAAGGGCAACACAGAGCTAAACAATTCTTCTTCGTTGGTTACGAAGCAAACCATAGGGCATATAGATTTTGGGAGAAAGGCACATCTAAGGTGTTATGTAGTGCTAATGCCCAATTTCTAGAGCACGTAGGATGGGATAAGTTAGAACAGGATAACAATAAAGAAGTGGTTATTGAATCCTATAGAAATCCCATTAATTATCCCTGTAACTTTAAGAATAAAGTTAAAAGAGAAATACAGGAAGAAATTGTGCCCATAGAGGAAGAAATAGAGCCAATAGCTGAGAAAGATGAGGAACATGAACAGGTAGTAACTCAAAAAAGTCCTCATACAAGCCCTGTAATTCCCAGAAGAACTACACGAGTATCTAGACCGCCTGATAGATACCAGGCTAACACAGTGTGCCAGGTTAATAGAGTTCCATATACTGTGGATGAGATTAAAAAGTATCCTTCTAAAGATAAGGAAAGTTGGTATGCAGCAATGAATAAGGAATTGAGATCCTTGAAGGATATGAAAGTATATGAAAATGTGAGATTACCTGTTGATATAAAACCCATTGGCTGCAAATGGATTTTTAAGATAAAAACTGATAAAGATGGAAATATAATCCATAAGGCAAGATTACTAGCCCAAGGTTTTAGACAAAGTGTCAATGACTATGATGAAGTATTTGCACCTAGTCTTAAAGCAGCAACATTAAGGGCAGCTTTAGTGTGGGCAGCAAGCAAGAAATATATAGTTAACCATTTAGATGTGGAAACTGCTTACTTGCACGCTCCACTAAGACATACTGTATATATGAAAAAGCCTAGTGGATTGAAAGGTGAAAATAATAATGATTGTTGGTTGTTAAAAAAGAGCCTCTATGGTCTTAAACAATCAGGCTATGAATGGAACCAGTATATTGTAAAGGAACTGAACAATATAGGGTTTAAAGCTGGTTTAGCCGATCCATGTCTGTTTAAAAGGGAGACAAATGGTAAAATATCATTATTATTATTGTTCACTGATGATATTGCCTTGATTACTGAGACTAATGATGAAGCAAATAAAATAATAGCATCATTAGAAAATAAAATAAAAATCAAGCAATTAGGGGAGATAAAGAGATATCTAGGTTTGAATATACTGAAAACACAGAAAGGTTATAAGATATCTCAGGAGGATAAGATATCTAAATTGCTAATAGATTATAAGATGGAACTTTGTAAGTCTGCAAAGACTCCAATGAGTCAGGATATTTGCAAAATGGATGCTCAAAGTCCCAAGTTTGATAAGGTAATATATCAATCTTTGATTGGTAGCTTATCATACATTAGCAATTGGTCAAGGCCAGATATAGCTTATAGTATTAATCAGCTGGCACGACACAATAATGATCCGCTTCAATGTCACTGGATAGCATTGAAGAGAATCTTAAGATATCTTAAAGGAACATTACACCATGCACTGTATTTAGAACCAAAAGGTGACCTAATATTGAGTGCTTATGCAGATGCTAGTTTTGCATCAGAAAGAGACACAAGAAAGTCGACTTCAGGAACAGCCATAATGCTGGGTAAGACATTAATAGGTTGGAAGTCAATAAGACAATAGCATATAAGTTTGTCTACTATGGAGGCAGAATTCTCCTGTTTATCACTATTATGTACTGAGTTAATTATGTATAAACAAATAATGAATGATATGGGTATAACTGTAGATTATCCTATAGTTGTACATGAAGATAATCAGGCAGCAATTCAAATGGCCACAAATATTGCAGTAAAAACTAGGAGCAAGCATACAGATTTAAGGTACCTAAATGTTAGACAAATCTGTAACGAGTAAAATGATACAGCTGGAGTACTGCATGTCGGAGGACAATATAGCTGATAATTTTACTAAAGCCCAAGGTGCCATTAAGCACCTAGAGAGTTGTGAAAAATATGGGTTTAGAATGTAAGGGTATTATATATTTATATCACCCAAAAGGGGAGAATGTTGGGTATATGGATACACCAACTAGTTTGGGTGAATGAATATATAAACCTAGGTCTAAGTGTTTGCAGCTTTAAGCACAAAAACTGCAATGTAATGTGATAATTAAGGGTGCGGTTGCAAGCAGCAGTAATAAGGCAGTGAGAGAGACGTAACACTTCCTGGTTTCTGGTTACTGTTTCCTGGTGTTACTGGTCGCTGGTCTGCTGGTCTCTCTGATCTCTGCTGCCTGCTGTTTTATTCCTGTATGAGACGTCTGCTTGTTGGCTACTGTGCAAGATACCTTTTTCTACTGAACAAAAGGACTGTTTACTTGGTGAGCTGTGCATACTCAGCGTTGTCTTTGAGAGAAAGGTATCGGGAGGAGAAGATTTACAAGCAGATAAAGACATTGTATTTACTGTTAATGGACTAGGTAACTGGATGGATATACTGGATACTGACATATGGACTGAATGACACTTCTTAATCTCTGTGTGAATTAAATACCTATTTTAAAAACTACAAACAGTGTTTTTGTCTCCAGTGTGTGTATACTCTTGGGCCCAGCCTCTCTCTCATTTGGCTGCCTGGCTTGACTGCTGCTGTGCACTCTGCTTGGGGGTTTGTCCCCAAACACTAACAAAGTTGACTCATTTTTCTGAGTCCATATTTCTTCCTAATGAATATACTGGTTTAAGATCACATTCCTTTTGTGGATTTGATTGATTTACTGGCAGTTTCCTCTGAATATTTTCCAGCATCTTTTTTTTAAAACAAATTTTATTGATTTTCCAAAACAATACACAGACAAACAAAACATAAAATATAATGACATAAGAAGTTTTTTTTTGAAAAAAACCAATACAACATCTTATTTAAAGACAAAATTATTCCAAGTTATCACATTTCCAAACAAACACAATTTGATATGTATATTTACCTTATCTGTTCATCTTCATATCTTATCCCGAACTTCTCTTTATTACTTCCTTTCCTTCTATTTATTCAAATTATATCTCTTTAACTTTAGATTGTATACATTTTTTATATCCATCTGTCTTATACATTTTCATTATTCTCTTCCAATACAAAAACAAACAAGACATAAAACATAAAAACATAAAACATCTTGTCTGAAAGTTGCTTGATCCCGGGTTAAAACTCATCGTACAGATGCCCCTTCAAAAATCATGTTCCTTTTATATATCATTCCATATCTTATTACCGTTTTCCATTTTCTATATAGCTTCTTCCTTTTTTTAACTCTCTTAGTTTTATTCTACTTATCTCAGTTCAAGTCATAATACTTATCATTCTTTGTCTGTTCTCAACTATCCATTCATTTTTTCTCTTTAAACAAAACCTCTCCTGTACACTAATTGGAGTATGATGCCTTTAACTCTTTCCCCTAACCTAATAATACTTAATATCACACATAACTTGTATTGGGATTCTGTTTAGCACATCCTAAAGTCACACAATATATTATATAAAGAGGATACTTTACCAGGATACTTTCACTGTTCCTTTGTCCCGGTCAGCAAAATCACTTTCATTTCTTCACAAACTCCTCCAGCACTTCCTTTTCCCGGCTGAGCTCTTCTAAGTGGCGGCCATTAGAGACTGCTGCTCAGCTGCCATCGGAGAAGAGATTTAGCCGGCTAGGGAAGAGAGATGCGATGTCTCTCGTCCCTGCCAGAACCCCCCAGTCTTCACCACCTTCTACAAAGGTGGCTTAGCCCCAAAGCCAAATGGCTTGGGGCACTCAGGCAGTGAACACAGGCAGAGACCGTGCACAGTCACGGATTCCTGCCTGCACCGAAGCACCACAAGCCGGAAGTGTCCTATTTTCCAGCATCTTTATGGGTTCATCAAAATTGTAAAGAAAATTTTCAGCTAAAAATTGCATGTTTGCCAAGCAGTCTTTTCTTTTTTTTAGGGCATCAGCCTTCTTCGTTCTGTAATCAGAGTGTCATGTCAGAACATAAATTGATTCTGATTTCATGAGAACCTTTTAAGGTTTGGGTCAGGTCTGCATACTTTCTAATAGGAGAGGATAGACAAAGCTTGCTACACTCTTACAGCAGAAAAAGAGCTCATAGGATGGAGTAGTCTATGATTCTATGTTTTCATTCCCCCAAAACTCAAAATCAGTTTCGAGATGCTGTGGAAGCATCTTGACTTCTTCAAACTTAGATCTGTTGACAAAAAAAAAAAAAAGAATGAATATTACAACCACATTCTTGAGCAACAAAATTCCCCTTGGCCCCACCCTGTAAGTAAAATATTTGTCCTTCATGCCTTTTTTTTCACATTTTATTTGCTAGGATTTTGTCTCGCTTTCACTCTAGAAAATGGGTGTCAAACTCACTGTGTCACGTTGCTGTCATGTGACATTTCATGATGTTTTCCCCCTTCCTGGAGCTGGGATGGGTGTGGCCTATGGGTAACGCATTGTGCCTGCAGGCTGTCAGTTTGATACCCCTGCTCTAGATGCTCAAGACAACGTGCATTATACATAATGAAAGAGGTAGGTTGGAATGAGAGGTTTGTTCCTTAAGATTTCTGCCTTCCCCAATTTAACTGAGATATCTATTGTGGAAATGATCAGTGTGTATGTAAACCTCAGAGTTTTGTTTTCCTCTCTGTGTCCTTGTTTGTGTGTGTGTGTGTACATGCGCGCGTGTGTCTAAGTTCTGTGTATCCTTGAAGTAACTATTGCAACTGTTAAGTGTCTCTGAACCCTTCAGATATGAATTTTAAATTGTTAAGAGTTAAAAACACTGAGAGAAAATGTCTTCTCCCAGTCTGGTCTGGCCGATTAGACTGGATGAGGAACAGAGTTCAATTTTCTTTCCTCTCTGTGCTTTTAAGAAAAACCCAAGGTTATTAACAAATGTTTTAAGTTCATTTACAAGAAAAGTTTCATTCTTGCATTTACTGTGTGTTTAAATGATTTTACCTGTTCATCCTTTTCCTGAAGCATGTGAATCCAGTTTTTTTCCTTTCTCATCTATTGTGTCTCCATTTTGTTGAAACTGATTTATCTGTTTAGTACCTGCAATACTGATGTGTTATTTTTCTTCCTCCTCAAACCATGCCTGCAAGCTATCCACACAAACACCAACATCTCTAATCCTTTTACAAAGCCTTTCCTGGTAGAATTACCAGTGAAGAGGGGAGGGCCCCCCTTGTTCTTTGTCTTTCAGCCCGGCCACAAGTTGAAGCAGAAGCTGCTCTCTAGAGACATTCCATCCATTGGAGCCAAAGAATTGTGTTTGGATCCAGCCTCCACTGAATGTCATTTCAGCAAACCAGAGTGGGCAGACCTTCCCAAGCCTGACTGACCACCCATACCACCAGGCCAAGCCTATGCCACCCAGAGTCATGAAGGAAAGGACCCTGAGATGGACCAGTAAAAGACTAAACGACTCTTTTCAATCCCCAGAAGACAGTTAGAAAGATTATGGAGGAGGGTGGAAATTCATTGTAATTGAAAATTAATTGTAATGTGAAATCCATTGTAATATTTTCTTTCTTGTATCATTTATATTGTAACCAGTTTGATGTACTCATGTAAGGATTGTATTTGAGAGAGGTTGGCCCAGCAAGTTCTGAACACCTTGTATTTCTGTCTGGTGGGAGGGAAAATTGTCCAGCGTGTTTGTATTATCTGTATTGTAAAACTAGCTGCATACACAGGCACATACACAGAGACACACCATTCAGAATTAGATAGAGGTTATCCCTTTCACCTACCACCACACAAAACTGCTCCTAGCTTCTTCTTTTTTGCTACTCCTAGCTTCCTTTTTGTGTGTTTTTTGTTTTTGTTTTGCTGCTCTGTGGCACTAAGGCCCAAGCAGTCATATTGTCCTGCTAATCCCAAGGGGGAGCGGGCAGGCAATTCCTGAAGAGATAGCAGAAATCCCAATCTCCAAATCCCAAGTCCTGACTATGACTCACAAATGATGCTGTCCAGTTGCCCAGTAAAGCAGGATATGTTGCACTGGTTGTCTCATGAATAGAAGTCCCAGGGCTCATTGTGTGTAACTTTAAAAATACTAAATATCCTGGATTGCACACTGACTAACCTCAATTTGGCCTCACAAACCCTGGAAGCTAAGAGCTAGGCAGGTAGTAATCATAAACCTTGGAAATGGGCAGCCTGTAATTTAAGGGATGTGGAGAATGTAGGGGCTTGTGATTATAACCTGACTCATAAAAAAGTACATCAAATATCTGAAAATTAATTGGCATGAAAAATTGGATACAGCAAAAAAAAAATAAATCCAGAAGTTTTCCCAGGCTGCTAGACTTTCATGGTTGAAAGCTTCGGGGAGCCACTGAAGGAATCCTTTTCTGTTGCCTCTTTTTCAATGCCCTTCCCTTTGCATCAGAAAAAATAAAAGCACCCATCAAGTCTCCCTGATCTGACCACCTTTTGTTTTGAGAAAAAAAAAGCAGGATTGTAGGAAGTTAGCACCCACCCCTCTCCTAGAAAATTGAAATATCCTAGGAAATATTAAAAAGGCAGAATATTTCCTCTAAAAAGAGTAGAAACTCAGAAGCAGAAACTCACCCCCACCTTTGTTTTTTTCTTGGAAAAGTTTTATTATTTTTTTAGACAAACATAAACAAACACAACATAAAAACATCAAACCATCTTCCACTTATGTACATACAGAGTGTCGGTTGGTTTACAAATTGTTTTGTGCATCCACTTTATAGTCATCACTTACAATTACTTGTATATGTTCTCATATTATCTATCAAATATTCCTAAATACATTGATATTATTAATCAATCATTTAACTATACTATTATTCATTCATGTTTGCAAGATAATCCATATTTTAATTGATTTATTTTATGACAATTCATATTATCACCCCAAATCTATCCTATAATTATATTATTATTATGATAAAGATAATACATATTTATATGTTCTTTATATTCTAAAAAATCTACATATTTCATTACCATGTTTTATTGTCTAGCCATTGATAAAATAAATCCCAAATCTTATAAAATTGTTTATCATCTTGTTCTCTGATTTCAAATGTCAATCTACTCATTTCAGCACATTCCATTATTTTCTTAATAACTTCCTCCTGCGTTGGTATTTTCTCATTTTTCCAGTTTTTGGCAAATACAATCCTAGCTGCTGTAAATACATTCACAATCAAATATTTCAATTCCTTACTGTATATTTCGGGTAAAATTCCCAATAAAAATATCTTTGGTTTCAAGTCTATGTGTTTTTTTGTCATTTTTTCCAACCATGTGTGGATTTTAGTCCAATATCTTTTAGCATCCGTGCATGTCCACCACATATGGTAATATGAGCCAGGTACCTGATGACATTTCCAACATTTTTCAGATTTGTTCTTGAACATTCTTCCTATTCTTGTTGGGGAGAAATGCCACCTGTAAAACATCTTATACAAATTTTCTTTACATGCTGTTGACATTGTCATTTTATAATTTTGAGACCACAATTTTTGCCATTTCTCTAAATCAATCCCATATCCAAAATTTCCCCCCCAAGCAATCATTGTTTCCTTAACTCGTTCTTCTTCTAGTTTAATTTCTAATAAATATCCATACATTTTTTTAATCACCTTTTCATCAGTACCTGTCAAGATCTCATCTAAATCAGTAAATTTATCATAGAAACATTCTGTTTTAGAATCTTTATCATATCTAGAACGTATTTGCGCATATGAAAACCAATTCATCTTTATACCTTGTTCCTCTAGTTTTTGCATAGATTCAAGTTCACCCTTTTAATTCAATATTTCACCATATCTAACTGTTTGTTCCTTTTTATATATTATAGGGTAAGAAAATGCTTCAATAGTCGATAGCCAGACTGGAATTTTCAAATAACATTGCCTTTTAGTCTTCTCCCAATTTAACCACAGAGCCTCCCATATATAATATCTTCTAAAATACCCCTGTGTTTTAGTTCTCTTGTACCACAGGAAGGCATGCCACCCCAACAACAGATGATGTCCTTCTAAAGTCAACAATCTAGTATTTCTTAATGTTATCCATTCCTTAACCCACATCAGATTTGTAGCTTGATAGTACAACTCCCAATTAGGCAGACCAAATCCTCCTCTTATTCTAGCATCTTGCAAGAGTTTTAGTTTTATTCTCGCTTTTTTACCCTGCCATATATATGACAACACAATTTTATTTAAATCTTCAAAGTAATCTTTCTCTAGCCTAATTGGAATTGTTTGAAGCAAATATAAAATTCTGGGTGGTATATTTATCTTGATTTATATTTCAATGTTTTCTCTCTTGCCACCTGTAATATTTGTGTTTTAATAGCTTTCTTTGTAAATCTAATGTGAACTTCTCTTGGTAAACTATTTCTCATTGCGTATCTTGTGAAAACTCGAAAGACCTCATCTTCTCTTTAGTTATTTCCAGAGCCTCAGCCAAGATTTCTATCATTATCTCTGCCAAGTTTTGTCTCTTTTCTTCCTCTATGTTTTGGAATCTAAGATAAAATTCTGATCTGTCCATCTCCCATCCCAACATCCCACTTTTATCTTGTTCAACCACAGTTAGTCTGCCATCAATATCTCTAATCTTCTTATCTCTTTGTTTATCTTCTTCTTCAATTTTTTGGAATCTCTCATTATACTTCATCATCATTTATTGAATATTTTCCACCTTTTCATCCATTTTTCCTGTTCTTTGTTCAATGTTCTCTGTTATCTTTTCAATATTCTCTGTTCTTGCTTGTATGTTTTGAATTCATTGCATTATCATCTGCAGTGTCACCTTTTCCTGTTCTTTTTCTTGTTGTAATATTGTCTGTATTGAGTGTTGTCCTCCAGATGGTGACAAGGAAGTAGTAGGAATTGAAGAACCAGCCACTGTTAGTTTCCTGCTCATTTCAAACAATTCAAAATCTTCAGGTTCTTCTAGACCTTAATCCACTCGTGTAATGACCAGTTGTAATTCCAAGTAAAAATAGTGGAGTAAAAAGGAAGCAGAATAAAATAAAAGTTTCTTCAGGTTCTTGTACACTTTAATCCAATCAATTGGTTATATAGCAAAAAAGCCCCTCCCACAAAAGAAAAAAAAACCATAGAAAAGGGAAAAATTGTTAAGTATTGTGGGTGGCGAAAAAAACACCGTTCTTCAGGTTCTTCAACACCTTAATCCAATTAAAAAGTCAGGTATAAAAAGTAAAAAAAGGAGCCACAGAAAAAAAACAATATAAGAGGTGAATAAAGAGATGGGAAGGGAGAGAAAAAAAGAAAAAAAAGACTACTCCCTTAAAAAGAAAAAGAAAAATTAATACTAAGATTTTCCCTTTAAAATAAGATGCAACAATAAAAAATAGACTCCAAAAGCAAAAAAACAAAAAACAAACCCCAACCAAATTCCAAAAAGCCAAAGGTCAAATAACTATCAAAAATAGTAAACTAATAAGGAGGGGGTTTGTCAAAGTAGAGAATAGCCCAATGTAAAAAGAGAGAGAGAGAGAAGGAACACACTGCATCTATTTAATTATCCAAGGCTTTTTGTTAAGTTCCAAACAATTTTATAACTCTCTTCTCTAGAATCTTATCGTCGTCTTTCTGTAAGTTTCAACACCAGACTCCAGCCACTGATAGAAAGCCAGAGGAGCACCTGCAATAACACTTTGAGCCTGTTTGATAAGTCCTTGAAAAGAAGCCCCAGTTCTTTCTCAGCTTTGTCTGGTCAAAAAGGAAAAAAAGAAAACGATGTTTCTAAGCCTCTAGATGGCAGTGTTACAAATTTTCCTCCACTTTCACTTTCCCCCTCCTTTTCCAAACAAAATGTAATAAAAAAATAATTAAAAATGAAGGAAAAACTTAAAAGAAAAAAAAAGCTGAAAGGGAATCTCTAGCCTAGAATATTATAAAGACAAAAAAGGAAAAAAGACAAAAAAGAAAAAGTAAGGTAAAAAAGAAAACCAGTCCAAAGTAAAAAATCATACATTAAGAGTCCAGCAATAAAAAAAGAAATATTAATTTTGACTTCCTGTTTAAAATCGCCGTTTAATCACTTCTGTCTTAGATTTTACAAATTCTTTCTTTTCCTTAGGGTGTTCTTTCAAATCTTAAAATAAAAGAAAAACTCTCACCAAACCGGCACACTTTCTGTTAAGTTTGAGCAATGAGAGGCTGAACCAGAGCATGAGTGCAACAATACTTTATTATAACAATAAAGGGCTGACCGTGCTTGCCACGCCTGGGACTGGCTCGCAGCAATCAGCAACTGGTTGGACCCCGCAGCCTGCTTTTATAGCTGGCTGCTGGGGAGAACCAACCAATGAGGAAAGGGGGAAGAACGCCCACACAAGTGAGTGGACCTGAGTGAGAACTCCTAGAGTCCTCAGGACATAACACCCCTTCCCCCCAGATGCGAACATGCATAGTCTTTGAGGTAGGCAGGGGGTTTATGTTGGCGCCCGGAACGGCGTAGCTCTGGAACATCGTCTGTCCGTCCGGGGTCTGCCAGGGAAGGCAGAGTCGGCAAAGTGTCCCCAGTGTGCCCCTCGGTTTGGACCTGCCCGGGGCTCGTAGGGTTGCTCACTGGGGGTGTGCTCCTGTAGACTGGATCGGGCTGGTCAACTGTCTGGGCACCGCTGTCTGTGTTCGGGCTTTCGGAACCGGCTGTAGGTGTGAACTGATCGCCGGGCGTGATGTGGATGTGAGGCTGAGGATGAAGCCTCCCCTCGTCTTGTGCCTCTGGGTCTCTGCTGGCGATGGTGCTGAGGCGTCTACGCAGTTGGTCTATGTGCCTTCTCCAGACGCGGCCATCCTCCAGTCTGACCCGATACGATCGCGGCCCGGTGATGGCTATGATCTCGCCCGGGATCCATAGGGGGTCTCCAGCGAAGTTCCTCGCGAAAACTGGCTCCTGTAAGATAAAATGTCTAACCCCCGATGTGGAAGCGAGGGAGAGTCAGGGCAGTACTGTGGGTGTAGTCTGTCCAATACAGTCCTCAGACGCCTGCCCATCAGGAGCTCAGCTGGGGACTTATTGGTGACTGAACAAGGAGTTGAGTGCTGGCTCATCAGGAACCGCGAGAGTTTGTGGTGCCAGTCATCCTTGTTGAACCTTGCCAGGGCTTCTTTAGTGGTCCTGACGGCCCTTTCAGCCAATCCGTTACTGGCAGGGTGAAATGGGGCTGTGAAAATGTGGCGGATACCCAGGTTGGCAGCGAAACGGCTGAACTCAGTCGATGCGAACTGTGGGCCATTATCGGAGACAATGGAGTCGGGTAGCCCGTGCGTAACGAACAGGCGTGTTAACACGTTGGTGATTGCTAGTGTGGTGGTCGTGGATAGCTGTGCTACGTCAATCCATTTGGAATAGGCGTCCACGACCACTAGGAACATCTTCCCATGCATAGGGCCGGCTAGGTCGATGTGAATTCTGGACCAAGGAGCGCTGGCGTTTTCCCATCTAGTAGGGGTGGCAATGGGGGGAGCAGGACGGGATTCCTGGCAGATGTTGCCGGAACTTACCCAATTGACAATGTCCTCGTCTAGACCCGGCCACCACACGTAGCTGCGTGCTAACGCCTTCATTCTCACGATGCCAGGATGTCCCTCGTGCAATGCTTCCAGAACTCGGGTACGCAGTGAGGCCGGAATGACCACTCGAGTGCCCCATAGTAGGCAGCCCTGCAGACTTGACAATTCCTGCATGCGAGTCTTAAAAGGTGTGAATTTGTTATCAACATTGCCACCCGGCCACCCCCTCCTCACCCAGTCGAGCACCTGGGCGAGTGTTTGGTCTGCCTTGGTTTTAGCAGCAATGTCCAGGGCAGTGATGGGTAGGTCCAACTGGGTGATCTCGAAAATAGCGTGGACAGGAGCAGGGTCTTCAGCCGGGGCAGGCAAGGGGCAGCGACTGAGTGCGTCAGCGTGGGACAGTGTTTTACCCGGGCGGTGTATAAGTCTGTAGGAGTAGGCTGCTAGGAAGAGAGTCCACCTTGTCATCCTAGGGGAGAGGACTTGAGGGGTCTGCTTGTCCCCGGCTAGTAGGCCCAGGAGGGGTTTGTGGTCCGTGACCAGCTTGAAAAAATGGCCAAAAAGGAATTCGTGAAATTTTTTCACGGCTGCAACAGCTGCTAGGGCTTCCTTATCGATCTGGCTGTAATTGCGCTCCGTAGCAGAGAGCGTCCTTGAGAAAAAGGCGATGGGAGCCTCGGCGCCATTGGGGAGCCTGTGACTTAGTACTGCCCCAATTCCAAAAGGGGAGGCGTCTGCTGCCAGTACTAAAGGGAGGTTAGGGTCAAATTGAATAAGTACCGCTTCTGACGTGAGTAGTGATTTGACGGCGTGAAAGGCATGGTCTTCTTTGTGCCCCCAGTGCCAGGGTGACTTTTTATCTGTGTAGGGGTTCAGCTACTGATGCTTTATGGGGCAAAAAGGATGCGTAAAAGTTCAATAGGCCCAAGAACGCCTGTAGTTCAGTTTTGGAGGTTGGAGTGGGTGCCTCGTGGATTGCCTTAACCTTGGACTCCAGGGGGTGAATGCCAGAGGCGTCAATTTTATAACCCAGAAAGTCCACCTGTCTAGTGGCAATGGCACATTTTTCTTTTTTCAACTTGAGGCCATGCTGTCTGAACCTCTCTAACACAGCTCGAACTCTTTGGAAGAGTTGGGGTCTGTCCCTGGCTGAGACTAAGATGTCGTCGAAGTAGGGTACTACACCAGGGAGGCCCTGCAAAATCCGCTCCATGAGGGATTGAAAAATACCAGGGCAACACTTACGCCAAATTGGAGACGCTTGCATCGGAAGGCACCCCTGTGAGTGACAATTGTCTGGAGTTCCGCTGTTTGGTTATCTACAGGGAACTGCTGATATGCTTGAGACATGTCCAATTTAGCAAAAATGCTGCCTGGCTCGAATGTGTGTAATAAGTGCTGGATGACGGGCACAGGATAAGCGCTAACTTGTAGAAATTTATTGATTGTCGTCTTGTAGTCCGAGCAAATTCTCAGGCTACCGTCTTTTTTGAGGGGTGTGACAATGGGCGTCTCCCACTTGGCGAAATCTGTTGGCTCAATGACCCCTTGTTTTAATAGTTTATCCAATTCCGCATCTAGTTTTGGCCGAATAGCAAATGGGACCCTACGCGGTTTTAGCCTGATTGGGACTGCTTGGGGTCAACTGAGAATGAGATGGGGGTACCGTTATAACACCCCAGCTCTTCGCTGAATACATCTGAGTAATCAGCGAATAAGGAGTCAGTGTCTGAGGTTGAGACAGCATGGACTCCTGTTAGCCCTAGGCCGAGATGGGGAAACCAATCGAGCCCCAATAAGGTGGGTAGATTGCCGTTAACTACCACTAGAGGTAGGTGACCTTTAAAAGCTTTAAAACTGACAAGAAACTTGCCTCTGCCGATTACAGGAATGGTCTTCCCCTGGTAGTCCTTCAGGCCAAACTGGCATTTCTGGAGCCGGCTAGTGGATAGGCTTGGTTGGAGCCTCTTAAGGGTGTTCCACGAGATAATTGAGAGCGCTGACCCTGTGTCAACCTCCATGCGGCACGGTTTACCTTCTAGGGAAACGGAGAGAAATTTTACTAACAGTGTGGCAAGTGTGCTTGGCAAGGTGGTGCGTGCGACAGTTCAGTACTTGCCTCTGTGGTCCCGAGTGCGAGGAGGGTGCCTTTGTGCTGCGCTTTGGGGGCTTGGCAGACTCTCGCGATGTGTCCCCTTTTATGGCAGTTATTGCAGGTGGCTCCTTTAAACTTGCAGGTGGCCCTCTGATGAGATCCCCACAGGCTAGGCACAGGGTGATGTGCTTGGGTGGACCGATGTTTTCTTGTTTGGCTCCTACCTGCGGCCGTCTGTCGTTGGATAGGCGGTGGACTTCGTTTTCATCACTGATGGTTTCCTCTGCTACCACCTCCTCGGAGTGGACTGGGAGGGATGTCAGCTTGGCACTTGGGCCCTGGATTTCGGTGGCTGAGTTTGTTGCTAGCTCAGCTGCCAAGGCTTCCTCGACTGCTTGTGCGAGGTTGAGGTCTTTTTTTGCGAGAAGGTGCCTTTGCAGGTGGAGGTCCTTGACCCCGCAGACTAATTGATCGAGGAGCATGTCCTCCAGGTAGGTTCCAAACCCACAATGCAGTGCTGCTGTTCTGAGAGCGGCCATATATTGATTGATGGTCTCCTTGCTCGATTGCTTCCTCATACGGAAGGTGAACCTCCTGGCAATCTGTGAGGGCCTGGGGGAATAGTGGTTAGTGAGAATTTCAAGTAACTCAGACCACGGAACGTTTTTCAACTCACGAGGAGCCACGGCGCTGCGGCAGTATCGTGAGACGGTGGCTCCACAGTAGATTAGGAAATACGATTTTTTCCGATGCTCCCCGCATCCGCCAGGCCAACTGCGTCGATATAATGATTGAAGCGGTTCTTATACGATTCCCACTTCTCCTCGTCTGGTTTGAACGCCGGGAAGACTGGATTGGAACTCATGGTGCTGGAACCGGTTGAACAACCTGAGGAAAAAATCTCTCTGGGGCCGCAGACAATGTTTTAGTGCCCGTGGTGGGCAAGTGATTTCAGCTCAGGAGAGGCTGTTTGCAATCCTCTCTTTCTCTCTGGGTTAACCACGTTTGGCCGTTAGCCGTTGATGGTGTTTGGATTCGCGCCTGAGTGGGCATCAGTGACTGGCTACAGCGCTGTGCTGTACCTTTTAGGTTTGAAATTCAAATGACAACCGTTTGAATTTCGTGCCTGATACTGAGCGGCTGCGGCTCGCAGCGCTTCACTTTCCCTGTAGCTGGGCTAACAAGCGGCTACAGACGCTTCTAACTTTCGATTCTGACCGCTCTCTCTGGCTGCGGATCAGCGTTTGCTTCTTATCGCTTGCTGGCCGCTTTCTCTGTCAGCAGGTCAGCGTTTGCTCTTTTTGTTTGCTCTTTTTTTTGGCTG
The DNA here is from genome assembly GCF_049901715.1 of Pseudonaja textilis. Classification (NCBI taxonomy): domain Eukaryota; kingdom Metazoa; phylum Chordata; class Lepidosauria; order Squamata; family Elapidae; genus Pseudonaja; species Pseudonaja textilis. The sequence goes on along the minus strand of NC_141991.1, from coordinate 142,496,129 downwards.
ACCGCTCTCTCTGGCTGCGGATCAGCGTTTCTCTTATTGCCGGCCGATCGCTCTCTCTGGGCTGCGGATCGGCGGCTAGTGACTCAGCGGTTGCATGGTGCTTCTGGTAGCCATCCCATCCTCGTCGCCAGTGTTAAGTTTGAGCAATGAGAGGCTGAACCAGAGCATGAGTGCAACAATACTTTATTATAACAATAAAGGGCTGACCGTGCTTGCCACGCCTGGGACTGGCTCGCAGCAATCAGCAACTGGTTGGACCCCGCAGCCTGCTTTTATAGCTGGCTGCTGGGGAGAACCAACCAATGAGGAAAGGGGGAAGAACGCCCACACAAGTGAGTGGACCTGAGTGAGAACTCCTAGAGTCCTCAGGACATAACACTTTCTCTTTCCATTCTCTTCCGTTTCAGACTGTCCCAACTTCAGCAGCTTTAATGGCTGCCACTTTGCCACTGGCAAAAAGAGCTTCTCCTGGATCTACCAGGGACTTTGCGGTATCCCTGGGATCAACAGGATGTGCTCTTTACATTCACCATCTCTTTGGGACGGTTTAGATCCGTTTGGACCGTCCAGAAGCAAAGATATTGGCGGCGATCTAGGATCTTCAAGATCACACGCCATACCGTTGCAACACCAGATATGTTGGAATGAGAGGGAGTGAACAGCCCGGGGACATCCAGAGATCTTCCAGCTTTGACAGTGGACTTGAACTGAATCTATCCCACCACACAGGCTGTTATTTGCCCCCAAACACTTGCAGAGTAATTGCAGAGATGGAGAGAGGTAAAAAAAACATCAAATTTAATGTCCCCTTTAAAGACCTGTTAGTATGACTGCAGCATAGGAACTGGAGGATGAGAGATGAATCAAAGATTTTTGCGAAAGGGGAATTCCACAAGTTCTGTAGTTTCAATAATTCTGATACAAGCAGATCAATTTCTACACACAGTTGCCATATAGCAGCCTCGTTGTCATTAGAGTCTTTGATGATTTGTTTTTCTTTTTGTCCTGATTTGAAGTCTCGTATGAAAAACTGCTTCCCAAATGTACAGTAAAAACAGCCCATTGAAATAAACACTGACTCTAATTCTATATAATTATTGTTGCATGCATTCGAGGAAAACTTTAGCTTTCTTGGTGACACAGCCCACAAATAAATGTAAATCCACTAAAAGAACTATATGACTATTGGGCCTCTAGGATATCAAGCACAGGGTTGCTTATTCCCCCCACCCCCCCCAAATTCTGGATTATATTCCTGGAGTGTTATTCTTAATGTAGCTTTTCTTCTTTCCTCTTACAGATTTGTAGGAAGTTAGCACCCACCCCTCTCCTAGAAAATGGAAATATCCTAGGAAATATTAAAAAGGCAGAATATTTCCTCTAAAAAGAGTAGAAACTCAGAAGCAGAAACTCGCCTCAGAAGCAGAAATTCACCCCCACCTTTGTTAATGGGTGGGGCCATTAAGGTACTTTACATAACAAAGATCTCCAGGTAAAGCTATAGCAATTACTCAAAAGCCCTTTCAGTGCATCATCATCCAGCAAGGCTCAACCGAGCCTGGAACTCAGGACAGCCTACAGAGTTGCCCCTGCATGGCGCCATGGGAGTCTGACAACCAATCAGAATACAAGCTCCAATTCAAATCCCAACAAAGGTTATAAAACCTAGGCACTCTCAGCATATCAGCCTTTTTCTTGATCTCTTCCTTCACCTTGAAGCATGTGATCATCCTTCCTTTTCACTCTGGAGCTCCAGGCCACGTGGTCCTGTCCACCATTAAACCTTCCAAACAGCCTCCATGTTTCCAGTGTTTTTTTCCCCACTTAGAACTGAACCCAGAAGGATTTTTCTTCCAACAGTTTGTAGGATCAATCTTATCCTTAATCATTGTTATAGTGTGTTCATGCACTTTTGGGTCAAATATAAGGCAAAGTCTGAACAGCATAACCTGGGGGAAAGAGGGGTACTGGGCAGTTGTGGCAAGTGCACGCAGCTGAACTTGAGCTGCATGCATGTGTGCCAGCTCACCATTTATTTGCTCAGGGTATTTCTGAGTAGGCCTTGGCCTAGTAATGCACCACGGCCTGAGGGTTGGAGATTCTTGCTTTAACCTTATCATACTATAAATAGCCATGCCATTCAAATCTCAATTCATGGCCATCCAGCTCCGGTAACCTCTTATTTTGGAGAGTCACACACTCTTTCAGCCAGAGCAAACAGCAACATCAAAGTACAATTTCAAATCTGATAAACCCAAACCTCCTCTTTCTTTATCATCTTGCAATAATTTATATCTAAGTCTTGGGGGGTTTTTTCCCCTTGCTGTTATTAAACAATATCCCATTGTTTAAATGAAGTTATCAGTTATAAGTACTGGTAAAGTCTGAAAGACAAAAAACATCTTTGGTAAAACATTCATCTTGATCACTGAAAGTCTCTCCAATAATAATTACAATCTGTCCAATTTTAATAAATCTTTTTTTTAAAAATATCAATCCATACAGGCAGAAAATTATTTTGAAACAGTTTAGCATTTGTGTTTGACAATATAACCTTTAGGTGTGTCACCTTTTCCCCCCAGTTTAAAACCACATTTTTAAGTCAGTCTTTCATATTTCAAGTTTCTGAAATTGATATACCTCCTATTGCTTAATGTATCTATTTCTTCAGCTGGGTCCAATATTAATTTATGTTTAATTTAAAAAATTCTTAGGTTTCTCCATAATCTACATCTTTGTTCATGGTAAGTAAATAACACATCTTCAAGTTTGTCCTAGTCAGAATATCTGTTAGGAAGGTGTAAGCTTCTCTTTTTCACAAAAAGAGGGATTTCCTTCAATACAATGATATTCATATTTTCCATCCTTAATTTAGATTTGAAGTGACAATCCAAAATATAGCCACTTGTTCTTACAAAATGGACTAAAACATCTCTTGGTAATTTTTTCATGGTGGCAAACCTGGAGTTTACTCTATATGTTTTGTTGACTTCAAGATCCATTTTCTTTTCTTCCTAATTAGTTAATCATTCTTGCTTTGTATCTTCTCTAGGCAATCCAGAAGCTCCTCGACCTCGTAGCTGGAATTGCTGTTGCTGTATTCTAGAGATTTGAATATTACCAATTAGGAGTAACGGAGGACCTATCTGAGAAGAGAAATCTTGAAGGTTGCAATTTTCAATATGAGAGGCCAGAACAGGGGTGTCAAGCTCAAGGCCCGGGGGTTGGATCTGGCCCACAGGGTGCTTAGATCTGGCCCTCAGAGCCGCTCTGGAAACAGTGAATGACCGCCCCTCAGTGCCTCTGCCAGCAAAAATGGGACCTGCGGGGACATGTGTGGTCTACTCGAGCTCTGTTGTCATTGGCAGAGGGCTGCAGGAGGCCATCATGGCTAAAAATGGAGCTCAGGAGCCTGTTTTCGCTGGCAGAGTGCTCAGGCCATCACAGGCGTACCCAATACGAGTGATATCAAGCTGGCCATGTCCATCCAGGCCACACCAAAGGTGGTATTCAGCAGGTTCTGACCAGTTCTGGAGAACCGGTAGTGGAAATTTTGAGTAGCTTAGAGAACCGGCAAATACCACCTCTGACTGGAGATTTTACAGTATCCTTTCCCTGCCACACCCATCAAGCCATGCCCACAGAACCGGTAGTAAAATTTTTTGAATCCCACCACTGGGCCACACCAACCCTGGCCCCCAAGATCAAATACAACCCTGATGTGGCCCTCAATGAAATTGAGTTTGACACCCCTGAGCCAGAGGGTTGGGTATCCTTTCAGTTGTTTATTTGTTTAATCATACCTTGGTTTTAGCACATTTTGATACTTTTTTCCTTTTAAATATGAATTGATTAGTTGAATGCTGATTTTATAAAATACGCCAATTCATTAACCAGTCATTCTCTGATGAAAAAAAAAAATCCTGTGGAGAATGTTACCAACTGCTGAGGCAATTTCACAAGTAGTTGAAAATGCAGAGGAGTTTATCGCAGTTTTGGAAGAACTGAATATTAACTTTCACTTTTGTCCTCATTACCATGGTTCAGATGTAACCCTCTCAACACAACTGAAAAAAAAGAGCATCGAGAAAAAAGACATATCTGGGACTTTTTCTTTAAGGACATTAACAAGGTTGAGGATGTTGTGGTAAAAAAGAAAGGCCTGCCAGTCTTTGATACATCCAGAGAAGAAAAAGATTTTACTCCATGAAGATAAGCTGGAAGGAGTGATTTAAACTTAATGAGTTAACTGGAATCAGGATACATTTTTCTCTGCTTGATATGTGCAACTGAAAGAAAGGCTTAACCCCAAATTTGAAAATGTGTGTGTGTGTGTGTGTCAGAGGCGGTATTCTTTTAGGAGAGGGGTGGGTGCTAACTTTCTTCAACATTCATGGCCCTGAAAAATAGCCACACTCAAATAATTTTCAACCGAACACTGAGCCACAACTGGCTCTTTAGAATACATGGAGACCCAGTGAATTTAAAATAGCAGCAAATCTTTACTTGTTACAATATATATATTTGCTCTTTCTCACATGCATCCCACCTCACACCCATCCACACTTACCCACATCCTTCTCAATAGCCAGAGGGATGGGAGCTGCCGAGTCTAGATCCAAAGATGAATCAAATAATTTATGAAATATCTTGCCCCATAAAGTGCAGTAGTTCCCCTGTTCTGCTTTTTACCAGATGCTGAATACATTTTTCTAGTATTTTTAAAGTATTATATGCATCATATAATATTTAAAGTATTATAAACTCTGGTCAAATTTTTTGCTTGGTATCCACAGGCATACATGTTACGATCTTGTGTATCTGGGTGTGGAGATATATTTTTTTAGTACTGGCATACAAGAACCTCAAGGATGTAACTGTAGATAGATGGTTGTTGAGCACAAGTTCAACCACAGAGGAATCCCTCTTACCTAGTAGCCATAAGTGGGGACTATGATCCAAGACACGGCCAGCAAGACCTCTAGCATTCAATTCAGTAATTGACCAGATATGTGATGGATTAAATGAGACAAAGGTGAATTTTAAAACTTGTAACCTAGTCTGATTTTTCATCTGAAGTATAGAATATGTCAACATTTAAACAATATTATTTTTATACTCTGTCCTTACATTTTGCATACTTTCAAGTCATACATTGGAAACATAAATATTCCTATCAGTCGGCTGTTTCATGTACTTTTAAGTAGATTTTATACTATTTTTAAAATTTTAAATTTTAAAATTGTTCTTAGAGTTCAGATGATGGATCTAACATACTATTCCAAAGCTCATAAAATTTGAGGGTTACAAAAATTGTTTCCTGAAAATGGATTAGATTTCAGTTTCCTGTCTCCCTGGTTTAGAAGGCAAACAACTTGTGATTCTGACTGACTGAGGTTCAGATGGGACAGGTACAGGTACAGTCATTCCAGAAGCTGTTTGGACTGGACAGAGTCATCCAAAAGCAGAAAGGAAACAAAATGGTACATTGATTCTTGTATTTCATACACATTCCCAATATAATATTTGGGGCACAGGATGAGTGCAGTATTCGTAGAAGCGTGTCCTAAAGAAATAGGAGAGGAGAGCAGAATAGGTTAAATACATAACAAAGATGTCACTGTTTTTTTAAAAAATGGCATCTTTGCAGCAATGGATTTTAATGCAACAAGTACATTCCAAAATGTGCTTTTGTATTGCATCTACAGTGTGCAAACGATTCCTTTTCAGAGCCCATGCAAGAAGCAATATAAAAGAAGACTCTCAGGTCAAAATGGTCAATATTGTGAAGAAATGACAAAAATATGCATTGGTAGGGCAACTGCTCAGACCAGATCTTAATATATAGATTGGAAATGTCTTTGCTTTCTCATTATTTTGCGTTATTTGAGATTTATTTGTTTATTCAGATTTATATCCAATCTTTTCTCCAAAAGCTTCAGGTTGCATACATAGTGCTCCTTTCTGTTATTGGTCCCCTTTACAGCAATCTTGTGAATAGTTTGGGCTGTTTTAGAGTGTTCATAGTTGGGGCAAAGTTACCTAGTCAGCTCCCATGGCTCAGAAAACTCAGAGAACTCTGAATCTCCTGACTTCAGTGCTTTTAACTATCCCATAGTGGACTTCACATTTCATAGAAATTATATTGATGAACAAAATTCATTAATTTGGGAACAGAATATTCTGTACAATTTTGGAACACACATTCCATTTCCTCTGTCATTCTGGGGGTGGTTGGCATATTTTGGAAATAAATCCACTCCATCCCTTCATGTTGGAGGCACTATGAGAAATCTCATATATTTTATTTATTTGATTTTTTTTAATCCCATCATTATTATTGCTTATAAATAAAGTGGTGAACATATCTATTACTACTACTTCCTATTTTTCCCACAACAACAATTCTGTGAGGTGGGTTGGGCTGAGAGAGAGAATGACGGGCTGAAAGTCCTCCAGCTGGCCTAAAGTTGGACTGGAACTCACAGCCTAAGGTTCTTAAGGCCAGCACCTTAACCTCTAGAGCAGGGGTGGGCAAACTTTTTGGCTCGGGGACCTCATTGACTTTTAAAATTTGACAGATGGGCCGGGTCAGCACAAGATTTTTTGGGAATCACCCCCCCTTCTTCTCCTCCTTCCCCTCCCCTCGGAGGCAAAAAGGAAGAGCCGCAGCGGCACTTTGCAATGGCAGCAGCGACACTGGAGGCTCAGGCTCAGCGGCTCCTGGTTTTGCCTTTCCCTCCCCAAGGCAACGCGGGACTGGAGCTGTGCAGAGCTGCGCTGGCAGTAGCAACTCCTGAGAGCCCCAGCCGGACACCTGAGCGGAGCCCGGGCAGAACTGCCTGTTGCTGCTGCGGGTGTCTGGCTGCCCAAGTAAAGAACCGCACCAGCTCAGGGCAACTGTGAGGAGCAAGAGGGGAAGCCAAGGTGCTCATTTCATAGCAGTCAACTTCGCTCTCTTTTGCTCCAGTTAGGTGCTCCCGGCATGCACAAGGAGCATGAAGGGAGGCAAACACCGCACGGATGCATTTTAAAAGTCAGAGAACTTTGCCCAAGGCTTCTCATGTATTCAGGGGCTACACCTCTCCCAACGATGAGTTGGTGGCAATCTAACAAAACGTCTTCCAGCTCTTAAAGATTGACTTTAAGAGCGCCCCCATGGAAGAAGCCAAGAACAAGAACAAAAGTAGAGGCGGCGGGGGCAACAAGGGCATGTGATGGGTCCCTCCACGGTCCCCTCCCAGGTGACAGCCAGGGCTTTGGCACCTACTTTTTTCCTGAGAGGTGCGGTGTCTGCCTCCCTTCATACTCCTGGTGGAGGGACACACATGCCCCGTCACCCCTGCTGCCACTACGTTTGCTCGGCTTCTTCCATGGGGGCACTCTTAAAGTTGACCTTTAAGTGGTCCCGGAACATCCGCCCACCTGCCCGGCACCCGCCCTCCCGGAGCACGCTTTCTTCCTTCTGGAGAACGTGCCTCTTCCAGCCCGGCCTGGCCCGGCCAGCCAGCAGGTGACCACACGTCCTGGGGCTTGTCGTGAGATGCCTGCAGCATGTTCTGTTCTATGTGTCAGGCCAGCAAGTCCGAGCAGCCAGCGCATAGAACAGGGTGGTGCCAAACCATTGGAGAAGCGGATCAAAGCTGGAGATTAGTAGCTGCCTCTTTCGGCGCAGAAAGCTTCCCCCAACCAGCTGGCTGGTCTCCTCCTCCTCGGCCATACAGAACAAACAGGCAAAGAAGGAGGAGAGCAGCTGGCCAGTTGGGGGAGGCTTCTTGTGCTGTGAAAGAGGCGGCTAATGATCTCCGGCTCCGCTGTGCTTCTCCAACATCCGGCGCTGCCCTGTTCTGTGCGCCGGCTGCTCGGACTTGCTGGGCCTGACACATAGAACAGGGCGGCACCGGATGTTGGAGAAGCAGAACAGAGCTGGAGATCATTAGCCGCCTCTTTTGCAGCACAAGAAGAACAGGGTGGTGCTGGACCATTGGAGAAGCGGAGCAAAGCCGGAGATTAGTAGCTGCCTCTTTCGGGGCAGAAAGCTTCCCTCAACCAGCCAGCTGGTCTCCTCCTCCTTGGCCATACAGAACAAACAGGCAGAGAAGGAGGAGAGCAGCTGGCCAGTTGGGGGAGGCTTCTTGTGCTGCGAAAGAGGCGGCTAATGATCTCCCGCTCCGCACTGCTTCTCCAACATCTGGCGCCGCCCTGTTCTATGTGTCAGGCCCAGCAAGTCTGAACAGCCAGCGCATAGAATAGGGTGGTGCCGGACCATTGGAGAAGCGGAGCAAAGCTGGAGATTAGTAGCTGCCTCTTTCGGCGTAGAAAGCTTCCCCCAACCAGCCTTCTCTGCCTGTTTGTTCTGTATGGCCGAGGAGGAGGAGACCAGCCTTGAAGCGCGCTGCCTGGTGGGGGCCATGCGGTGCAGGGCAACACGCCACCGCCCGGCCCTGGCAAGGGAAAGCAGTGGGCGTTCCCCGGGCGGCGACCTCGGCCCTGCCACCAGGGAAGTGGCTGCCCAGTTCCGATTTTTTGGCATGTGGCACGGGGTCTCTTTTGGCCGGCCCCAATTTTTTTTTCAGAGGGGAATATTTCTTTTTTCAGAGGCGGGCCGTATTAAAATGACCAATGGGCCGTATGTGGCCTGCAGGCCGTAGTTTGCCCACCCCTGTTCTAGAGTCTAGACCAAACTGGCTCATCACATCCCTGTTATCTAATAGCTTCCACAACTGCATTCTTCTATTTCTTTCCCCCAACTTATTTTCAAAACAATCAGGGCCCACAGCAAAATACAGAAGATTCAAGAGTTGCATTTCATACACAAAGATAATACTACCCCCTAATAATAAGGGACTTCTACCAAGATTTTGTAAGATTAAATAATATTCTCTACCACTTTTTATTTTTTTCCCTAGAATTAACGTAGTAGACGTTACTTACCAAAACAACATCCCTTTGCTAGTCCTGGCAATTATCTTAGCACATTTAATGTCATCTGTAATATCGTCATCGAGGAATTCTGTGGCAGAAGAGAAGGAAAGCTTTAATGAAATCAAAGTTCCTTCCATGATAAAACTGGGATTTTAAGTAATGAACTATCCACCAAAATGCCAATAGTCTTTCTATGCTGACCTTTGGCTTTCCAGTGATGGTGGAATCTCCCAGGCTTAAGATGATCTTGCAAGAGATTTAGAATTTCATGGCAAGTAGTTTCCAGTGCACTCATTCAAGGACATCTCAATTGTGATCTGGTTCTCTGTATTAATGAGAGCCAGCCTTCCATTTCAGTCACTAGATCCCACACAGGCTCTCAAATTTTTTATTTATTAGGGATGTCCAAAATGCTGGGAATGGGATCTTTGGGAGAATACCTTAGGTTGTTGTGTACAGATCATTATATCTCTCTCTCTATAAAAGTGAAATACCACATCATGACAAAATCTCCAGAACCGTAAAGCCTACAAACTTGAAATTTGGCACGTAAGTTCCTCTTGGCTTCTAGGTGCTCACTAAGAAAGGATTTTTCAAAATGATCATCAGAGCATTAATATTTCCTATATTATTATTAACACGCTCTGATGCTAAAGAGTTCTATTCCCCCTCTCCACCTGAAAAGAAATCTGTTCCAAATGCAAAACACAAGCAAAGGAGTTTCTATTTCAGTTTTAGTTTCACAGCACCAAGCAGCTTTAGTACAGAACAGTTCAGCTAAGCCACGCCCAGGCTCCTTGCTGCCTCCTTCTTGCTCACACAGCAAATACTGCTTCAGTTTACAAACAGCCTCAACTCTCTCACACATTGACAGGACACTAGCCAGATGAATACTGATGGATACTGGTAGGCAGAGGCAGAAATTTTTCCCTTTATTTTCCTCCCCCAAAACTAAGGCCCACCACATAGTTTTGTAGCGAAGCACAGGTATCAAGCTAGTAGCTTGATAAAAGAAAGTTCAATGGGCTTAGGGCTTTATTTCCAGGGTAATTTTTACTTCAATTCATTTGATAATGGAACCCAGGTTGTTGGGTCAATTAATGCAAAAGTATGAAGGAAGTCACTCACGCTCACAATCAATTCGGCAAATGTTCTGGCTGTTATGTCTCCCATCTGTGCACCATATTAGACCACTCAGGTGAAATAAACCATAATATGGCTGTCCTTCAGTATACACATAATGTTCAGTGTTGAACCCACTGCTAAATAGGATCAAACATAACCCTAGGAGGAAATCATAGCAATTGAAGATGAATAATTGATTCACTGTCAAAGGAAAACTTGTGATTGTGACAAACCCACTCCTTTTTAATGTCTCATGTGCATGATTCATGTACCAAGGGGTGGGGGATAGTTATGGGTGGTCCTTCTTCTGCTGCCCTACAGATAATTTTGCCTAAACACTGGAACTTGCATACTCATATTAATTAATTTTCGACCTTAATATGAATGTTCTTTTTAAATTCTAGACATTAAAGAAAAAAGAAACTTCCTCCAAAATAAAACTGAAATGATATACAGTTAGATGATCATCATATTGGACTTAAGTTAAAGCCTCCAGCAAGGAAAGAAGTAGTGCATTCAAAGAAGAAAACTTACAGTGACCTAGGCCAACTTTATTGTAATCCTCCATTCCATGTTTTTTCAATTCTTTATACATTTCACACTTGGAGTATATTTTGGCTTCGCTTGCTTGAGCAAACAGGCAAAGGAAGGCAAACCACAGACCTTTCATCGCTGTACAGGTCTGAAAAATGATGTTTTTTGACTTGCAAAGTTTTTATAGGCTTGCTTTAGTTGTTTTAATTGGGGGCTGCCTCTTCTCTCCACTAATGTTATTTTTATCGTGGTCAGATAAAGTTTAGATCGTTATGTTCCTGCAGTCACAGGTTGGCATTCATAAAGATCTTGGATAGCTACATGCCTCAGATAAAAATAGTAACATTAATACCACTGTTTTTTTTTCAACACAGAGGAAGAATATAAATATTTGGCTTAACTACTAATTATGCAAATGTACAGTAGAGAAATTAAAACCAAACCTCATAGCTAACCCTCTGGAGAGATGTGCTTTGTGTGCATGGGCCTTTGTGCTCACGTTTCTAGCTTCCACATTTGATGCATTTATTGTGGGAAAAATGGTTTACACAATCCAGGCATTTCCTTGCAGGAATTGTAATGGGTGGAAAAGTTTCTAAAAGCATGGAATGGCCTACCATAATTCATAAAGGAAAAAGGTAATAAGAATAATCCCTTTGGGGCATACTTGAAGAAATGGAGTAACCAAGGTTGGCCAGCATATTCCGTCTGCCTAAAAATGGAACTATCAGACAGAAGCATATGGCATAGTCTTGGGGTATATCCAGTGATGGAGTTCTAATTTTTTTCTACCATTTCTGTGGGTGTGGCTTGGTGGGAGTGGCAGGGGAAGGATACTGTAAAATCTCCAGCCAGAGGTGGTATTTGCCGGTTTTCCAAACTACTCAAAATTTCCGCCACCGGTTCTCCAGAACTGATCAGAATCTGCTGAATACCACCTCTGGGTATATCCATCCACAAATGAGGAAGGGATGTAATCAAATACTTCTTAAGTCCTGGAAGTAATAAATGAAAAAAACAAAACAAAACAAATGAGTGTTATGTGGGGTACCATCTTCTATGCAGAACAAAGGAAGGTGAGATTTCAGCTTCTACAGTATAATTTGAGGAGCTGAAATCCTAGAAAATTTCTAGCCACAGCCTTAAAGACATATACAGGTAGTTTTTGTTCAGCAACTGCCTTGTTTAGTGACTGTTCACTATCATAAGGCTGATTAAAAACTAACTTTTTGACCAATGTTTGTATTTATAACCTTGCATAAATCTACCTCAGTATCTACGTCTGTCCCACTACCGCAGCACCATTGAGAACGTCCTGACATACTGTATTCTTGTATGGTACGGGAGCAGCTCTGTAGTGGACAAAAAGGTTCTACAGAGAATCATTAAAACTGCCCAGAATATCATTGGGCTCCAACTACCAGCCCTGGATGACATCTTCACACCTAGCAGTTTGTGGAAGTTGCACAACATTCTCAGAGACTCTTCCCATCCTTTTTACAATCTTTATGAACTGTTGCCTTCTGGCAGTAGATACAGAACAATTAAAACTTGGACCACACGTTTTCTGAATAGTTTTTATCCCAGAGCTATAAATGCACTTAACAATGAACTTAAGGACCACCATCAGTGAGCTGTTGGACAGTATTACTTGGTCTGTTGTGTGGATGCTTGGGTGTTTTTAGAAGGCGGGGAATTTTGACAGGTGGGGAGGTGTTTTGGGGATTGTTGTGTGTGTGCATGTTGAGCCTAGCCTCTGGTTGTTATGTGAATTTCGTTGTATGTATACTGTGTACAATGACAATAAATTCAATTCAATCACATCTCCCAAATATGCTAGTGTTCGCTTTTTTATGGTTTTGATGACTTCTCTTGGCTTTCCCAGTGGCTTATCACCTCCTCATAGATGTACATTTACACAGACCTAAAAACCAGATGGACTGGCGACATCAGCAAATATTACGGGCCTAATTCGCAAAAGAAAACTCAGGATTATATAGGTTGGAAATGTGTGGAAGAGGCCTCCATCCTGCAGTGGATAGATAATGGCTAAAATAATGATGATGACCATTTCAACCATAACTCTAGCAGGTTTCTTACGCAGATTCTCATGCTTTGAGACATTGAGATCTTTGTTTTCCAATTTGTTTTCCAACATATTTTTGAATGTTCTCAATAAGAACTCTAAACCACGACAATTCAATTTCCTAAGCAAACTAACATTGGTGTTCTTGATGATTGTAAAAGATGACAAATAGACCCACGATGATCTTTCAAGAATCTGCTTTCATCACATCCTACAATGTATCTGGGGGTTGGAGCATGGATTGTCCTCTTTAAATAGCAACAAAATACACTGATACTCATTGGGAAATTAGGGTCAATTTAAATGAGGCCTTTAAACTTCATCCAATTCTGGGTGAACAGTGGGCAGAAGAAAAATATGCAATGAGAGCATGGCCAGATATACGAGTTGTAGTCTGATTGAAAAATGAATGTGGTTACACTTAGTAGTAGAAGTGGTGGATAATTTCATTAGGCAGTTTAGATAGGAACCAACGGAAATGCTTTCAGAACAAATAAGGGAATAAAAATGCAGCTACTCTTTACTTTATCTTCCTCCTCATCCTAACTTTGAGTAGAAATTAAGAACAGTAAGAATAAAATGTGCAAATTATGTAACTTGACATTACAATTAAACTTTGTGAATTGCTAAAAGTGTAAGTTCTAATGCTATCAGAATGATTGAAAGATGCAGTTCATAGGTAAATAATCTGTGTATTGAAAAATATGTTTTTACTTCCATAAGCCAAATAAAACTCTCACTAAAATATAATTTACAGTCACATACACACTTACTCAGAAGCAATCTCATGAACTCAGATAAATTTGTTTCTGTCTTGCTACCCAGATTTGCGTGCCATTCTGATGCAAAGGCCATGCTTATCTTCTTTGTGTGGTTCACATTTTGATATTTAAGCTGCTGAAATGAACAATATATAATGATAAAAGAGGAGTAAAATGATGGTCTTAATCATGGGTATCAAACTCACGGCCCACTGGCTGGAGGCGTCACGTACTGGCCCCGCCCCCAGCCGGTTTAATGAAGGGGGAAAAAGTCCTGATATGTCACGTGACACTGCTGTGACGATGCGAGTTTGACATCCCTGATCTAAGTACACTGTGAAATTTCAGTTTCATTATTTGCTGATGGGAATGTAAGTTTTTAACCTTAGGGGGAAAATCTGTTTAATAGGAACCTTATAGTTCACCTTGCAGTATTTGCCAAAGTAGCACCAGAAAGCTGACAAAAACCAGAATGTTATGAAACTGATATTGATTCTCCTATTCCTGTTACCCATATATTCGTCTTAATTTTACTGGCAATAGATTCAGACTAAGAGTGTCTTCTTTGGACATTTTGGATCATATTGGGGAAATAACCAAAGATTACATGGAAGATGGTGGATGGGAGCAGACAGCTGATGTGGAGCTCCCAATATCCTCCCCCAGGGGTGGGATTCAAAATTTTTAACAACTGGTTCTGTGGGCATGGCTTAGGTGGTGGGCATGGCTTGATGGTCATGTGACTGGGTGTTCGAGGCTTGGTGGTCATGTTATTGGCTGGGTGGGGCCAACTCAATATCACTCACATTGAGGCACGCAACTCCTCACCTGGCCTCTCATGACTGTGGGGATGCTGCAACAGTCGTAAGTGTGAAAAATGGTCATAAGTCACTTTTTCCAGTGCCATTGTAACTTTGAATAGTCACTCCACACAAGCAAAGAACCAGCAAAGGAGGGGAAAAAAACTCCAGAGAAATTCCTGAGACAGGAAGTCTACTCCTGCCAAGAACGTAATAAGGGTTAACAGAGAGGAACTTTCTGGTGAAATGATTCAGAATGTTTCCTTCCTAACAGGAACATTATAATTAAAACATTTTAATATTTTAAAAAATATAAGTGAAGAGAGGGGGGAATTAACTATGAAAAGTTTATAATTGTTCCCATAGAGGTATGGTATTTATTTGAAAAGTAATATGCAAAATGTTAAGATTTAAATGAATATTAATATTAATGATAGAACTGAATTGGAATGGATTGTTGATTTAATTATATTATACATTTATAATTTTTTTCTTTTTTTAAAATGCAGTGTGTAGTTTTAGAATGTACCAAGCAGAATCCGAATGGAAGTTATGTATTATATTAAGTGTTATAATTTTAGGGGAAAGATATAAAGGCGTCCTGTAATCAGTGATTACAGGAGAAATTTTGTTTAATGAGAAAAGATAGTAGACAGTTGAAACAGGACAGACAAAGAATATAAGTATAATGATTTGAATTGAGATGAAATAAATAAAATAAAATTAAGAAAGTTAAAAGAGGGGAGAAGCTATACAGAAAATGTAGAATAGTAATAAGATATGGAATGGAATATAAAAATGAGAATGAACTTGAATTTGTGTCTGTACAAAGAGATGTAACCCGGGATTATGCTGCTTTCAAAAAAGATGTTTTATGTTTTTATGTTTTGTTTGTTTGTGTTTGTTTTTAAAAACCAATAATTTTTTTTTAAAAAAAAGAATGTTTCCTTCCTGCCTTCCTTACAGGATTAGGCCAGTAATTTCTTCTAACAACCGGTTATCTGAACTGTTTAGAATATTCTAGTGAACAGGTGCGAACTGGTAGAATCCCACCCCTGTCCTGCCCCCAGAAAATGCTGGAATATTGTGGGGGGGGGGCAGTTTTTCCCCCATCCCCTCTTTCCCCCCTCCTTATCTTCAGTGCTTACTTTGAATTTCTGTCCAAGTCTCAATCACTGGGTGAGCAACTTTGGACATGGCTGCCTGGTCACAGTGAGGGCCAGTCAAGAACTGTAGCTGCTGCACCTGGCTCAGTTGTTTGGTGGCATTTTGGCTCAGCTGTTTGGTGGCATGAGAGACCAGCAATTTGGCAGCAGTGGTGACACTTCAGAGCTGATCCTGAACCTGTACCCTGTATGTAGAGTGAGTAGGAACAGTTTAGAGCTCATCTGGTCAGTTTGGTGGAGTTTGGGTGACTGCTGTGCTCGCTCAGAAGGTCAGTGCAGAATATTAGCTGCTTGGTGGTAGTGATGGCAATGGCGATGGTGATACCTTCATGTGGATCAGAGTCCTGGGTTGGATTTGGAGTTCTAGTCTCTCTGTGAAGACGACGATGATGGTAGTGATTGGAGTTGAGCTGCAGAGGCTGAGGGATGAGGCTGAGACCAAGGTTGGGGTGATGGCTTGCCCCGAAGATGCCAAGAGACACCCTATTGTGGGGCCTGAGCCAGGTGGGCAATAGATGAGATTCCAGCAGAGGAGACCATGCAAGGTATAGTATTAATGGCATATTCTCACCCCCTGAGCTAATTCCCAGTTCATGGACAGTATCCCCTTGGAGACTCTGGAGTTTGGCTCCAGGTTCCAGAAGGAACTGGGGGATGTCCTGGAAGTTTTGCTTCCCGGCAAAAGCCTAAGGGCAGCCAAGACTTTGAACAGGATCTTGCCTGCGTGGCCTCTGTGTGAAATATTGCTTAGTGAACTGGGAATGATTTGATCCCATTGGACCTGAGGATGTGGTCAGGTCCTTGATGCTGTCAGTGCAACCCCCTCTCAGTTAGATCCTTCCTTACCCCTTGTAGATGGTGAAAGCCTCCATGTTACATCACAGTTTTGCAAGCTGCATTGGCTGCTGGTTTGTTTCTGGTGCAATTCGAGGTGTTGGTTATCACCTTTAAAGCATTTCATGGCATGAATCCAGGTTACTTGAGAAACTATCTCATCCCAGTGGGATTGGCTTGCCCACCCATGATGGCAGGCGAGGCATCAGCCAGGGAATTCTGGATGGTGGGGTTCAGAAATAGAGCCTTCTCTGCCATCATTTGGGCCCTTTGAACATCTTGCCCCTCCCTCCTCCCGCAAGTGAAGTCAGCTCCCACTCCCCTGACCTTCCACAAGCATATGAAGGCCTGGCTCTGTCAGTTGGCCTGGGGCTCCAATGGTGAATGTCATGCTGGAGATGATTGATGAATCAACAACAGATCCCCCCTCCCCCTCTCTCCTTATCTTTTAGTTATAGCTGATAATTTGCATTTTCATAGTATTTTATTCTTATTATATACATGTTTTTGTATAGTCTTCTTTTTAATATTATACACTTTCCAGAATCTCTTCATGGTGAGTTGGATGGTAAACAAATTTAATAAGAAAGATGGAAGGCTGAGTCAACCTTGAGCTGGTGAGAATTGAACTGCCAAATTGCAGTCAGCTGGTAGTCAGCAGAAGTAGTCTGCAGTACTGGACTCTAACCACTACGCCACCAAGGATAATTGATACCCATAAAGAGCTTAAGGAGAAAGATATCAAGAACTTTCCTCTTGGAAACCAATTGTTCATTCAGAGAGAATGATAAAATATGATATTTAAAAAGGAAATACGACCCCCTCTCTTTGTGTGTGTGTGTGTGTGTGTGTATATGTGTATATATATATATATATATATATATATATATATATATATATATATATATATATATATATATATATATATATATATATATATTTGGTTGTTCGGTTTTCTCCACGTAAGATTCAAAGTATCTAGGCACGCGTTTGATGAAGTCTCATTCATCATCATCAGGCCTCTGTCTTTGGCTCTTGCTTTTCAGAGTGAAAAGCAAGAGCCAAAGACAGAGGCCTGATGATGATGAATGAGACTTCATCAAACGTTGCCAGATACTTTGAATCTTACGCGAGAAAACCAACAACCAAAGATCCACATACAAATACCGCGAGAACCTCAGAAAACATATATATATATATATATATATATATATATATATATATATATATATATATATATATATATATATATATATATATATTCTATCTTTCTATCACCTATAGCATCTATCTATCCATCCATCCATCTATTTATCTATCTATCATATCTATCATCCATCTATCTTTCTATCATCTATAACATCTGTCTGTCTGTCATCTATCTTCTATCCACTTCCTTAGAAGTTCTTTTTGAAGTTTTGAAGCTGTTTTAAAGCCATCACCAATCTAAATGTCCTTGTCTTCTGTTGAATTCTCTTTTTGGGTGTACCATGATTCTTACCAAAAAGGCATTGCATGTAATAATAGCTGATAGTCTGCTTGTTGCAGTATTTCAGATAAAGTGGCCTGAAAAAGTAATGGGGGAAAAGTTCAATTAGCTATTATAAATTGTTTATATAAGTGAGAAGAAAATAGCTCTGAACAATTTATGTCTCATCAACTCAGTAACATCTTTCAAACAAAAGGAGGAATAAATAGAGGAGTAGCTTATTTTGCCAGCATAAAGACTAGCTTATTTTGATATTAGTGATACGTTTCAATAAGGATTTTATTGTCAAATTCATGAAAATGTAGAAAGTTATAGATGGTCACTGCTTTCTATTTGTAACCCTCTCATCTTTCCTCTCCAATTAGCTCCTCTTTCTACATTCTCACCTCAAAATAGGAAAATCTAAGCAAATGGATTAAAAAATTAATATTCAAATATATCCAAAATTGTTGAAATTGTTTTCAAAAGTGCCACTGAATGAAAAAAATATATATTGTTTTCAAACACATGTAGCATGACTATAATTTTCACTTAAACCCCTTTTTGATAGCTTCCTCCAAGTTGGTTCAATTATTATCTCCTCAGCTACAATGGCCATAGAAAGTCCTAAAAAAGATTCCAATTTGAAGAAGAAGTGAAATCCAATCCAGGGCACCATTTTGGAAAAGCTGCTCCCAGAATAAAATTCATTTGATTGGTGCCTTGAGGCTAATCCAGACTTTCTATCTGCCCCAGCACAAGATTAAAGGGTAAAGGTTCCCCTTGCACATATGTGCTATTCATTTCTGATTCTAGGGGGTGGTGCTCATCTCCGTTACAAAGCCGAAGAGCCAGCACTGTCCGAAGATGTCTCCGTAGTCATGTGGCCGGCATGACTAAATGCCGAAGGCGCACAGAATGCTGTTACTTCCCCACAAAGGGGTGCCTATGGTTCTATTTGCATTTTTACATGCTTTCAAACTGCTAGGTTGACAGAAGCTAGGACTAGTAATGAGAGCTCACTCTGTTACGCAGTGCTAGGAATTTGAACTGCCGAACTGCCAACCTTTCTGATCGACAAGCTCAACGTCTTAACCACTGAGCCAATTCAATTTTAGAATTTTAGAAGGTCAGGAATAGAAGATCAAGTTTTCAACTTGTTCTCATCTGCTGGACAGATGATCTCCATCTAAACTTTCTGGGTTTGCATCAAAAATAGTTTTTCCACTTTTGCTGGTTCAAACAGGAATTATGCCTGTTGTGATTCCTTCTACCCTACACAAAAAACTCTTCTAATTGGCTTGTATGTCCTGTGATGCCTCCCCTTTGCTCCCTCTGCTGTTCTCTACTGGATATTTCATAATGAGTTCCTAGGCTGCCTACAGTGAAAGGTTGAACTTTTTCCTTCATTTCTTTTAAACAAGTTTAGTAATGAAAGCGTGAAATTGCTGAGAAACGCCAAATTTTCTCTTGAGGCCAAGCAGAAGAGGAAACTTGGAAGAGAAGTAGGTAAATCCACCAATCAGAGCCACATTATCTGCCATCCATATACAACACTTGACCAACCCAATGGTCAATGTATAGATTTCATTTCCAGCCAGTTTCTTCAGAAGAGAGAAGCTGGTGAAAGCTGCAATGCAGAAAAGCCCTTGAAAGCACTAACTGAAAGGAGAGAAAAGTGCCACTTGACACTCACCAAGCTTTCATATCCTTCGTCCTTTGAACTATTTTTTTAACGCATAAAATGTCATCTTGGATGTCATCATCTAAGAACACTGTGAAGATAGTTTCAATGGAAGAATGTTAAATCTGAAAGTGTGATATGCCAACCGATTATCCAAGATATCAGAACTTCATCTTGAAGTGGGACATAGAGAGGCTGTGCTGTTTTTAATCTATTCCTTACTCATATCTACTTTTTCTTCTAGAAGTATTCCTACCTTTAATTCACGATCTTGTGAGATAAGCCATGTGTGAGAGAATATGATTGGGTTCCTTAGCCCAAGAATGTCTTCAAGTAATATACTGACCATGGGCCAGCCAATAAACATGAGGAGACAGAAGATAGGACTTATTCTGATTTAATTCCTTGGTGGCATGCCAACAAAGATCAATATAGCTAGCCGTCCAGGAATGGCGATGTAGACATGAAAAGACACTAAGGAAACCTTTGTAATAAATTATTTTAGCATTTGCTAAAATGTTTTCAATTTACAGTACTTTAATAACCGATCTTAAAATAAATAAGGTAGCTGCAAAGTACAATTTTTCACCAGGGAATCACCTAACATCAGATCTCTATGTCTTATATTCAAAAGTATCTCTATGTTCAAAACTAATCACCATTAACAGCGTGTTTTCTGCTCTGGTTCCATCTCTATGGAACTGGACGTGAGAACTGCTCCCACCTTTTGGGTCTATCAGAAAGATATTAAAACATGGATTTGCTGTTTGGCCTGCAGCCTGGTGAAAGTGATCACTGCTAGAGATGGATAACGGGGTAAGAAGGCCTCATCCCCATCCTGTCCTTCCTTCTGGTTTCAGAATAGTTTGAATAATCTTAACCTGTGTAGTTTTAATATTTTAATTTTTTCTACTTGTTTTATAACTTATAAGCTGCCCAAAGTCACCTTATAGGAAAGATGGGTGGCATAAATGCTTATAAATAAATAAACAATTAATTAATTAATTAATTAATTCGGTTGTAAATTATATTAGGTATTTTTTGTGTTTTGATCCTGTGCACTTTTGTGACTTCTGGTCTCCTCAAGCATATCAGAATAGCACTTGGCTCTCAGATTTTACTTAGACTTTGAAATAAATAATATTATTGTGTTGATTAGAAAGTATTTGACTAGTAAATAGTGGTCCATAATAACATAGAGATACTTTTAATCTTGTTTTGTCTTGGGCCGCAACTTTGTCTATGAAGTTAACAGATAACAGATAATCAGAGCTGGAAGGGACCTTGTAGGTCATCTAGTCCAACCCCCCACCCAAGCGGGAGACTCTACACCATTTCTGACAAATGGCAGTCCAATCTCTTCTTGAAAGTCTCAAGTGATGACGCTCCTACAACTTCCGAGGGCAAGCTGTTCCATTGGATGATTGTTCCTAATGCTATTTCGGCATTTCAGCATCAAGGGCATGTATAGAAGAACTGATGAAGGAGTAATAAACAACTGGGACATAGTAGGTAGCAATTCCTAAAGCCTTTGATTTCAGGCATTTTTGAACTTTGCTGTGTATGGTATATATTTGGTAAATATGGGAAGAATGCCATTGGACAGTTCCCCAATGCAATCTCTTCATAGATCACCTAGATCACTGAAGTGATAGAAAGCCTGTTCTCATTATTGTTGTGTAGTCGCAAGGATGACTCCAGAAATTTCTCTAACCATTTGTGGGGAAATGGCCTTTCAGCAACCAGGAGGTTCAGTCCCCAGTGTGACCACTGCCACCATCAAGGGCCTTTCCTCTTTCTTAGATTGTCCGAAAACTATACTGGCGTGAAATAGATGTCCCCATTGTTAGCTGTTTCTCTTAAGCAACCCACCTGATTTCCATACAAACTAGTGGGTGAGAAAGTGTAACATATCTTGATGCTGCCCTTGAATTGCATTGGATAAAGGGAGGGGGAGCACTACATTAATATCAGAACAGGTAATCTCCAATTTATAACCTGATCTGAAGTTCCAATGTTCCAAGTTATGATGAACCTCCAAAAGATACTTATGACCCAGATTTAAAGTTCTAATGGCTGCCTCCCTCCCAATGAATATGTGACAACCCCCCTTTGGGTGGTTGACAATCAGCCACATGTACAGCACCCTGCAGTCATGTGACCACTATTTATGCTGGGTTGTCCCCCCCCCCCCAGAAATCAGTATTTTTTTCTAGCTTCCAGAAAAAAACCCGCTTATAGTGAAAAATGGCTTTGCCTAATAACCATGGCACTCACTTAATGACTTAGCATTCACCTAGCAACAAGCACATTTGCTTAACAACCACTGCATTAAAAGATGGCAAAATCAGGTGCAATCAGGCGATGGCCCACTTAATGACTGACATGACTTATGACCAGAGGTGGTATTCAGAAGGTTCTGACCAGTTCTGGAGAACCGGTAGTGACAATTTTGAGTAGTTTAGAGAACTGGCCAATACCACCTCTGACTGGAGATTTTACAGTCTCCTTCCCCTGCCACGCCCACCAAGCCACGCCCACAGAACCAGTAGTAAAAAAAATTGAATCCCACCACTACTTATGACAGTAATTATGGGCTCAATTATGTTCATATGTCGAGGACTACCTATACAGTTAAGGAAGACTTAAGTCTGTCTGATAAGGGGCTAAGGACAAAAGCAAAACAGCATCATGGGGACATGGCAAAAGAAAAAAGAAAAAAAAAGAAACTTCATTTACTATAAGGCTGTAGAGCAAAAAAATGAAACTGAAAAGAGGTTGCTGAGCAGTGGTGGGATTCAGCCAGTTCACATCACTTCAGGAGAATCGATTGTTAACTTTCTGAGTAGTTTGGCAAACTGGTTGTTGGAAGAAATCATTAGGGAAGAGAACCAGTTGTTAAATTATTTTGAATCCCACCACTGTTGCTGGGGCATGATTGTATCACAGAGGCAATTAGGGAAAAGCCACAATGGAATGTAACTAGATCATTTATATTTAGAAATTGGGAGAATAGTTTACAGAACATTTTGTTTGGCTTTCTGGTTGGAATTTCCTGTTTGAACAATAAAGCAAAAGCAAAGGCAAAAGAAAGAAAGGAAGAAATCACTCACAATCACAGCTAATGTTGCATCTGTTTTGAGTGGGGTGCCTTCCATTATCACACCATTCGAGGCCACTGAGTTGGAATATTCCATAACGGGGAACACCCCGAATGTTCTCATAGTACAAAGTATCAAGCCTGCTTGAGTAATCAGCCGCACAGACAACTAGTGGGAGAAGGAAAGAAAAAGGATTTTTTGCTTTTTTCAAAAATCAGACCCCAAATGCAAAACAAGAAAGCAAGAAAAGTGCCTGTTATCTTTTGGCAACTCAGTTCATCAGTTGGCATTTTCAAGATGCTGATGTTTTAATATTGACTTTTCAAATGTTTAGTTTTATCCACTAGGATCTTGTAAACTAGAAAGCAGTGCAATCAGAGATTACTAAGAAACTGGGAAACTTATACAATGTTTTGGATTTGTCTTTTCCTTTATTGTATCTTGATGTGTTTTGCTTTTTGCATTCTTCATTCTTATGTTCCATATTCACCCTTCTATTTGAAAACATTTCCTGACGACAGTGAAACTTCCTAGCTTTAAAGGAAACATTTGGAAGAAACAAAAAAATAAATGTGCTGAAATGTACTTCAATCAGAGAGAGAGAGAGAGGGAGAGGGAGGGAGGGAGGGAGAGAGAGAGAGAGAGATTGGGAAAATATAGTAGATGATTGAAAATTAGATTTTGATTAACCCTAACAATGGAAATGAATTATGAGGATCTGAAATAGAACTCACACTGCTCTGAGTAAATGCCTTTGAAAGGATCCATTTGAAAAAACTTCAGAATGTAATATAAGTCACAAACATCAAATACTTTAGCCTTCTGTCTTGCTATGAGTAAGCAGAACAAGGTGAAAAAAATCACCTTCATTGTTGCCGGTCTTTGAAAACTTCTGTGTTCAGAACACTTTCTATTTATAGCTCATGGAAGTTGCAACCTTAGGCTGCCCTTGTGACTATTGGCTATTCAAACTCTCATTCAAAACCTTTTGGTGCAGGGGATTTCCTTCCCTCAAAAGACTGAAGTAGGGAGAATTAGGGCATGCAGCAGCTCTTGCAAGCTCCATTTTCTCTGGCAAAGGGTTGCAGGAGGCTGTCCCAGGTGAAAACGGAGATTGGGAGCCTGTTTTCGTTGGCAGAGTGCTCAGGCCACCACAGGCGGCCCTAACACGAGTGACAATGTCTGGAATACTCTACCTGACTCTGTGGTTTCTTCCCCAAACCCCAAAAACTTTAACCTTAGACTACTACTGACCTCACCCCTTTCCTAAGAGGTCTGTAGGGGGCATGCATAAGCACACCAACGTGCCTACTGTCCCTGTCCCATTGTTTCATTTATTTTTATTTTTTATTTTTCTTATATGTATCCATGTATTCATAACTATGTTTTTACTTATACCTATTATCTTGTAAGCAATTGACAAAAATAAATACATAAAATAAAAAATAAATAAACATCAAGCTGGCCACGCCCACCCTGACCACACCCACCCCACCCTCAATGAAATCGAGTTTGACACCCCTGCTCTAGGATGTTTGGAGGTGTCCCTCTCTCCCTCATTTTAAAAAGAAGAGGTTAAAGCTTCGTTTTATACCCAATCCTTCATTTTCCGGGCATTTGCTTTATCCATTTTCACTGAATATTGTTACAATTGTACTGTTTCATTGCCTGGACACTGAAGTTAAATACTGATTATTAAAAATGTTGGAAAAGTTTCTGATATTCAGATTTTATAGAGTATGTTCTTGTTTTATGTTGTTAAAGCTGTGGGCTGCTTGCTGGGAATGTAAGATCTCCAAATAATGACAAGTAAACAGACTGTTCTCTTCTTTCATCCTCCTAAATAGATATTCTGATGTTTTCCTGATAAAACTGACTCATTTTATCCCACAAAAAATGCATGTGGGTTAAAGTATTGCTTGTAGTTATTTAAAATAACAGGCTTCTTTGATCTAGTAGAGAATTCAAGTCTGGTTTATCGAGGTTTCAAAGGAAAGTCTGCATGTGTGTGTGTGTGTGTGTGTGTGGGTGTGGGTGTGGGTGTGGGTGTGTGTGTGTGTCTCTGTCTCTCTCTCTGTGTGTGTTTAAATTTATCGAAACAAAGTTCACATTCAAGTTAGGAACAAAGTTCACATTGACATGGTATCTAATATCATAGATCCAGTATTTGCAGCAGGCAGGCCTGATTCAAATGAAACAAACAAAATGGTTAAAAGTGTATGATATTTATATAGTTACTTACCAAGCACATCTAAATTATATTAAAGTAATCAAAATATCTTTACAATCCCCAAGGCATGTCACAACTATTTCCTTGCTATTTTCTTACTCATATTGGATGCAGTAAAATTTCCCTTTTTAGAATGTATAAATGTCAGTGAAAATTTGCTCCACGCAGCCATCGCCGGAATGGGACAATTAGGTGCCAACACTTCTCTGTGCCCACTTCACTCCTGGGCACCTGCCTCACCCAACCCACAGTGGGCTTTCCTCCTCGATTGGCCTCTGCTGGTGATTCTCCACTGCCAATTCCCCCCCGCACTCCCAGCCCCTCATCCCAGCTGATTCCCCAAGGCAGAGTTTTACCAGGAGAATTCGCTGCACGGGACCAGAAGCCATGGCTCCTGGCAGCCAATCAGGCAGTGGGCAACTGTGGGGGGCGGTGATGTAAGGTGGTGGTGGGGTGACTGGTGAGGGCAGCAGGGGGTAGGTAGCATTGATTGCAGAGGGTGGTGGGCAATTGGAGGTGCTGGAGAAAACCTCTCTGTTTCTCCCTTCCTTTTCCTTTCTTTCCTTTTTCCTTTCTTTTCTTTTCCTACCTTCCTCTCTTTTTCTCCCTTCCTCCCTCTCTTTTCTTTCTTTTCCTTTCTCCCAAGTGGGAAGATCGTGTTCTTGTTGTTCCACACAGGGGTGGGATTTCAAAATTTTGGGCTTGGCTTAGGTGGTGGGTGTGGCTTGGTGGTCATGTGACTGGGTGAACTTGGCTTGGTGGTCATGTTATTGGCTGGGCATGGCCAACTCAACATCACTCACATCGAGGCACACATCTCCTCGCCTGGCCTCTCATGACTGTGGGGATGCTGCAACAGTCGTAAGTGTGAAAAATGGTCATAAGTCACTTTTTTCAGTGCCATTGTAACTTTGAATGGTCATTTCACACAAGCAAAGTACCAGCAACAGAAAGGGAAAACACTCCAGAGAAGTTGCTTCCCACTTTCTCCAGTGTTTAACCTATTGCATGCAATTTATATAATGAAGATTTGGCAGCAATAACAAGCTTAGGTGGCACTTTAATAAAATAGGTAAATCAGGAATAAGGAACTTGTGACTTCCCAGGTTTTGCTGAATCCAGTAACCAGGATGGCCAATTGTGAGAGATTTTGGACACTTCCTTTCAGCAGCTTTATTAAAAAGATGTGTCCATTTACAGCTACTGGCCAAGATAATCAATTTTCTTTTCTGAGTTGAGAAAATAGAAATGTTTCTATTGCCTGCAACATTTGTCTTGACTTAGGAAACAGATGAAAGGGACATAGTGGCTCAGTGGCTAAGACACTGAGCTTGTTGATCAGAAAGGTCAGCAGTTTGGTGGTTCGAATCCCTAGCGCTGCATAGTGGAGTGAGCTCCCATTGCTTGTCCCAGCTTCTGCCAATCTAGCAGTTCGAAAGCATGTAAAAATGCAAATAGAACCATAGGGACCACCTTGGTGGGAAGGTAACAGCGTTCCATGCACCTTTGACGTTTAGTCATGCCTGCCACATGATCACGGAGACATCTTCAGACAGCGCTGGCTCTTCGGCTTTGTAACGGAGATGAGCACCGAAAACAACTAGCATGTATGTGCGAAGGAACCTTTACTTTTGTCTTTAGAAAACAGATGAGAGTCTGCAATCCAGACACCCAGAACAATTCTTGACCATAGAAAGTAAAACCTTTGAATTACAGGAAACTCCATCTGTTTTTCCCATTGGACTGATAATCAGCATGATCAGCTGCCTGGGAGGAAAATGGAGAATGATTTTTCTACAACCAGAAGAGAGGAGAACGATGAAAATTGACGGATTAATTGATTATGTGCCATCACTCCTAGCAACCACATCCATGATGAGTTAGGAAGACAGAGGGGGTATAAATAAGCATCTGAAGGGATATACTCCTTCCTATTTTCCATACAACAACTCTTTGAGGTGGATTGGGCTTAGTGAGTGTGCCTTGCACCAAATCATCCAGCTGGCTTTCATGCTTGAGGCAGGACTAGAATTCACTGTCTCCTGCTTTCTAAGCCAGCACCTTAACCACTACAGCAAACCAGCCAGCACCACCACCACCACCACCATCAGTTTTGATTCAATGATATTTCAAAATAGATTTGAAGTTTTTTATTTTAAACTTTATTGATTTGACTGGAGAATAAATACCAAAAAGGAAGGAACAAACCAAGAGCTAATTTTTCAGGTGCTTCCTTCTTCTTCTTGTGCCATATCCATCATTAGACATTGACAATCATGTTGGCAATCCTATTTTTATCAACAGCCACATGTAAAAGTCCTGCTGAGTTTTGTCCATACAGTCCCTTAGATTTTGAAGCTATGATGTTCTTCTTCTGCCTGGATTTTGTTTGACTTCAATCTTTCCCTGGAGGATTAAGTGAAATATCTAGTATTTTTCCGGGCATCTTGTTACATGTCCAAACTAATCTAACTTTTGCTTTTCACAGTTTTGATGATTTCCCTTGTTTTTCCAAGGTGGCTTATCACCTTCTCATTTCTGAGTTTGTCAACCTGGCTTATATGTAACAGCTGCCTATAAATCCACATTTCAAATGCTTCTAATAGATAACAGATAATCAGAGATAATCAGAGTTGGAAGGGACTTTGTAGGTCATCTACTCCAACTCTCCGCCCAAGCGGGAGACCCTACACCATTTCTGACAAATGACAGTCCAGTCTCTTCTTGAAAGTCTCAAGTGATGATGCTCCCACAACTTCTGAGGGCAAGCTGTACCTTTGGTTGATTCTTCTCACTGTCAGAAAGTTTCTCCTTATTTCCAGGTTAAATCTCTTCTTGTTCAGTTTCCATCCATTATTCCTTGTCTGGCCTTCGGATGCTTTAGAAAATAGCTTGATCTCCTCCTCTCTGTGGCAGCCCCTCAAATATTGGAACACTGCTATCATGTCTACCCTGGTCCTTCTCTTCACTAGACTAGCCATGCCCACTTGTAACCGTTCTTCATATGTTTTAGTCTCCAGTCTCCTAATCATCCTGGTTGCTCTTCTCTGTACTTTTTCTAGAGTCTCAACATCTTATTTATAGTGTGGTTACCAAAACTGGACACAGTACTCTAGGTGTGGTTTACTAAGGCTTTATAGAATGATATGAGTACCTCACTGGATCTTGATTGTATCCCTCTGTTAATGCAATTTAGAATTGCATTAGCTTTTTTGGTGGCTGCTGGACACTGCTGGCTCATATTTAGCTGGTTGTCCACTAAGACTCCAAGATCCCTCTCACAGTTACTGCTATTGAGTCTGGTTTCACCCAGTCTATATGTGTACTTTTGGTTTTTCTTGCCTAAGTGTAGGACTTTACTTTTCTCTACATTGAATTTCATTTTGTTAGATACAGCCCAGTGTTCTAGTCTGTCAAGATCCATCCAGATCTTGAGCCTATCTTCTTGGGTGTTGGCTATTCCTGCCAGTTTAGTATCATCTGCAAATTTGGTAAGTTCCCCTTCTATTCTCTCATCTAAGTCGTTAATTAAGGTATTGAAGAGTACTGGGCCTAAGACAGAACCTTGTGGCACCCCACTGCTTACTTCCCTCCATGTAGACTTAGACCCATAAAGGACTACTTGCTTCTAGTCTCTTTAAGTGGCTTTCTATTAGCAACCAACTCTCTACTTCGTAAAGCAGGCTAGAAAAGATTAACATCTGACAAGCCTGATTTTCAATCTTAGGCTTATGTCGTGACTGCAGAAGACATTTTTCATTTTGAAGAATGCTGTTCGAGCTTTCTCTATCCTTGTCTTTACTTCAGTGGCCATGTCCCAGCCTTCATGTAAATTAGAACGTATTAGAAGGTATGTGATCCTTTTGACTTTTTTTTAGTGGTATTCCTTCCGAAGTTATTCGTGGTAAATTAATGGTTTGTTTGCTGTTGACTGTGATCTTGGTTTTTAAGGTGTTAAGCTTCAAGCTGTATTTTCAAGATATTTCTGTGGCTCTGTTGATGAAGAGCTGAAGGTCATGCTTACTGGCAAGCATAACTGTATCATCAGCATACCTTAAATCAGGGGTGTCAAACTCAAAGCCCTAACTCCTGCCTTAAATTGTTGACCTGAACGCCATCAATGTTTTCCAGTGCTTCACTGAAAATTGATTCAGAATAAATATTAAACAATAGTGGAGACAAAATACAGCCTTGTCTGACCCCTCTTCATATTTCTCCATCATCTGAGTATTTTTGGCCATTTGCTACCTGATGCCAGTATAGATTCTTTATGATTTGTATGTCTGTGTCATCTTTGTCCCACTTGTTTCAGGATCTGTAACAGTTTGCTGTGTCTTATTTTATCAAATGCTATTTGAACATCAATGAAGCACATGTAAACACTGTGACTGACATCTATACAACGCTGTACAAGAACTTGAATGCTGGATATGGCATCTCGTGTACCAAGATTGTTTCTGAAACCAAATTGTGTGCTACTTAGATGCTCCTCAATTTTGTTGTATATTCTTGTGTGTTAAATTCCAAAATATTGGGTGAGCACCAGAGGATCATAAAATCCCAGCCAAAATCTGAGAATGCTTCAAAAGAGCACACAGCAGAGTAACTTTTAGATAACTCAAGTGTTGGCTACATAATGTCTTTATAGTTTGCTTTTAAATGCTGATTGTTGGCTCAAGAGTTTCCCATCTAATGATCTGCTTCTGCAGCCCCCTTTCCTACCCATCCTGTTGGAGGCTTCATGAATGGTCTTTCCCTGTTTCTCACTCTACTATGCTGTTTACAGATCCAGTTCTCTGATCCTAGGGAGCTTGTGCATTGGATCAAAATCCTGGTGTTTAAAAGGCTGTCTGCCAAATCCTTCTGCAACCTGTCCCTACAGGTTTTAAAGCACATAGGTGGATAATGTATGTAAAATCCCTGGGAAGGAATAATACAACTAGCATCAACATCAACAGCCCTTCCCAATCAGTTTTGTGTCTTAGTCTACCGCTAAACCTAACTTCAAAAAAGAAACCCATATTTTAAAGCAATTAGAATGCAAATGTAGGAAGCACCCTCTCCCCAGATTAAAATATTCTTTATTCTTAATATTAAAGGAGGTGAGATAGAATATTTTTCCAAAGGAAAATAGAGAAAACATGTTCTTAAAGGCAGAAAGCAGCCCCAGTCTTAATAGCCTCCAGCAGAAGCCTCAAGCCTTTAGAGATGGAAATTTTGTACCCATTAAGAGAGACAGGGGACAATCTATTCATAAACAAAACACCTTTTGTTCCAACTGATTAAGATGAAGAAAGACAGGACATGACTTTTAGGACATAATAGGATTAACTCACCACCATTAAAATAGCAAAGGACACAAAACTCACTATCTTGCACAACCCCCTAGAGCATTTCAAACAGAAAACCACAGAAAGCTATCAAGATCCATCCACTCATTCAGCCGTTTTGTCTGCTGTCCCAGAATTGCATGCTATTGTTGGTTCTGCACATCAATAAACTTTCTTTTTTAAGCAGCCTCCATTTTATTCCTGGCTTGGAACTGGACCTGATTTTTCTTTCAACACAAGTATAGCAATAAAAATGCAGCCAGCCATATTCAGAAAGCATATTTTACCATCAATGCTAAAAGTTATACAAAGAAAGGCCATTAACTTCTATGACTACAGTTGCTACCCAATGTTACAAGTGGAAGATGTTAATGAGAGATTGACCCACCTGGCACTTACCTTATCACTACTACATACAATTTGCTTAGCACAAGCAATATCATCTGTGACATCATCTGTGAAAGCTGCAGAAAGAGGCAAATTGGAATTTGGAATTTGTCCAACTCCAGATGTTTTAGTGGTATTTCCAAAGATTTGTATAAAATTATTATTTAAAGCAGATTCTTACCTAAAAGGCCCTTTAATCATAGGATTTCACTAGTTGTGCACATTATGTGATATATTCATGTCCTTCTTGGTATCATTTACTTTTTGTACAACTGGTGTAGAGCATGAATTTCCTCTTCTCATGTTCTAAACCAGTGGTCACCACTGGTGGGCCATGAGAAAATTTTGGTGGGCCGCAGAAAAATTTCACCCCCAGAGCACCCCCCCAAAGCAATTAATCCAGGCTGCACAGAAACACAAGGCTGTGTCGCTCACATGGCCTGAGGGAACCCTCCCCGCCCACTCACTCTTTACCCAGCAAACTTGCCTGCTAAGTTGTTATTTTTCCTTTTTCCGACCATCATCTGTTCTGCTGTGCTGGAAAATTTAGATTAGCTAGGAAGCAGGAAATAATTCGATTTCTTGCTTTCTCACTAGTCTTTAGATCTTTGGCTCTGCTTTTAAGTACAGCTGAACCTCCCTTAGGACTGAAGGTTATCTTGCAAGCAAATTCAGTGCAGACTTACGGCAAGCAAACTTGAGAGACTGAGCTAGCCGATGGCAGATAGATAGATCACTGAATGATTCTGTGAGCAACTCAATCTGCCTGCTTTGCCTGATTTGGGGTAAAACTTGCTCTTTTTTTAAAAAAAATCAATAATTACCTACACGGTGTGTTGTGAGTTAATTTTGTGAGTTTGCTTGCAAGCAAATATGTGACAGACTAAGCTAGCCAATGGCAGACAGATAGATTTCTGAATGAAAATGTGATTCTGTGAGCAACTCAACCTGCCTGCCTGCTTTGCCTGATTTTGGTAAAAGTTGCTATTTTTTAATAAATAATTCAATATTTATATAAATATTTATAATATTTACATACAAACCACACCCAGCCAGTCACATGACCACCAAGCCACACCCACAAATTAGTCCACACCCACAGAACCAGTTAGTGGTCCCTGGGATCTAAAATTATGAGTTTGGTGGTCCCTAAGGTCCAAAAGGTTGGTGACCCCTGTTGTAAACCATGCGGAGCAGTGGTGGGATTCAATTTTTTTTACTACTGGTTCTGTGGGTGTGGCTTGGTGGGCATGGCAGGGGAAGGGTACTGTAAAATCTCCAGTCAGAGGTGGTATTTGCTGATTCTCCGAACTACTCAAGATTTTCGCTACCGGTTCTCCAGAACTGGTCAGAACCTGCTGAATACCACCTCTGATGCAGAGTAACTACTCTGAAAAATGTGGTGGACCAGTAATCAATTTCCACTCTAGAGCTGAATATGCTGGATATGCATACTTCCCAACAGTCTCATTGCACTCTTGGAAAAGAATGAGAGAAGAAATCTCTCGCCTGTGTCCAAGACCTAGATTTCTCTAACAAAGGGCAGAAAAAACAGGATCAGGTTCCTTAATTAGATGGGGTTGTGAAACTGAAATTGCTGCCCTTAACTTGTGCCTCCAGCAAGGTATTGATAGGATCAGGTGGCTCTCCAAGCAAGCAACCCTTTCCATTGCACGTGGTGACCCAGTTTAGACTAGTGGTTAGGGCTCCCTGCTACAAACCAGGAGACTGTGAGTTCTTTGGTAATAAAAGCTGGTTGTGTGACTTTGGACTGGTCACATCGTCTCAGCTCAATTCACTTCAGATTTAAATTGTTTTAAGGAAAATAGGAGGAGGAAGAGATATTAGGCATGCACCCAACCTTGAGTTGTTTATAAAAATAATAAAAGTATGGAATAAAAAAAATGTTTAGAAAGCACTGAAGAGAGTGTGAGATTGTTAATGTGAGGGGGACAGGGGGACTTCAACACATACAAGTCTTTTGTTCTTTAGATAATTCTGTGGTGGATGTTCTGGGGGCAGAAATGGAGATATATCTGTGTGAAGGAATTTTGAATAGTTGTGACAAGTTGGGTAGCAGGACGCTAAACAGAAAAAGGCCAAGAGACCAGAAAACACAAAGGCTAGATATTTTCATTGTTGACCTGAGCAGGAACTCAGAACAATTTTGAGAAACAGTGTCAGTGATTCAATGTTAATCCTCATGGAGAGCAATCCCCTATAGAGAGCAAAAAGAGAGAAGAAGAAGGACTAAAATTGATTTGACATATTTGGAACGTTTCAATTTTATTGCTTTTCTAATGAAGTAGGTGTGAGCCTTCCTAGTAAATCAGGTCCGGAAACAATCACCACAAGGAGTGTACTGCCATCTTGTGTTGTAGAACATAATTACAAGAGAATTTTGAAGTCTGTTAAAGATTTGACAGATGTGTCTTCACTACAAAGCTTATTACAGTGATTAGCTTATGGCCTTGGTTATTGTTGCATCACCAACAGCTATTCATCTGGAAAATCTCATAGTTGCTACTGCCATCCTCGTTTGACCCATCAACAGCTTGGGTGTTGTACTCATTTGTATCGTAAGCAAGACAGAACCCTGGAAGAAAGAAAATGAGAAATGGACTATAAAGGACTGGTACTATAAATGTTATTTATATACTATATAAAAGTTATTCTCATTTTTAAATATAACATTTATAACAGAATGGTTAGCCATCTTCTCTTTCTTCCCCCAACCAAGGAAGGTCCCAAGAGCTCCAGAACATTTTGGAAATTTGGAATAAATCTGATTCTTGTCTCCAAGATATTCTGGGATTTCTTAATGGCACATAAAGCCACCTCTCCTTTCTTCTCTCTTCCTAATTCCAGCCTTCCAGGCAGGAGGTATTTTTTTTCATTGTGCATCTTCTGCCAAGCTGCACATGTGGAAAAATCTTCTGTGATGGCCTCTTCAATTGTATACTGAATTTAATTGATTTGGTGAAATTTAAAGATCTAACCTTGGAGAGGATGCTGATCCTGATAGGGATCACCTGTTATTCTTGAGAGAGTAAATAAAATATTGGCTAAGCCATAATTGTAAAAAGATAACATAGAGACCAAGGTGGTATAACCATATCTCAGTTCTGAAATTGCCCCAATCAGGCAACAAACCGGAGATCAATCAGCCTCATAGAAATAAGGCTGTTAGTGCAGGTGAAGTCTGAGGTCTCCCCAGTCATTTGAGTTGAGAAGAAAGTGTATCCCCTCATTCTAAGAACATTGAAAATGGCTTTTAATTCATTGGGTGGGCTGGTTGAACTCATTCTTGGAAAGATCCACCCCATTTTGCATTCCCCTTGCAAAGCTGCATCTTGCTCAGATGGAGGGAGGGAGGGAGGGAGGGAGGGAGAGAGAGAGAGAGAGAGAGAGAGAGAGAGAGAGAGAGAGAGAGTCAACTTACAATTGCCCAACTGGTAGGCAATTTTGTTTTAGAATTGAATCCAATTCACATCTAAAAAATATTTTGGCTTCACTGGATGCAGTGAGGAGAAAGAGGAGGATGAGCACTAATGTCTTCATTGTTGTGGCTCCTGGGAGGATAATGTCTGACTTCCCCAGGAAGGCTACTGGATTTTGTTCCATATTAGCCGGCTTGAAGACCTGCATTCCTATTGGTCCAGAAAAGCCGGACCGTCATTGGACTCTTTAAACACCCCTGATTGGCTCGTATAGGGTTTGCTGCGATTGGCTACAACCAAGCATGGCAAACTCAAAGAACTGTCATTGGCTGCCTAGCTGCAGCCGGCTCTATAAAAAGAGCTGCCGCGGCTAGGGGTTTTGTCTCAGAATTCTTCCTGTTAAATAAAGAGCTGTTTGTTCATTACTCACGCCTTGTTCTTATGGGACCCACCGACCATACTTAACAGATTTTATGGTCAGAGCTGGAGAAACTGGCATCTCTGGAGAGCTGGCAAACAAAGTGTGTAGCAATTATTCCCCTATCTCAGGTTAATTTGGACTAAGAAGCATGGAGTGCTGAGGCACAGATAAAAGAGAAAGAAATAATTGTAATGTTCCATTTCATAAGAAGCCAAACAAAACTAAAAGTGGGTGTGAATCTGGGTCAAGGAATCTGTATGAGAGATTCCAGAAATGAACAAGTGCTGCTTTCAGCTATGTGATTGAGGCCCCAACCTTTTTTATGTATCTCACATATGATGTATGTAAAAAAGGAAAAGGACTTTATAGAGTGGTGACTGCAGCCTCCTTGACTTTTTGGACCCTGAAGACATTCCTCTCTCTCTGGGGGACCCAACATTTCGCTGAAGTTTCCATTTGTTTGTTTCAATACAACTCTGGTTTCGGGGCATTTTTTTTCCTTTGTGATCATGTTTGTGGAATAATGCAACTTGCTGAAATAACCCAATGAACTGTATATTATTTCTTGGTTTTATTGCCATTTTACCCTTCTTACATGTATCATCAAGTCTTCATCCAGCCTCTATGAATATGTAGATGGATTTTATCCATCTGATCTGAAATTGTTGAATTCTACAATTGGATTATGTAAATTATTCACAGTATAAGTTAGTGCAGTGAACTCTACCTAGGCTGGCCTGGAGGACTACTCAGAATTGCCATGTAATCCAGAAGTGGGCAGCAGAGGCAGGGATGGGTATAAATCAGTCAGTTGCCACCTTGAGTAGACTATTGAGGTGTTCTCCTTCCTTTGAAGAAAGCGGTAGAAGAAAGTACTTATTCCATTTTATTATGATGTAAGCTAAACAAAAGAGAGTCAGTTTGGTTTAATGTTTAAGGCCACAGGCTAGAAACTAGGAGACTGTCAGTCCCAGTCTTGGGTCATCTTGGGTCAGTCTTTCTCTCTCAGCCATCTTTTTGACATGCAGTTACATGGGAATGGGTTTTAAATCTCCGGATCTCTGAATTGTCAGCTCAAATCAACAAGGATTGTAATTGTTGCTAGTATCTGCAACTCCTCTGGGCAAGTACGCTTCCTTCATGGATTTATTTTGCAATTTGATCCTCATTCATTGTTTCTATATGAACAAATTACCCACCCAAATCACAGTACATTACAATTTACTTTGTAATGGTCACTCACTGGTACATTCAACCCACATGCCATCTATCACTCATGCATTTTTGATCTTATCCCACTATGAAATTG
The DNA here is from genome assembly GCF_049901715.1 of Pseudonaja textilis. Classification (NCBI taxonomy): domain Eukaryota; kingdom Metazoa; phylum Chordata; class Lepidosauria; order Squamata; family Elapidae; genus Pseudonaja; species Pseudonaja textilis. The sequence continues at coordinate 142,460,528 of NC_141991.1, read as the reverse complement.
TTAAGTGGAATACTTCTGGATACCATTTCTGCTGCAATACTGCCAATATGGGGAGTACAGGTCCAGAATCAAACTTCTCAGTATGGTTATATAAGGAATAATATTGTCATCACAGAAGGAGGAAGAGGATCATCAAACTCAGAGCCGGCAGCCACGGGTCCATTTTGACAGATTTTTTCCTTTGCAGTATTTTTTCCAGACAACCCTTAAGAAAGGAATAAAAATAAGAACAATGCACTTTTGTTGTAGAACACACATGTGGTAGTTTCTTTAACAGTTTCAAATGATGTAATTCTACTTGGAGAGATTCAGGAAACATCTAGGTGAGCTAGTGCAACTTTCATTTATTCATCTTTCTTGTTCATTGACAATTCTTTTCTTAGTTGTTTAAATGAATCTCCTTTCCTCCAGATTAAAACAATAGTTTTAACTAAAATAGTCCTGACTTTCTATTTCTCCTAATAAAGATTACATGCCATAATGCCCAGTAGATATCTTGGGCTCTCTTCAGAACAGCACACAGAATACTTTTAAAAAAATCAGATTATTTATCACAAAGCATTTTTATTCTTTGCTTTTAGATACTCAGCTGAAAAGTGTTTCATCTAATGACCTGCTGCTTACTACTCAATAGTAAATCATTCTATGATTGGAGGCTTCAGGAATGATCTCTCCCTGCTTTGCACACTACTGCTCTTTACCTACTAGATCTCTGATCCCATGGAGTTTGTCCATAGAATCCTTGTGTTCAAAAGACCCTTTGTCTAATTCTTCTGCTACTTGGTACTAAATCATAGATTTTTTAACAGCTGACAAGCACAGACATGGATAATTGATGTAAAATGACTGGGAAGGAGTAACCCAGCTATAAACAGCATCAACAGCTGCATCTTAAATTGTGTCTCAGGCTATTTTTAAACCAGGATTCAAAAGACTTCTTAAATCCATTTTTTGAAGCAACCAGAATGGAGATATAACAACAAAAAACACAATCTGTAATGTTCAGGTAGTATATTTCACAATAAATGTTAAGACATTTTACAGTAGTCTAAAGAAACTAATTCAAGTTCATGAGTACAAGTCCAGTTGCTAGCCAATGTTCCAAATGTAAGATGTTAATGAGATATTGACTCACCAGGCATTCATCCCATTGGGATCACGCACAATTCTTTTAGCACAAGTAATATCATCTGTGATGTCATCATTTGTGAAAGCTGCCAAAAGAGCAAATTAGAACTTATCCAATTCCAGATGTTTCAAAGGTATTTCCAAAAATTTCCATAAACTTATTATTTAAAACAGATACTTACCCAGCTGGTGTAGACCATGAAATGCCTTTTCTCCTGCTCTGAACATGGAGAGTAACAAGTTTGAAAAATGTGGAGTACTAAGAGTTTGTTTCTGCTCTAGACTGAATATGCTGGATATGAAGGTATCCCCAGAGCATTATTGCATTCTTGGAAAGGAACCAGAGAGGAAATCTCTCACTTGAAGTCCTAACTTTTGATAAAGGGCAGAAAACATTAGATTGAATTCTTTAACTGGGTGGGATTCTGGAGCTGAAATTGGCATCTTTAATTACTTCCTCTAGCAAGATATTGACTAACCATTATGAAGATAGGATCATGTGGCTCTCTTACAAGCAACACTTTTCATCTCCAGGTTACAAATTAGAAGACTGTGAGTTCTAGTCTCACCTTTGGAACGAAAGCTGGTAGGGTGTCTTTGGGCCAGTCTCTTCCTCTCAGTCCAACTCACTTTACAGAGTTAAGGTGTTTCAAGGAAAATAGGAGGAGGAAGAATGAGTGCTAAGTATGTGTGCAACCTTGAGTTGTTTATAAAAGTAATAAAAAAGTGAAGAAATCTTTAAAAAGCACTGAAGAGAGTGTGAGATAGTTAATGTGAGAGGGACAGGGGGACTTCACCGCATAGAAGTCTTTTGCTCTTTAGATAATACTGTGGTGGATGTTCTGGGGACAGAAATGGAGATATATCTGTGTGGAGGAATTTAGAGTAGTTGTGACAAGTTGGGTAGCAGGATGATAAACAGGCCAAGAGTCCAACAGAAAGCAGAGTGGCTAGATATTATCACTGTTGAGCCAAGCAGGAACTCAAAACAATTTTGAAAGACAGTTTTGGTGAGTCCATATCAATTCTATGCATCTGAAACACAAGGAGTATAGGCATATTATCTCATTGTGCCATGGAACATAATAACCACAGAATTTTGGAAACCTGTCAGACTTACCACTGCAAGGCTTATTACAGCCATTAGCTGTGGGACCCTGGTAATTGTTGCACCACCAACGGCTGCTTATCTGGAAAATCCCATAATTGCGACTGCCATTTGAGTTTGATGACCCCACAGCTCGGCTGTTGTATCCGCTCTCATAATAAGCCATACAGATCCCTGGAAGAAAGCAAGCAAGGAAAGGGGTATAAAAGATCTGTGCTGTAAATGGAAAAGCCATCCTGATTTTTTTTAAATAGAACATTTAGAACATAATGCTTAACTATCTTCTCATTCTTCCCTCAACCAAGGAAGGACCCAAAAAGTCCAGTATATTTTGGAAACCTTCAAGGAATTTGGAATAAATCTGTTTCTGTCTCCAAGATATACCTGGATTTCTTAAAGGCGCAAAAAGCCACCTCCCCTTTCTTCTCTCTTTCTAATTTAAGCCTTCCGGGAGGGAATACTCTTTCATTGTGCATCTTTTGGCAATCTCCATGTTCCATATTCATAGACTTGAAGCCTCGCATTCCCATCGGCCCATTTAGACCACTACCTGATTGGACAGCTTGGACAGTTCTGATTGGCTTGCTAAGAGTCTGCCACGATTGGCTAAAACCAAGCATGGCAGACTTGAAGCAGCATCATTGGCCGCCTAGCTGTGGTGAGCTCTATAAAAGAGCAGCTGCTATTGTTTCTTAAGCTTGTTCTAGCCAGTAAATAAAGAGCTGTTGTTACTGAGCCGAAGTCTCTCGTCTTAAATGAACCCGACCTTCCGACCTTAACACTGGCGACGAGGGTGGGATAAAGAAGACAATGAGACAATCCAGCATGTGGCAAATGGCGCGAAATGACCATCAAGATGGTCAGCAATGCCACGCCACCCGCACCCTTTAATCTGGCCACTGAGGACTGGGAGTCCTACATCGACTGGTTTCAGATGTTTTTGGAATTCAGCAACCTGAAAGACGCCAACGGCAACCAGAAACGGGCTATATTCCTATCACACTGCGGGCCCGCCGTGTTTAAAATGGCCAAGGCTTTGGCAAAACCCGCAGACGTCAAAACGATGGATTGGGACGACCTCGCACCCATCCTCCGAAACCACTATGCTCCGGCCGTGCCCACCTCATTCGCTGGCACGACTTTTACCAAAGAGATCAGCACGAGGGTGAGAGCATTAGCGAATTCGTAGCTGATCTGAGGGACCTTGGAGGGTTGTGTGGATTCACTGACCTAGAAGAGGCCATGCGAGATCGGGTCATCCTCGGCCTAAAAGACCCCACTCTACAAAGCAAGTTGATGGCAAAGGGCAGTATCTCCCTCGCTGACACCATAGCTGAAGCAACAGCAGCAGAAGCCACACGCAAATCAGCGGCTCGGATGTGGCGATCAAACAGAGCCGGCCGCCGCCCAGTCAGCGAAACAGCTTCAACATCGGAGAAGCATACTACCACCACCCAGCACGGCAACACCGAATCCCCCTCTGACAGAGACTACGAGGAGGAAGAAATCCACTGGCTCCAGTCAGAACGTGATCGACGAGACCGGCGGTGTCGTAAGTCAGGGTTTCAATGCGCCGGATGCGGAGGTGATCACCCCCACTCTGAATGCCATTTTCTTGACGCCATTTGTCAGCATTGCGAGAAGGGGGGGCACATCACAAAAGTATGTCAAAATAAACGCAACCTCAGCCCCCGGTGTCGAGGAAGTAGCTCGAGATGATGAGATGGCACCCCCCCAAAGCATCGGGACCGCCAGCCTGACAGCCGATGGAACCGAGACAGCTGGACCAAGTTATTCAACGAGGCACCACCCTCAACCATGCCCTGCAGCAAAGTGCCTACCCTGTACCAGTAGTCCAACACCTCCTGCACTCACTGGGGGTGTGGGGGGGGCCTGGGGCTTTGTAAAGCTTGACCTGGCACAAGCCTATCAACAGCTACCGGTCAATGCAGAAACAGCCGAAGCTCAAACGATCGTAACACACCGAGGGGCATTTAAATGCAACCCCCTCCAATTCGGCGACAGCGTAGCGCCTGGGGTTTTCCAAAGCCTCATGGAAAGAATGCTGCAAGGCATTAAGGGAGTAGTGCCGTACTTTGATGTATTAGTGGCAGCGGCTAATAAAAAACAACTAGAAAAACGCCTAAGGGTTGTACTCCAAAAATTTAAAGACTCTGGTTTGAAAGTTAAAAGAGAGAAATGTCAACTATGCACCGAGAAAGTTGAGTTTTGGGGGTACCTCCTAGACAAACACGGAATTGACCCCACCGAGAAAAAACTTAAAGCCATCAAGGAAGCCCCCAGACCGAAAAACAAAGTGGAGCTTCAAGCATTTCTTGGACTCATTAACTTTTATAATGTTTTCCTACCCCAAAAGGCGACCGTGGTGGAACCCTTGCATAGACTACTGGACAAAACTGCCTCCTGGATTTGGGGAAAACAGGAGGAAAACGCCTTTCAACAAATAAAAAATCTCTTAACTTCCAATGCAGTCCTCATCCAGTATAGTGAAATTCTACCACTAACGTTGACATGTGACGCATCACCTTTTGGAGTAGGGGCAATCCTCAGTCATACCTTACCAGATGGAAAAGAGGCACCCATTGCCTTCTTTTCACGAACCCTGTCCAAGCCAGAAAGAAACTACAGCCAGCTAGACAAGGAAGCCCTAGCAATCATCTCCGGAGTGAAAAGGTTCCACGAATACGTTTACGGTAGGACCTTTTCAATCATTACTGATCATAAACCCCTGCTAGGCATATTGGCAGGCAACAAGGCCACCCTCAACATTCTGTCACCTCGCATGACGAGTTGGTCTGAGTTCTTGGCCTCCTATAACTACCAGCTCATACACCGCCCCGGCAAGGACATTCTGCACGCCGATGCCTTAAGCCGCTCACCCCTCCCAGACGTGTAAGATGACCCAGCACCCACCTCTCAAGTTCTCCAAATAGAAACCCTACCCAGCCCACTCCTCACTGCGCCAGACATTGCCCACGAGACAAAAAAAGACAGGTGGCTGACGCGAGTCTTGAGCTGGGTAGAACGAGGTTGGCCAGAAAATAACAAAGATGAACACTTTAAAGCTTTCAGGAACCGGCTAACTGAGCTCTAAAAGGGTGCATACTTTGGGGAGATCGGGTGGTGATACCAGAAACATTACAAACCAAAGTATTGGACATGCTGCACGAAGGGCACCCGGGCATCGTCTGGATGAAAGCCCTGGCAAGAAGCTACACTTGGTGGCCGGGGATGGACAGATCGAAACATGGGTCGCCGCATGCAACAGTTGTCAACAAATGCGATCCACCCCCCCCCCACAGCACCACCTCTGGAATAGGAAACACCCAGAGGCCCCTGGTCATGAATCCACCTTGATTTCGCTGGCCCCACTCACGGACACACATTCCTGATAACCGTCGATGCCTATTCTAATTGGCTGGAAGTTTGCACTATGAAAAAGACAACCACAGAGGCCATCATAACTAAACTCAACAAACTTTTTGCCACACACGGGTTGCCTGATGTAATAGGGCCACAGTTCATGGGCCACAGTTCATGGCATTGGCATTCGAACAATATCTGCCCGGGGCATCAGACATGCTTTGACATCGCCCGCTTACCCGGCGGTTCAGTTTACAAAAAAACCCTACAAAAAATTGAAGATGGCAACATCCAGGAAAAAATCAATAAAATGCTACTGATACAACACATCACGCCGAACACAACCACTAATAAATGCCCAGTGGAACTACTTATGGGCAGAAAGCTCCGTTCACCACTAGACCGTTTACACCCCACCTATAACCCGGAGAAACCCCCAGGCTCCACCAGCTGACATCGCGCATTCAACATCAGTGACACTGTCTTCGTGAAGAGCTTCACCGGGGACCCTCTCTGGGTACCTGCACGCATCACCCAAATAACCACCCCCCGGTCCTACTGCCTAGAAACAACTGATGGGCGTAGCTGGAAATGCCATATCAACCAGCTACAGTCAAGGCTAGCCAGTCCAGACCTTAATAAAGAAATCAGAGGGGGGGGGGGGAAACCTCAAACATTGAAAACAGAAAAAACTCAATGCAAGCAGAACACCCCCCTGACCAAACCCCCAAAATAAACCAACCAAACTCACCTGAAAACTCAGAACCGCTGCAGACAGGTGCTTCACCTGAAAGGAATGACTGGACAAGCTCGACCAGCCCAGAAAATCCAGGCAGGAGCAGCGGAGCGAACGACTCGACCAACCTGGGTGAACCAGGTGGGAGTCGCAGCTATAGGCCCGGCTCACCCTTCCAGGCAGTTCCATCAGCAGAGTTGAGAGCGACGCGGAGCCCAGCCGAACCGGCCGACGATCAGAGACTAAATGAAGCGTGCAAGTCAAGAAGAGCTGCCGCGGCTGCTATTGCTTCTTAAGCTTGTTCTAGCCAGTAAATAAAGAGCTGTTGTTACTGAGTCGAAGTCTCTTGTCTTAAAGGAACCCGACCTTCCGAACTTAACACTCCAAATGTAGGAAATCTTCTATGATGGCCCCAAATTTACTAAATTTAAATGATTTGGTGGAATTTGAAAGATCTTACTTCTGAGAGGATGTTTATCCTGGTAGGGATAATCCCTTATTCTTAAGAGAGTAAATAAAATATTGTCTAAGCCATAATTGTAAAACAATCAAACTACATGGAGACCAAGATGGCATAGCCGTATCTCAGTTCTGCAATTGTCCCAATCAGGCAACAAATTGGAAATCTACTATCTTGATAAAAATAAGGGTGTTAGTCCTGGGAGAAGCTATCTCTAATCATTTGGGATGCAAAGAAAACATATATTCTCATTCTAAGAACATTCAAATGATTCATTAGGAAGGTTGGTTGAACCTAGGGTGGGATTCTATCAGGTCGGACTGGTTCTATAGAACCAATTGTTATGATTCTGCAGGCAAATCATTCCCCTGGCTGGCCTTGCCCCTCTCTGCCCATCCCTCCACACCCCGCCAAGTCAGTCCTTATTGCGCATGTGCAACGTCATGCACATGCCCAACATCACTGACTGGATTCTTCCCTGCCTGGTCACTCTTTAAGGTATTTCTCCCCCCCCCAACCATCAGCTGTCTCTAATGAACAGGAACTTCCTATGATCAGCTGTGCTGGGATTCCCCTCCTCTTACTTCTTTACCCAGGAGACTTCCAGAAAGGTAAAAATTAAGGGGGGGGGGCACAGCACAGCACAGCACACACACCCACACACACCATTTTTTGCCTTCCTGGGCCCCAGGGAAACTTCCTGGGAGCAAAAATGACCCCTTAGGCTCTGTTCTTTATTCCTGAGCCATCTGGGAGAAAAAATGTCCCCCCACCCCACCCCAGGAGGCTTCCCTGAGGCCCAGAAGGCCCAAGAAGGGGGGGGGGATTTGCTGCAAAAAAAGCCATGCCCACACAGTCACATGGCCACACTCACCTAGCCATGCCCACAGAACCAGTTGTTAAAATTTTTGAATCCCACCCCTGGGTTGAAGTAATTCTTGAAAAATCTGCCCCATTTTGGATCCCCCTTGCAAACCTGGAACTTGCTATGGTGGAGAAAAAAAGAGTAAACTCACAGTTGCCCAACCTGTAGCCATAATATCTATTTATGCCATTTTGTCTCAGAATTGAAGCCAGTTCACATTTGGGGTATACTTTGGCTTCATTGGCTGCAATGAAGAGGAAGAGGAGGATGAGCACTATTGCCTTCATTGCTATGGCTCCTTGGGGGACGATGTCTGACTTTGCCAGGACAGGATTTTATAGTCACAGCTTGAGAAATTGGCACCTCTGGAGGGATGTAAACAAGGTATGTAGCAATAATTCCCTGTTGTAATGATGAGGCAGTCGAGTTGTTTTATCATGAACAACTGAATCATGATGATCTTTATTGGAGTCTAGTCTTGTATTTATACACATTTTTAATTATCCTCCATCATTGGTTAACTTTGGTTACTGCTTAACTTTCATTGCTGTTTTGCACAGTAATCCATACAATTAATTATCTGTAGTTAAAGTCTAACATATGTTTACTTCTTCTCTCTAATCCTCCTTTAGATTAGTGACTTTGTTTACCTGAGTTGTATTTGCTTGGAAACATTCTTATCTGAGGTTTGCCATCCGAGATTGGAACATTCCTGCAATTACAACTCTAGAATTCCCCTATCTGAGATTAATGTCAACTAATAAGCAGGGAGTGCTGAGGGCAAAGATCAAGGAGAAATAATAATTACCATTTTCAATTTTATCAGAAGCCAAAACAAACAAATAGTAGATGGCATTAAAAATGCTTGACAGATATTGGCTCAATGAACAAGTGCTGGTTTCAACTGTGATTGAAGCCGCAAGCTTTTTTATGCGCCTCATATTTGATGTATGTGAAAAAGGGAGAGGGCTTTTATTGTGTGGTGTCATGTGGGGCACATCTTCAGGTGTTTCTCCCCCATCTAGTGTGCCAAGATGGTTGACCTTGACTGGGTATAAACAAGTCCATTTAGCTGTGCAATAGATCATGAGAGCATCCCTCCCTTTTGGTTCACACACAGGCCATCTTCTCTGGAGCTCACTTCCCCACTCAAATAGCAATCTTCCCCACTCTCCGTTACTATGGCAGCTGATAGCAAACAAGCATCAAAGAGGCTGACATTTGATTTTATTGTTGTTTACCCTTCTTACATGTGTCATCAAGTCATCATCAACTCTCTGTGACCACATAATTTTTTCCATGATCTGAAATGGCTGAATTCTATAACTGGATTCTGTGAATCATTCACAGTATGAGTCACTGCAGTGAACTCTACATAGGCTGTTCTCGAAGACTACCCAGAAAGTACAATGGGCAGTAGAAGCAGGAATGGACATAAGTCAGTTTAGTTGTTGTTCTGTATGAAGTTCTGTATATAACCCCACAAAACCAATGGTGCACAGTCCACATGTACTTTTCTGCTTAGCTGTGACAAGAAGCCAGAAACTTTTAATTCAGATAAAAGACATCGAGTATACCATAGATGCAACTACAAATTTACAAACACTGTCATATACTGGTTGGAGAATATCTCTCTCTGCTGCTTTATTGTTGCATAAAATATATGAACACTATATTCCAACAGTTGCCATTGTTTTCTTGGGAAATTCAGGGTGTTGGTTTTTATCTGCAAAAGCCGTACCTGTTGACAGGATCCCCGTAGACTAACTCATCTCCAATTTTGTCTGTCTATCCAGGATTAGACTATTTCAGATCTGATATAAACAGTAAGAGTATCTTTTAGAAGCAAGAATCTGGCTTCCCTGAGATCCAAACAGCCTCCAATTGGATCTGATGCTCATTAGATATCAGACTACACTGGATTGGGTGGCTTGGAGGCACAAAGTCAGATATGTCTTTGTGGGGGTAGGTAGACAACTTATGAGAAGCTTAGAAATGGGATACTAAGTAGAGATGCAGACTGAAGAACGATAGCAGGACAACAAAAAGCAATGTAAGTAGGTACTATCACAATGATCCAAGTAGGAACTTGAAACAGTTTTGAGAGACAAGATGATTAAGCATGAATCTTCATGAAGTGATGGGTGCAATTGGACAATTAGAAAGACGGATAAAAGAGAAAGAGGATTAGAATTTCCCTACAAACTTTTCAATTGAGTTCTTTCGGACATTTCACCTTTTTGCTTTTCTAATGAAATAGGTGTCAGCCCTTGGTAGTAGATCAGGTCAGGAAAAAAAAAAACACTACAAGGATTATGGGAATCTATACTACTTCATTGTTATAGACCACAATAATAAGAATAGAACTTTAAAAGCTTCTCTCTCCCACCTCATACACAAACAGGATCAAGGTCAGGTAATTTTCAATCTCTTTCAGATGCTTCCTTCTTTCCCAGGACTGAGTCGTCATTCTTTTCTCATCAACTTAATATTAATTAATATTAATATTAATTAATATTAATCTCTTAATAGTTCTTTTAACAATTCTTGCATTCCTTTATCAAGATTATATATCTTCGACCCTACATATCTTACCACTACAAAGCTTATTGCAGACATTAGCTGTAAGGCCCTGGTAATTGTTGCACCACCAAGGGCTGTTTATCCAGAAAATCCCATAGTCACGACTGCCATTCCTGTTTGGCTGCCCCACTTTGTGGGTGTCAAAACTGCTTTCATGAAAAGCCATACAGACCCCTGGAAGAAACAAAATGGGGAAAGGGCCACAAGAGGCCTGTGCTATAAATGAAAAAGTTATCCTGGTTTCTCACCCAGAACATTTAAGACAGAATATTGAACTATCTTCTCATTCTGTTCCAAAGAAGGAAGGACCCAAGAAGTTCAATACATTTTGGAAACCTTCTGGAGAATTTGGAATAAGTCTGATAGTTCTCTCCAATATATTCCTGGGGTGGTTAATGGCACATAAAGCCCCCTCTCCTCTCTTCCTTATCCAGGCCTTCCAGGGAGGAGATACATTTCCATTGTGAATCTTTTGCTTTGCGGTCCCTGTGGAAAATCTTCTGTGATGGCTCCTGGATAATTTTCTTCATCATGATCTGAAATTGCTGAATTCCACAACTGGGTTGTGTAAATTATTCACAGTATGGGTCACTGCAGTGAATTCTATATAAGCTGTCCCGGAAGGCTATCCAGAAGCCAGATCTGGTCCAGAGGTGGGCAGCAGAGGGAGGGATTTTGTTTGTTAATTGCCACTTGGTTTCTGGGGGAATTCAAAGTGATAATTTTGAACTGAAAAAGCCCTATGTGGTCACAGGATGCCTCATTATTGCTATTATTCTTCTAATCCTTCCTATTACCTATCCCCTTCTACTTATGAGTATAACCTTGTTGCTTGTATCATAATGATTTATATTGTTTTATTTAGTTTCCTAGTATAATTTGATTGCTTGTTTACTATCCTATGACTATCACTAAGTGTTATGATTCTTGATGACTGTATTCTTTGTGGACACTGAGAGCTTATGCACCAAGGACAAGTTCCTTGTTTTGGATACTGTCCTCATTCTCTGAGATCAACACAGCCCCCACCCTGCTCTCTTTTAAAAGACCTTGAACCCCTTAATACTTCCTCATTGCTGCACCGCAGTGACCTGACACTGTTTCTGAATTGGAATCATTGTTATGAAAATGTGTGTATTTTGTACATCTCCATATCAAATTTTATATGATTCCAAATTATTACCATTTGTTTTAAGCATTGTAACTTGTGTTCAAAATCCCCCAGCAACAGCAACGAGTGGTCCTGAATTATTGAGACACGGATTTGGAGGTCTTTGGGAACAAAATGAGGCTATGATTGGCTAGGGGAAATTAAGACTGAAGACATGTCTAGTTCTGCTGAAATTAAAAAACTGAATCCTCCCTATCATTTTGACAGATTTCTTTCTTTGCAGTACTTTCTCCAGGCAGCCCTAAATATAAGAATTCAAATTAAAAATAAGCATAATACATAATGCCTTTGTAGATCACATATATGTTTGTTTCTTTGACAATTTCTTTTTTTAATTTTTAAAATAATTTTTATTAAACAAACATGAACAAAAGCAAAAAGATACATGGTACAATCCTCCTAACCTGCATCTTTGTTTTACATTGCTAAATCACATATAAAAATAATACATAATAATTGTTGTGGAGCGATGGTAAGGAAGAGGCATGAGACCAGAGCGTACAACTAACAGGCTTTATTGCAATGAATAAAGGGTTGTCGCGTCTGCTAGCTAACTTGCAGACCAGCGGGCAACAACAGGCTGGCTCTGCTCGACAGCCGGCTTATATAGCCGGCTGTCAAACGGAGCCAACCAATGGGAGCTGCTGATGCTCCCGCTCAAACAACGGACCTGGTTGGGAACTCCAACCAGTTCCACAGACATAACACTCCTTTCCCCCAGCTGGGAACATGCATAGTCTTGTAGATACGTGGGTTGTCTACGCTGGCAACCAGAGCGTCGCAGTTCGGGCGAACTGTCGGCCGGTGTCGAGTCCTGGCTCTCGGGTCGTACCTCAGCGGTTGCTGGTGTGGGGGCTTGCCCTGGTGTGGTGTCCGGCAGTGCTGGTGCAAACCCTTGCTCAGGTTGGTCCGACCGAGTCTCGGGTCCTCCATCCAGCCCTCTCGCTCATCAGGGAAGACCAGGTTCCGCAGGGGATCTGCATCAGGCGCGGGTGAGGCGTCGTTGGCGCTGGCAGGTTGGCACGGGTTGGTGTCTGTCTCGCCTATCCGTCACCTTCTGAGTTGATCCACGTGTCTCCGCCACAAACGTCCATCCTCTAGGAGGACCCGGTAGGATCTGGGACCTGTGACTGACACGATTTGTCCTGGCACCCACAACGGCTCTCCCGCGTAGTTCCTGGCGTATACCAGGTCTTGTGGGGCGAAGTCTCTGACCAGACTAGGCAACCTTGTAATTTTGACAGCTCCTGCTGGCGGGTTTTAAAGGGGACAAAATCAGTTGTACATTGAGTTTCCAGCCACCCCCTTCCCACCCAGTCCAGAACCTGGGTGATGATTTTGTCCTTTTTCGAGTGCGCCGCGATGTCCTCGGCTGTCACTGGAAGCTTGAGTTCGTTGACCTCGAAAATGGCATGGATAGGTGCTGGGTCTTCGACCGGGACCGGCAGGGGGCAGCGACTAAGGGCATCGGCGTGGCTCAGGGTCTTGCCAGGACGATGCACTAACTTGAATGAGTAAGCGGCCAGAAACAAAGTCCATCTGGTCATTCTGGGTGAAAGTACCTGCGGAGTTTGCTTATCTCCAGATAGGAGTCCTAAAAGAGGTTTGTGATCAGTCACTAACTCAAAGTGGTGGCCAAACACGAACTCGTGGAACTTCTTAACTGCAGCCACTGCAGCCAGGGCCTCTTTATCGATCTGGCTATAGTTCCTCTCGGTAGGAGAAAGAGTCCTGGAAAAGAAAGCAATTGGTGCCTCGGAACCATTGGGGAGTCTGTGGCTCAGGACAGCCCCAATGCCAAAAGGGGATGTGTTAGCAGCCAGGACCAGGGGAAGACGTTGATCGAATTGAACTAGGACCGCTTCTGATGTGAGTAAGGCCTTGACTGATTTGAAGGCGTGGGCTTCCTTGGGTCCCCAGTGCCAGGGTGAGTCTTTATCTAGTAGCCTATGCAATGGTTCAGCGACAGATGCCTTGTATGGGAGGAATGAGGCGTAAAAATTCAAGAGTCCCAGGAACGCTTGAAGTTCGGTCTTGTTGGTAGGTGTGGGTGCCTCATGGATGGCCTTTACCTTGGATTCAATGGGGTGGATGCCAGAGGCGTCTATTCTATAACCCAGAAAGTCCACCTGCCTGGTGGCGATGGCACACTTCTCCCTCTTAAGTTTAAGGCCATGCTTCCTGAACCTCTCTAGCACTGTCCTGACTCTCTGAATGAGCTGGGGCCAGTTCGTGGCTGAGACTAAGATGTCATCGAAGTAGGGTACTACTCCTGGGAGACCCTGGAGAATCCTCTCCATAAGTGACTGGAAAATGCCTGGGGCCACGCTGACCCCAAATTGGAGGCGCTTATATTTGAATGCCCCCCTGTGTGTGACTATTGTTTGTAACTCCGCTGTCTGTTCATCGACAGGGAACTGTTGGTATGCCTGGGACATATCTAACTTGGCGAAAATGGTGCCGGGTTCGAAAGTGTGTAACAGATGCTGAATAACGGGCACAGGGTAAGCACTGACCTGCAGATAGCGGTTGAGCGTGGTTTTGTAATCCGCACAGATTCTCAAACTGCCATCTTTCTTGAGTGGGGTGACTATGGGGGTCTCCCATTTCACGAAATCAGTGGGTTCTAACACCCCTTGTTTGAGTAGTTTGTCTAGTTCTGCGTCCAATTTTGGACGGATGGCAAAAGGCACCCTACGTGGTTTTAAACGAAGAGGGATTGCCTGGGGGTCTACTGAAAATGATATGGGGGTGCCTGAATAGCAACCCAGCTCATTGCTAAAAACATCGGAAAAATCTAAAAATAGTGTGTCTACATCAGAAGTTGAGACAGCATGGATCCCGGTTACACTAAGGCCGAGAGAAGGAAACCAATCAAGTCCTAATAGACTAGGGAGGGTACCATTAACAACCACTAGGGGCAGATGGCCTTTAAAGGTTTGGAATTGAACAAGGAACTTGCCTTTCCCGAGGACAGGAATGTTCTTGCCCTGGTAGTCTCGCAGCGTCAGGTGGCATCTTTGTAGCTGTTTCCTTGACAGCCTGGGCTGGATCCTCTTCAGGGTATCCCAGGAGATGATTGAGAGCGCGGATCCCGTGTCCACCTCCATCCTGCAGGGTTTACCTTCTAGGAAAACAGAAATTTTAATTTTATCAGGGGTTTGGGAAGTATGGTTAGCGTGGTAGCAGGTATAGCAGTCCTCCACTTGCCTTTGGGAGTTAGAAGGTGGTGGAGGTCTTTGAGGTAAGGATCGCCCTGCTTGGCAGACTCTAGCGATGTGACCCTTCTTTTGGCAGTTCAGGCAGGTGGCGTTTCTGAACCTGCAGGATGCCCTGGGGTGGGAGCCTCCACAGGTTAGGCACATGGGAGGTTGTTTGGGGGTGGAGTTGTTTCTCTGCCCCGCTCCTACCTGTGAAGGCTTCTGATGATTTAGTCGGTTAATGTCAGACGTGTCTGTGGGGTCATCTTCATTGATTACCTCTTCGGAATGGACAGTTTGCATGCTGGGTTTAGATTGATTGCCCTGAATTTTGGCTGCTGACTGGGCCGAGAGCTCAGCAGCCAGGGCTTCCTCCATGGCTAAGGCTAGAGTCAGGTCTTTTTTCACCAGCAAACGCCTTTGGAGTCTCAAATCTCTCACCCCACAGACGATCTGTTCCAGCATCATGTCTTCCAAATATTCTTTGAATCCGCACTGTAAAGCGGCTGTTCTCAGGGCGGCCATGTATTCGTTGATCGACTCCCTCTCTGCCTGCTTCCTGACTCTGAAGGCATACCTTCTGGCTATTTGGGACGGTTTGGGTGAATAGTGATTTGAAAGTATCTCCTGTAGCTCGTCCCATGGGACGCTTCTGATGGCGCGGGGCACAACTAACGCTGTAGCGGTGTCGAAGACGGCGGCTCCGCAGTAACTCAGGAAATAGGACTTCTTCCTATGCTCCGCAGCGTTGGCTAGACCGATGGCGTCAAGAAAATGGCTGAACCGATTTTTGTAGGAGTCCCATGTCTCCTCGTTTGGCTTGAATGGAGGGAAAGCTGGATTCGCGCTCATCGTGGAGAAGGAAACAGGTTCGCTTGCTTCGAATCGCTGTTGAATTTGCGCCCTTAAAAGAACGCGGCTGCGGTTGTCTCTCTGGGCTGTTTAGCTCTTTTTTGAAAATCGCGCTCTTGGTGAGCGTGGGCGGCCTCGGCTGCTGTGCCTGTGGCTCGTTTCAGCGAATCAGCTCAAACAGTATCAGTTTGAATTTCACGCTCTCTGTGAGCGTGGGCGGCTGTGGCTACAGCGCCCTTGGCTTCTCTCTCTGTGACTACAGCTCTTTGAAATAACGCGTCTGGTTAGCCTTCGACCATCCTATCCTCGTCGCCAGTGTTGTGGAGCGATGGTAAGGAAGAGGCATGAGACCAGAGCGTACAACTAACAGGCTTTATTGCAATGAATAAAGGGTTGTCGCGTCTGCTAGCTAACTTGCAGACCAGTGGGCGACAACAGGCTGGCTCTGCTCGACAGCCGGCTTATATAGCCGGCTGTCAAACGGAGCCAACCAATGGGAGCTGCTGATGCTCCCGCTCAAACAACGGACCTGGTTGGGAACTCCAACCAGTTCCACAGACATAACAATAATAATACATGTTTACATTATACACACACACACGCACACACATCAAATCATTTCTTATTGTATTGATTCTTCCTCTTATCTAATCAAGCATAAAACTTATCCCATACTTAGTCCAATTCATCCTTATTTTTTAATTTCTTTGTCTTTGACAATTTCTGACAGAAGCATCAATCTGAGAACTGGCAGCCACGAGTCCACTGTGACAGATCTCTTCCTTTGCAGTGATTCCTCCAGGCAACCTTAAGCATAAATACAAATTAAAAATAAGCATAATGCATAATGTCTTTGTAGATCACAAAGATCAAGTCTCCTTGAAGAGATTGAGGGTGGTGAGCTAGTGGCTACTCTTGTTCATGCATTTTTCCTATTCTTTGACTTTCTTAATTGTTAATCTTCTCTCCGGGTTAAAATGAAAGAAACTACAATTGTTTTAGTTAAATAGTCCTCATCTTCTATTTCTCACAATAAAGTTTATATGCCACTCCTGCACAATAGATAATTTGGACTATAAATAACCTTCCCAGAGTCCATGTCAGTCAATACTCAGAGGAGTTAATATCTGGAGTATTGGGTAAGCACTAAAAAGCTCACAAAATTCTATCCAAAATCTTAGAATGCTTGAGAATAGCACACATCAGAGTAAATTCTAAATAATTCTGATTATTGAGCCCATAATGTTTTTATGCTTTGCTTATAGATGCTCAGCTTAAGGGATTTCCATCTAATGGTCTGCTGCTGCAGCCCCCTTTCCTATTTATCCTATGATTGGAGGCTTCACAACTATCTCTCCCTGCTTTTCTCATTACTATGTTCTTTACCTACCAGATCTCTGATCCCATGGAGCTCGTTCCTGCAATCAGAGTCCTGGTGTTTAAATGGCCCTTGGCCAAATTCTTCTGCTACCAGCCCCAGCTGGTTGCTAACTGCAATGTTGACTCTGTGTTTAAAAAGATTATCCATAACAATAAGGAAGCTTCAATGCAAAAAGAGATCACTTTGGCAGAAAAACAAGTCTGGTCACGTTGCCAACTTCAAAAGCCGATACAAACATTTATGCCACCAGATAAAAACTGAATGCACTAATTATCACATTAAACAAGAGGAAAGCCTTCTATGCACCACTTCCACCCGCGCTTTCTACAATTTTGTAAACAACAAACTAAAAGACTCAAGGTCCATCCCACCCTGAAAGGACCTAATGGCAAAGACTGCAGTGACGACACCATCAAAGCCAACCTCTTTAACACATTCTTTGGCTCAGTATTTGTAAACAGCAATGGATCAAGCCCAGTACTTCCTAGTCAAACCACAGACATCTACAATGATCTAATACATATCGATTTTACAGAAGACAATGTTTTTTCTGTCCTGTCTCATGGCACAGAGGTGGATTTGTGGCTATGCAGATGCAGATAGATAATTCCACAAAACATCCATAACGAAGTACATTTATTGGTACATCAGGTATCTTCATAACTCACATTTGTGACAAAGCTTTTTATTTTTGAGGCATGGTCTTGGAGGGCTTTGGGAACAAAATGGCCCACCAAGTGGCTGTGGGAAATTATGACCCTCCTGAAATTAAAAAAATTGAATCCTCCTTATGTTGGATCCTTCAAATACAGAATAGCTTGACCCTGGGTTCTCAGTAGAATCCAGTGTTGCAAATCCCCTCGAGTGAGATCTCAAAAAGGAGTGTGGATTCTTTCTGGATAAAATTATTACAGATTGGGAGGTTTTGCAGGAAAACCCTGCTTAATATTTTCCAAGTTAGCCAGGAACTGCCATTAGCTTTTTTCTGCCATCTTCTGTTTGTGGTTTTCTGTGTATGTTTACCTGAGCAGAGTATGTTTATCTGAACAGAGTGAACTGTATACTATATAAAATCATACATTGCAATGTCCTACCTGTCAATGAATACTACAGCTTCAACCATAACAACACAAGAGCACACAATAGACACAAACTCAAGGTTAATCACACCAAACTTGATTGCAGGAAATACGACTTCAGCAACAGAGTGGTCAATGTCTGGAATACTCTACTTTCCCCAAACCCCAAAAACTTTAGCCTTATTGACCTCACCCCTTTCCTAAGAGGTCTGTTGGAGGTGTGCATAAGTGCACCAACGTGCCTCCTGTCCCTGTCCTATTATTTCGTTTATATTTTTTTATTTTTCTTATATGTATCCATGTATTCATAACTATGTTTTTACTGATACCTATTATCTTGTAAGCAATTGACAAGTAAAAATAAATAAATAAAAAATAAATAAAAGTTTCCAGCAGAGTTTCCAGCAGACTTCTCAACTTTCTGCATGTGCAGGTATCACAGCCGGACCATGATTTGTTATACGTACTGGAACTGAGGATGCACAGAGTAGACTAGATTTAACAGACTAGTATATCTGGACTATGAGAAGAGATGTGAAAAGGATTTTGGAATAGCAAACATCACAATGGTTTGATCTGTGTCATTAATTTGCTAATGTTGCTTTCTTGTTTAGATGTCTGGTATTTGGCAGGTAAACTAATGGGATTTAAATATGAAGAATCGTTGCAGGAACTGGGTATGTCTAGTTTAATGAAAAGAAGAACCAGGGGAGACATGATAGCAGTGCTCCGATATCTCAGGGGCTGCCACAAAGAAGAGAGAGTCAAGCAATTCCATGACTGTAGAGTCTGTTAAACACAGACATTTGTTTGTGGGAGTCAAGTTATTCTCCAAAACCCTAGAGGGCAGGACATGAAGCAATGGGTGGAAGTTAATCAAGGAAAGAACCAATTTAGAACTAAGGAGAAATTTCCTGACAGTTGGAATAATTAATCAGTGGAACAATTTGCCAAGTTGGGAATGCTCCAACACTGGAAATTTTTTTTTTTTTGAAAACAATTTTATTGGTTTTTTTAAAAAAACAAACAAAACATAAAAACATCAGCTCTCTTCCATACATATATACAAGCAGTGTGTCAGTTGGTTCATCAGTTTTGTGCATTCATTTCGTAGTCTCAATTACGGCTATGTTACATAATAACTCATATTATCAATCCAAACTTATATGTCCTCATATCATTATTAAAAAATCATTTGACTATGATTTTATTCATTCATACTTTATGAGATAACTATAATTTAAGTAGTTTATTCTATAACAAATCATATAATCATACCAAATCTATCCTAAAAAACACTTTATAGATATGATGTCAAATAACAAAAGAAAAAGAAAAAACAAAGATATTCCTTATTATCTAACATTCTAAATATTCTATTATTGTATTTTATCATCCAACCATTGATAGAAAAGGTCCCAAATTTTATAAAATTGTTTATACTCTTGCTCTCTAATTTCAAATGTCAATCTATTCATCACAGCACATTCCAATATTTTCTTAATAATTTCTTCCTGCAATGGAATTTTCTCATTTTTCCAATTTTTAGCAAATACAATCCTAGCCGTAGTTAATACATTTACAATCAAATATTTCAAGTCTTTACTGTATGCATCTGGTAAGATTCCCAATAAGAAAAACCCCGGTTTCAAATCTATGTGTTTCTTTGTCATTTTTTCCAACCACATGCGGATTTTATTCCAATATTTTCTAGCATCCTCACAGGTCCACCACATATGGTAGTATGAGCCAGGTATCTGATGACATTTCCAGCATTTTTCAGATTTATTCTTGAACATTCTTGCTATCCTTGTCGGGGGAAAGTGCCACCTGTGAAACATCTTATACAGATTTTCTTTATAAGCTGTTGACTTGTCATTTTATAATTTTGCGACCATAGTTTTTGCCATTTCTCTAAATCAATCCCATACCCAAAATTCCTCCCCCAAGCAATCATAGTTTCTTTAACTTGTTCTTCCTCTAGCTTAATTCCCAGTAAATAACCATACAGTTTTTTAATCACCTTTTCATCAGTACCTGTCAAAATCTTATCTAAATCAGTCTGTTTATCATAAAATCCCTCTGTTTTAGAATCTTCATTGAGTGTATTTGCACATATGAAAACCAATTCATCATTATACATTGTTCCTCTAGATTTTGTATCGATTCAAGTTCACCCTTTTCAATCAATAATTCCCCATATCTAACTGTTTGTTCCTTCTTATAGATCATAGGATAGAAAAATGCTTCAATAGTCGATAACCAAACTGGAATTTTCAGATAACATTGTTTTTTTATCTTCTCCCAGTTTAACCACAAAGACTCCCGTATATAATGTCTTCTAAAGTAACCCTGTGTTTTAGTTCCCTTATACCATAAAAAAGCGTGCCAACCCAACAGCAAATCATGTCCTTCTAATGTCAACAATCTAGTCTTTCTTAGTGTTATCCATTCCTTAACCCACATCAAATTTGCAGCTTGGTAGTACAACTCCCAATTAGGCAGGCAAAAACCTCCTCTAATTCTAGCATCTTGCAAGAGCTTTAGCTTTATCCTCGCTTTCTTACCTTGCCACATATACTTCAACACAATTTTATTTAAGTCCTCAAAATAGTCTTTTCTGAGCCTAATTGGTATTGTTTGAAACAAAAATAAGATTCTGGGTAAAATATTCATCTTGATTGTTGAAATTCTCCCTATTAATGACAATTGTAAGTTTTCCCATTTCTTCAAATCTAAGGCTATCTGTTGTTTAAATTTAATATAATTATTCTCTTTTAATGTACTACATCTTGATGTCAAGTATATCCCCAAATACTTGACCTTGTTCGTAACTTGGATTTTCAACAGGTCTGCCAGTTCTTCTCTTTGTCTTAGTAGCATGTTCTTTGACAAGATCTTTGTTTTATCTTTATTTATTTTCAGACCAGCCAACTCACCATATGTCTCTATCTTTTCCAATAGCTTTGGAGCTGTTTCTAAAGGATCTTCCAAAATAAAGGCTAGGTCATCCGCAAAGGCTTGCAATTTAAATTCTTCCTTTTTAATTTTCATTCCTTTTATTCTTTTGTCTTCTCTAATATTTCTATTCAACACTTCCAAAGTCAATACAAATAGCAAAGGAGATAGGGGACATCCTTGTCTTGTGCCTTTTCTTATATTAATAAAGTCTGTAAGTTCTCCCTCCATCATTACCTTTGCTGTTTGCTCATGATAAATAGCTTCTGTTGCTTGGACAAATTTTCTGGCAAAACCCATCTGTTCCAATAGAAGTAACATAAATCTCCAATTCACATTGTCACATCCTGAAAAACAAATGGCTTTGATATTCCTAGATGCTCAACACTGGAAATTTTTAAGAAGAAATTGGATAACCATTTGTCTGAAGTGGTGTAAAGTTTCCTGCCTAGGCAGGGAGTTGGACTAGAAGACCGCCAAGGTCCCTTCCAACTCTGTTACTCTATTCTATTCTATTCTATTCTATTCTATTCTATTCTGTTCTGTTCTGTTCTGTTCTATTCTATTCTATTCTATTCTATTCTATTCTATTCTACTCTACTCTACTCTACTCTACTCTACTCTAAATGGCCACCTAATTCTAACTGCAGACCTCATTTTTTTCTTACAGCAAAGACCAAAAGTCAAGCCTTAACATAACTGGACGTTGACCATAGAATTTGTCTGGCCGTGCTTGGATGCCAATCTACCATTTGCAAATGATTGGTAGCCAGTTCAATTATGTTGGAATAATGAAGGATGAAAGGAAACAAATCATGATACAGAGAAGGGTTTAATGCACAATACTCGTTTTATTGAAGCAAGTTTTGAAGATTTTTTAAAAGCATTATGTTTCCCTCTTTTCCACCCAGAAATCATTTAAAAATCATTGTTTTGTGTGCAAAGAAACTCATTCTTCCCAACATGTGGAGCACAGGTCTGGAATCAAACTGCTCAATATGGTTATATAAGGAATAATATCATTGTCACAACAGAAGGAGGAAGAGAAATGCAGGATCATCAAACTCAGAGCTAGCAGCCTCTGGTCCATCTTGACAGATTTTTTCCTTTGCAGTTTTTTTGCCAGGCATACCTTAAGAAAGAATAAAAATAAGAAAAATGCACATTTTTGTAGAACACACTTGTGATAGTGTTTTTAACAGTTTCAAATGGCGTAATTCTACTTGGAAAGATTTAGGAAACATCGAGGTGAGCTAGTGCAACTATCATTCATTCATCTTTCCTGTTCATTGACAGTTCTTTTCTTAGTTGTTTAAATAAATCTCCTATCCTTCAGATTAAAACAATAGTTTTAGCTAAAAAAGTCCTGGCTTTTTATTTCTCATAATAAAGCTTACATGCCATAATGTCCAATAGATACTTTGGACTCTATTCAGAACAGCACACAGAATACTTTTATATAATTCAGATTATTTACCACAAAGTATTTTTATTCTTTGCTTCTAGATACTCAGCTGAAAAGTTTTTGATCTCATGATCTTCTGCTGCCTCTCCCGCCCCTTACTATTCATTCTATAATTGGACGCTTCATGAATGATCTCTTCCTATTTCTCATAGTACTGCTGGTAGGTTCTTTACCTACCAGATCTCTGTTCCCATGGAGTTTGTCCACGGAATCCTTGGGTTCAAAAGATCCTCTGCCTAATTCTTCTGCTACTCAGTACTAAATCCTAGATTTTTTAACAGCTGACAAGCTCAGAAGTGGACAATTAAGTAAAATGACTGAGAAGGAGTAACCCAGCTATAACCAGCATCAACAGTTGTGTCTTAAATTGTGTCTCAGGCTACTTTTAAACCAGGATTCAAAAGACTTCTTAAACCCATATTATAAAGTAACCAGAATGCAGGTGTAGCAATAAAAACACAATCTGTAATGTTCAGATAGTATATTTCACTACCAACGCTAAGACGTCTTACAATAGTCTAAAGAAACTAATTAAATTTCATGAGTACAAGTTCAGTTGCTAGCCAATGTTCCAAATATAAGATGATAATGAGATATTGACTCACCAGGCATTCATCCCATTGGGATCACGCACAATTCTTTTAGCACAAGTAATATCATCGGTGATGTCATCATTTATGAAAGCTGCCAAAAGAGCAAATTAGAATTTATCAAATTCCAGATGTTTCAAAGGTATTTCCAAAGATTTCCATAAACTTATTGTTTAAAACAGATTCTTACCCAGCTGGTGTAAACCATGAAATGCCTTTTCTCCTGCTCTGAACATGGAGAATAACATGTTTGAAAAATGTAGAGTTTGTTTGTACTCTAGACTGAAAATGCTGGATATGAAGGCATCCTGACAGCAGTATTGCATTCTTGGAAAGGAGCCAGAGAGGAAATATCTCACTTAACTGCTAAATTCTGACAATGGGCAGAAAACACTGGATTGAGCATAGCTGGCTAGAGAATTCTGGGATTGAAGCTCACAAGTCTAAAAGTTGCGAAGTTTGGGGACCCCTGCTCTAGCAAGATATTAATTATTGTGAAGATAGGATCATGTGGCTCCTTTATAAGCAACACTTTTCATTGTACAACATGGAGAGCAGGTTTAGTCAAGTGGTTAAATCTCCAGGCTACAAACCAGGAGACTGTGAGCTCTAATCTCACCTTGGGCCAGTCTCTTCCTCTCAGCCCAACTCAATTCACAGAGTTAAGTTTGTTTCACAGAAAATAGGAGGAGGAGAAAGAATGAGTGCGAGGTATGTGTGCTGCCTTGAGTTGTTTATAAAAGTAATAAAAGTGAAGAAATCTTTAAAAAGCACTGAAGAGAGTGTGAGATAGTTAATGTGAGAGGGACAGGGGGACTTCACCACATAGAAGTCTTTTGCTCTTTAGATAATACTGTGGTGGATGTTCTGGGGACAGAAATGGAGATATAACTGTGTGGAGGAATTTAGAGTAGTTGTGACAAATTGGGTAGCAGGACATTAAACAGAAAAAGGCCAAGAGGCCAACACAAAGCAGAGTGGCTAGATATTATCACTGTTGAGCCAAGCAGGAACTCAAAACAATTTCTATAGACAGTGTTGATGAGCCCTTATCAATCCTATCCATCTGAAACCCAACAAGGAGTATAGGCATATTACCCCATTGTGTCATAGAACATAATAGCAACAGAATTTTGGAAGCCTGTCAGACTTACCACTGCAAGGCTTATTACAGCCATTAGCTGTGGGACCCTGGTAATTGTTGCACCACCAACGGCTGCTTATCTGGAAAATCCCATATTGACGATTGCCATTTGAAGTTTGTGGCCCCACAAATCTGCTGTTGTATCTGCTCTGATAATAAGCCATACATATCCCTGGAAGAAAGCAAATGGGGAATGGGCTATAAAAGATCTGTGCTGTAAATTAAAAAGCCATCCTGATATTTTTTTTTTAAATAGAACATTTAGAACATAATGCTTAACTATCTTCTCATTCTTCCCTCAATCAAGGAAGGACCCAAAAAGTCCAATATATTTTGGAAATCTTCAGGAAATTTCGAATAAATCTGATTCTGTCTCCAAAATATACCTGGAGTTCTTAATGGCGCAAAAAGCCACCTCCCCTTCTTCCTAATTTGAGCCTTCCTGGGACGAGGTACATTTTCATTGTACATCTTTTGGCAATCTGCATATGTAGAAAATCTTCTATGATGGCGCCTTCAATCATATACTAAATTTAAATGATGGAATTTGAAAGATCTTACCTTTGAGAGGATGTTTATCCTGGTAGGGATAATAATCCTTATTCTTAAGAGAGGAAATACAATATTGTCAAAGCCATAAGTGTAAAAAAAAAGAAACCTACACGGAGACCAGGATGGCATAACCGTATCTCAGTTCTGCAATTGTTCCAATCAGGCAACAAATTGGAAATCTACTATCTTGATAAAAATAAGGGTGTTAGTCCTTGGAGAAGCTATCTCTAATCATTTGGGATGCGAAGAAAACATATATTCTCATTCTAAGAAGATTCAAAAGATTCATTGGGAAGGTTGATTGAACTAATTCTTGAAAGATCTGCTCCATTTTGGATCCCCCTTGCAAACCTGGAACTTGCTCAGGTGGAGAAAAAAATTGAGTAAACTCACAGTTGCCCAAGCTGTAGCCACGATATCCATCCATGCCATTTCGTCTCAGAATTGAAACCAGTTGACATCTGGAGTACACTTTGGCTTCATTGGCTGCAATAAAGAGGAAGAGGACGGCAAGGACTATTGCCTTCATTGCTGCGGCTCCTTGGAGGACGATGTCTGACTTTGCCAGGACAGCTACAGGATTTTATAGTCACAGCTTGAGAAACTGGCACCTCTGGAGAAGTGGTAAACAAGGTACGTAGCAATAATCCCCTACCTGAGATTAATATCAACTGATAAGCAGGGAGTGCTGAGGGCAAAGATCAAGGAGAAATAATAATTACCACTTTCAATTTTATCAGAAGCCAAAACAAACAAATTAAAAATGCTTGACAGATATTGGTTCAATGAACAAGTGCTGGTTTCAACTGTGTGATTGAAGCCACAAGCTTTTTTATGTGCCTCACATTTGATGCATGTGAAAAAGGGAGAGGGCTTTTATTGTGTGGTGATTGCTGCCTTCTTGACTTTTCAGACCTCCATCCCATAGACATTCCTCTCTCTCTGGGGAACTCAACATGTAGTTGAGGTTTCTATTTGTATCAATACAACTCTGGTTTCAGTATATATTTTTTGGTCTGATGAAGTTTGTGGAGTAATGCAACATATTGAAATCACCCAGTGAACAGTATTTTATTTCTTGGTTTTATTGCTGTTTTACCCTTCTTACATGTGTCAAGTCATCATCCACTCTCTGTGACCACATAATTTTTGTCCATGATCTGAAATTGCTGAATTCTATAATTGGATTCTGTGAATCATTCACAGTATAAGTCACTGCAGTGAACTCTACATAGGCTGTCCTGGAAGACTACCGAGAAAGTACAATGGGCAGCAGAGGCAGGAATGGACATAAGTCAGTTTAGTTGTTGTTCTGTATGAAGTTTTGTATTTAACCCCACAAAACCAATGGTGCACAGTCCACATGTGCTTTTCTGCTTAGCTGTGACAAAAAGCAAGAAGCATTTTATTCAGAAAAAAGACATTGAGTATACCATAGATGCAATTACAAATTTACAAACATTGTCATGTATTGGTTGGAGAGTATCTCTCTCTGTTGCTGTATTATTTCAACTCCTTCCCTCAAAATGATGCTATAGAGCATTGCACCACAAAACAACTAGACATAAGGACATTTTTTTCCTGAACACCATCATTCTGCTAAACAAATAATTCCCACAACACTGTCCAACTATTTTCAAAGTCTGCACTATTATTACTGTTAATCTTCTCATCACTCCTTATCACCCATCCCATCCCACTTATTATTGTATGACTGTAACTTTGTCCTTACAATTTATATTGACTATTTTCTAGTATGATTTGATTGCTTATTGTACCCCATGACTATTATTAAGTGTTGTACCTTATGATTCTTGACTCTTGATGAATGTATCTTTTCTTTTATGTATACTGAGAGCATTTGCACCAAGGCAAATTCCTTGCATTTAGTATTTTTTTTTAGTATTTATTTGACTTGTCAATCGCTTACAAGATACAGGTGTAAGAATAAATATAGTTTTGAATACATGAGATAGATACTTATAAGAGAAATAAAAAACAATAGGACAGGGATGGTAGGCACAATTGGTGCGCTTATGCATGCCTCCTACAGACCTCTTAGAAAGGGGGTGAGGTCAACAGTAGACAGTCTAAGGTTAAAGTTTTTGGGGTTTGGGGAAGAAACCACAGAGTCAGGTTATTCCAAACATTGACCACTCTGTTGCTGAAATCGTATTTTCTGCAGTCAAGTTTGGTGCGGTTAACCTTGAGTTTGTATCTATTGTGTGCTCTTGCATTGTTATGATTAAAGCTGAAGTATTCATTTGCAGATAGGACATTGCAATGTATGATTTTATATACTATATTTTGATCCAACTGGAGGTGGCATAGTTCTAAGTTTTCTAGGTCTAGAGTTTCAAGGCTGGTGGCATAAGGTATTCTGCAATGAGTAGAGGAGCGCAGAACTCTTCTTATGAAATATTTCTGGACTTTTTCAATTGTGTTACTATCAGATACAAAATATGGGTTCCAGACTGATGAGCTCTATTCAAGTATAGATCTAGCAAATGTTTTGTATGCTTTAGTTAGTAGTGTGATATTACCAGAGAAGAAGCTACATAGGATTAGATTAACAACTCTTAATGCCTTTTTGGCTAAGTAGTTACAGTGGGCTCTAGCACTTAGATCATTTAAGAAGTAGGCACATATTCTGTCCAGTCCAATAGATAGGGATGGTTTTAGATTGCGCAGTGCTTTTTCAACAATGTCTTCTGTAAAATTAATATGTATTAGATCATTGTAGTTGTCTGTGGTTCGACGAGGAAGTACTGGGCTTGATCCATTGCTGTTTACAAATACTGAACCAAAGAATGTGTTAAAGAGGTTGGCTTTGATGGTGTCGTCATTGCAGTCTTTGTCATTAGGTCCTTTCAGGGGTGGGATGGACCTTGAGTCTTTTAGTTTGTTGTTTACAAAATTGTAGAAAGCACGGGTGGAATTTGTGCATAGAAGGTTTTCCTCTTGTTTAATGTGATAATTAGTGCATTCAGTTTTTATCTGGTGGCATAGATTTTTGTACCGGCTTTTGAAGTTGGCAACGTGACCAGATTTGTTTTTTCACCAAAGTGATCACTTTTTGGATTGAAGTTTCCCTATTGTTATGGGTAATCTGTTTTTCCTGGTTTTGGGAGTTGTTATTGGTACATATAGTTTGATGTTTTTTTTATTTCTAGTAAGGACATGTTGTAATGGTCTTCAACAGTATTGCATCCAGTGAATAGAAATTACCAATCAAGGGAAGAGAGATCATTAAGATCATAGTTGCCTTTTTGAAGTTATAATTGGGGATTTTGTCATTGTGATGATTTTTGTGTGGACGTATGTTAAGACAAAGGTCAATCATGTTGTGGTCACTGTTGGAAAAGGGTTCTTTAATTTGTATTCTATAAATTGAATTCAAACTATTGCAGAAGATGAGTTTTTTAATCACATTTTCATCAGTACCTGTCAAAATCTTACCTAAGTCAGTCAGTTTATCATAGAAACCTCCTGTTTTAGAATCATCAGACCTTGAATGTATTTGCGCATATGAAAACCAATTCATTTTTATACCTTGTTCCTCTAGTTTTTGTATAGATTTGAGTTCATCCTTTTCATTCAATATTTCACCATATCTAACTGTGTTCCTTTTTGTATATTATAAGATAAGAAAATGCTTCAATAGTCGATAGCCAGACTGGAATTTTCAAATAACATTCTTTTAATCTTCTCCCAATTTAACCACAGAGACTCCCGTATATAATGTCTTCTAAAGTACCCCTGTGTTTTAGTTCCTTTATACCATAAAAAAGCATGCCACCCCAACAACAGGTCATGTCCTTCTAATGTCAACAATCTAGTATTTCTTAATGTTATCCATTCCTTAACCCACATCAAACTTGTAGCTTGGTAATACAACTCCCAATTAGGCAAACCAAATCCTCCTTTTATTCTAGTATCTTGCAAAAGTTTTAATTTTATTCTCGCTTTCTTACCTTGCCATAGATATTTCAACACAATTTTATTTAAATCTTCAAAGTAGTCTTTTCGAAGCCTAATTGGAATTGCTTGAAACAAATATAAAATTCTAGGTAATACATTCATCTTGATTGTTGATATTCTCCCTATTAATGACAGTTATAAATTTTCCCATTTCGCCAAATCTAGCGCTATCTGCTGTTTAAGTTTGATATAATTATTCTCTTTTAGTGTACTGCATCTTGCTATCAAGTACATCCCCAAGTACTTGATCTTATTTGTGACCTGAATTTTCAATAAGTCTGCCAATTCTTCCTTTTGTCTTGATAGCATATTCTTTGTCAAGATCTTTGTCTTATCTTTATTTGTTTTCAAACCAGCCACTTTTCCATGTGTCTCTATCTTTTCTATCAATTTTGATGCTATTTCTAGTGGGTCTTCTAAGATAAAAACCAGATCATCTGTGAATGCTTGCAACTTAAATTCTTCCTTTTTAATTTTCATCCCTTTTATATTCTTTTCATCTCTAATATTTCTATTTAGCACTTCCAAAGTTAACACAAACAACAGAGGTGATAGTGGGCACCCTTGTCTTGTTCCTTTTCTCATATCAATAGATTCTGTCAGTTCTCCCTCTATCATTACCTTTGCCGTCTGCTTATGATATATAGCTTCTATTGCTTGTATAAATTTTCTAGCAAAGCCCATCTGTTCCAGCAGTAATAACATGAATCGCTTAATTCACATTATCAAATGCCTTCTGTGCATCTAGAAATATCAAAGCCATTTGTTTTTGGGATGTGCCCGTAGTATTCCAAAGTGTCCAAGATTACTCTCATATTGCCTTTGATTTGTCTCTTTGGCAGAAATCCATTTTGGTCAGGATGGATAAAATTATTTAAATATTTTTAAGTCTTTCTGACAATATTGAAGAAAAGATTTTATAATCTCGCGTTTTGTAGGGAGATAGCTCTATAGTTCTTGATTTGTAATGGATTGGTCTCCTCTTTTGGAACAAGTGTGATATAAGCTTCTGGCCATGATTTAGGTATCCTCTTCTTTAACATAACTTCATTCATAACTTCTAGCAACGGAAAATTCAATGATTCTTGTAATGTTTGTAAAATTCTGCCGGAAGTCCATCTGGGCCTGGTGCCTTTCCATTATTTTGTTTCTTAAGTGTTTCAGTTAACTCCATCATCGTTATATTGCTTTCTAACATTGTTTCAATCTCTTTAAGTATCTGGGGTAAATTAGCATTCTGTAAATACTGTTTAACTCTTTCCTCATCAATATTCTCTTGTGTGTATAGTTTCCCATAATAATCTTGAATAATTTACTTCTTCTCTTTACTACCATAGCAAACTTGGTCATCTATTAATTGCAATATTTTCCTTGATTCTTTTCCTTTCTCAATTTATATGCAAACCATCTACCTGGTTTATTTGCATCTTCAAAATAGTTCTATTTGGCACCTCTATTTTTTGTGCTAATTCTTCTTTTTCTATTAGACCCATTTTATGTTTGGTTATATCCATTTTTAACTTAATGTCCTTTCTCTGTGGCATTTTCTGTAGCTCTTTTTCAAGTCCTTTATACTCATCTTCTAATGCCTTAGAGGCTAATCTTTTCATGGTATTTCTTTTCCTTGTATAATCTATTATCAAGCCTCTGGCATATGCCTTCATTGTATCCCATACATTCTGGATTGATGTATCTTCTTTTTTGTTTTCTCAAAGAAAAAGGCCAATTCTTTCTCCATCCACTGCCAAGTCTTTCCTTTAAAATAGTATTATTTAACCTCCATCTAGATCTTCTTCTTTGTCCTTTCCATTTAATTGTCATTGGATTGTGATCTGCCCAAGTACTTGTTTCAATATTTATTTCTGGAATATTAGTTAACAATTCTGTTGATATCCATATCATATCTATTCTGGACCATGATAAGTGTCTATTTGCCCAGTAGGTGTATTGTCTAGTTTTAGCATTTCTTTCTCTCCATGTATCTTTTAAGTGTATTTCATCTACCATTTTAAAAAAAGATTTAGGGAGGAAGTCTTTCATATTACTTTATTGTTTTCTCTGTGTTGTGTGGCCCAGTTTACTGTCTACAATTCCATTAAAATCTCCATCATAACTTTATTAACATAGTCCAGTTCAAGTATTTTCATATGTAATTTTTATAAAATTCTTCTTGATTGTCATTTGGGGCATAGATTGCAATCAGGAGTGTTTTCGTATTGTTATGTCCATTATTTCCACCATTAATATTCTTCTGTAGTCATAATGTATAAATCAATTTCGCTGAGATGGTCTCTTTAATATATAAAACCACTCTTCTTTTCTTACACTGTGTCAAGGAAGTCAATATTTTTCCTAATTTTGGCTGTATCAACAATTGCTCACATTGTTTTTAATATGTACTTCTTGTAGGCAGATTATATCAAATTTTAATTTCTCCTAATTTATGAAAGATTTTCCTTCTTTTAAAAAAGCTGAGTTAAGTCCATTTATATTAATTGTAATCAATTTTTCTCTTCCATGGTTATATTTTGTAATTAGGTTTGACAGCTCTCGTGGATCTTGGTTCATGTTGTTCTTTGACTTCCTCCCTTTCCACCTACTGCACCTTCTTCTTTTTCAGTCGAGTCATTTGGGAGTCCTCTTGGAATTCAAAATTAGTGAAATTTCTTTTTCTGCCTCTTCCTCCCCTCTGAAAAATTCTGTGTAAAATGATTCAGCTTTCTCAACTATGAATCAATTCTGTATCTGTTCTTGCCACGTGAACATTAAACCTTCTGGAATCAGCCATCTACAATTCACCTCTTTTTAAAGTAACAATTTGGTCAAGAATCGGTATTCTCTTCTCTTCTCATCTCTCTCACTCTTCTGGATACTTGTTTCAAGACCACAATCTCATATCTTTGTATTTCAATGTTTTCTCTCTTGCCACTTGCAATATTTGCATTTAATGGCTTTCTTTGTAAATCTGATGTGAACTTCTCTTGGTAGTCTATTTCTCCATTGTGTATCTTGTGAAGACTTGATAAACCTCATTTATTCCATCCATCATCTTCTCTTCAGTTATTTCCAAAGCTTCAGCCAATATTTTTCTATCATTATCTCAGCTAGATTTTGTCCTTTTTCTTCCTCTATGTTTTGGAATCTAAGATAAAATTCTGATCTGTCCATCTCCCATCTCAACTTACTTCACTTTTATCTTGTCAACCACAGTTAATCTGTTATCAATGTCTCAATCTTCTTGTCTCTTTGTTTATCTTCTTCAATTTTTGAGTCTCTCATCGCACTTCATCATCATTTTTGGATGTTCTCCACTTTTCATTGGTTTTCCCTGTTCTTTGTTCAATATTCTCTGTTCTTTGTTCAATGTTTCTATATTCTCTTTTCAATATCCTCTGATCTTGTTTGAATATTTTGAATTCCTTGCATAATCATCTGCAGGGTCAGTTTTCTTTTTCTTGCCTTAATATTGTCTGTATGATGAGCGTTGTCCTCCAGATGGTGGAGAGGAAGAAGTGGAAGTTGAAGAACCAGGAGCTGTGAATTTCCAACTCATTTTGAGGAGTTCAAAATCTTCAAGGTTCTTCTAAACCTTAATCTCTAGTTGTAAAATAACCAATTGCAGTTCCAAATAAAAATAGAGTGGCACACATTTTTATGGGATGGGAAAAACAAGATGCATAGTTATTTCCAAAGACACCAAATAAGAAATGCATTTCTATTAATTTGGGAAAAGATTAAAAAGAAATCATTATGATAAAATTCCAATCTGGTTATCAACTATGGAAGCATCAATATACCCAAATGTGTTAAATCTTGATAAGATAGTAGGACATCTTAAACAAGTAAGGATAATAAAATAGAAACAAGAATTTAAAAAGCAAGGAATTGAGTGAGTGGTGGATGTATATGCAAATATAAGCAAGATTCAAGAAAGATATAGAAAGACATGGGATTTATGAGAACTATCACAATTAGAATAAGATTCTACAAGGTCCAGAGGAGAAATTGATTAAAAAATTATATAATTATTTGTTGGATTATAAAATGGAAGAATGGAGGGTTAAATAAATTATGATTGTTTGACAGCAAAATTTTTAGCTACATGATAGAATAGGGGGAAATGGGAAAAAATGTGGAAAAAGAATTATAAATTGATGATGTCGGCATCATACAGAGAAAATTTGTACAAAATGTTCTTCAGGTAACACTTACACCTGCTAAGATTAGCAAAAATGTTCCCAAAACAGATTATCTGAATGTTGGAAATGCAAACAAAAGCAAGGAACATATTACCATGTGTGTGAGAAAATATTGGATAGAAAGAATGGATAGAAGAAATAATTAAACAACAAATTGAATTAAGACTTCAGAGAACTTTTCTTTAGGTAGGAAAACCTAATATTAGGTAGGAAAACCTGTTTTCTATTAACAGAAAAATATGATAAGAAAACAGAGTATTTAATGCTACATTTTTAACTGCAGCAAAAATAACTGATGCACAGAATTGAAAAAAAATGATAGTATGCCACCAGAGGAAAATGTGATAAGAAAAATACTAGAGTGTGCGAGATGGATAAGTTGACCATGGAGATAAAGGAAAGAGAGGAAACAGATTATTATTTGATGTGGAATGCACTATATGATTGGCTAAATAATAGATATAGAGTTGAATAGAGAAGAAGACAACAAGATAATAAGGTAAAAGATATAGTGAACAAAGATAGATTAAGCAACATACAGTGTATAGATATTGGTTAGATTTATGTAAAAGTATTTATACACATCACGAAAGCATTGTAATGAATGGAAATGATGTTGTATATAAGAAAAATTGTTTAATAAAAATTATTTTTAAAAAAAAAAAAGAAATGGAAGGTCACCTGAATCCCCACAATGGAGGAATGGCTGCAAAACCTGATGGCGTTAGCAGAGATGGCTAAATTGACTGATTTGATTAAAAGAAAAAGTACCTTTATTTCTACTTGGAAACCACTTCTGGACTTTAAGGTGGGGAAAACAATGAAACTTTGATTTTGGGTTTTACTGATTAGTGTTGGAAGTTAAAACTCACCCATCCCCTAGAAGAATGAAATATTCTAGGAAATATTAAAAAGGCAAATATTATATTTCCCTGGATGAAAAAGGAGAAACATGTTTTTAAAGACAAAGCAGCTTCCTGCAACTCCTGCCGCCCCCTCTAGCTCCAAGGTGATGGGATTAAGACATGGCCCTCGGGACATGATAGGATTAACTCTTTACCCATCACCCACATGGTATCTGGGAAGATGACACCACCCAGCAAGATTCAACCAAGCTACCCCTGCATGGCCCCATGGGAGTCTGACAACCAATCAGGATACTCTTCCTGTGCCCCAGGAAGTTCAAAGCCCAGAAGAAGGCATAAAACTCAGGAACTCTCAGTGTCTCTTCCTTTGTCCTTTGCCCAAGAGCTCCAAAGTATGCGATCCTGTCCACCATTAAAACATCTTTCCAAACAGCCTCCATGTTTCAGTGTCTTTCTCCCCACTGGGAACTGAGATGCGAGACATTTCTTCCAACCTTGGATTTGTTGTTATAGAAATGGCTAATTTCTATTATTACGTGAAAAAATAAAAAGTTGAGGGTAGATGTTAATGCCTTATTTTACTGCACCAGAGTTGGAAGTTGATGCCTTCTTTTTTCCTTTTTCCTTGCTTTCCCCCACTATCCACTTCCCTTTTTCCTTATTGAAAAAGAAACAATATGATGAAATTTTACGCACAGAGAGAGAGGTTAAAATCA